>NC_053040.3:43157812-43489780 GCF_002575655.3 Aegilops tauschii subsp. strangulata | reverse complement strand
CATCTGACAGATCAGGTGAGGGCGGCTCTGAAGCGGAAGCACCCGGCGCGCGACGAAGGCGGCCAGCAAGTCGGACCCAGTCAGGCCCTCCGACTGGATCATCACCCGCAGTCGGGCGACGGCCGCGGCTCCAGCCTGCGACAGCGTCACGGCCCGATAGGACCACTAGGGCCGCCTCCCAGCCGGCGGGCCGGCTACGTAAGCTGACAAGTTGACGTAGTCGCCTTGTGGGGCGACGTTCTTCACGTAGAAATATGACTTCTGCCAGAGCTTCACCGCCGGCCTCCGCATCGCGATGAAGGCGCCGCTCTGGGCCGGCACGCCCTGCATGCGGGTGCCCAGCTTAGATTGGAAGAACTACCCCCAGAGCTCGAGGGTGGGGAGAACGCCAAGGAAGCCTTCGCACAAGGTGACGAAGGCGGACAGCAGCACCACCGTGTTCGGAGTGAGGTGGTGCGGCTGGAGTTGATAGAAGTCGAGGAAGGAGCGGAAGAAAGTGCTCGCCGGCAAGCCGATGCCACGCAAGAAGTGCGAGCGGAAGACTACCCGCTCGCCTTCCTCCGGCGCCAGCGTGATATCCTTCGCAGGCGCGAGAAGGACCGGCACCTGGTCCGCGCCGGGCAACCGCCGCGTCTTGCGGAGGAACTCGATATGGTCCATATGGACGTTGGAGCCGTCCCAGTCCCCGCCGTACTGCATGGTGGCGAGAAGCTAACGAGGAAGAGTGTGGCAGCGGGGAAAGCACGGCCCTGCGGCAGCAAAGCTGTGGGAAGGAGTGAAGATTGGTGGGCGGCGCGGCGGCGAGGCGCTGCTGCGAGGGAAAGCAGGAGGAAGAAGATGGCGGAGAGGAGAGGAGCGTGCGAGCGTCTGCCGCTTCCCCTCCTCCCCCTACTTATAGCCTCGTGCGGCGAAGCCGAGGAGGCGAGGCTTGGGGAGGAACGTGGGATTAACTGCGCCCACTCCCCCACGTCCCCGCGATTATTGCGCCCTAACGGCGTGCGGAAACCGCCGCCGGAACACGTGCGGACAGCTTTGGGCCACAAAGAATCCGCGCCTGGGCCTAGGCGTAGGAGTGGTGGGCCCTCGGCCTGCGGCGACGTCTTGTCGCGCGCGTGGGTTGGCAGGCCCTTTTCAGCCAAGAGACGCCACGTGGTTCGTAGGCGGCGAGCGGCCGGCCCGCGGCTCGGTGCACGCGCCAACAGACTCCCGCCTTCCGACTTTAAAAATTTCACCAAGACGGCGCGCCCAACCGAAGCCGGGTCCCAGCTGCTGGCTCGTCAAGATAAGAAGCTGACCGAGCTTCTCGACCTCCTCTCAGCCTCGAAGCCCAACCAGCTTCGGGGACTACTGTCGGAGTAAATGGCCACGGGTAGCCTAACCGACTCCCCCTGGCTCTTCGAAAAATTATCAGGCCATTCAAGTCTTCAAGCATACAAAGCATTGGGCCGCCTTCCCCCGGCCGGCTATCCCCAGGGCCGACTCCTAGAAGGCGACCCAGCCTCAGAAACCTCCCCCAAGAACGATACGAGATAGCCGACTCCAGGGAGCCGGCCCCAAGAGGACCGACTCCCAGAAGCCGGCCATGAAGAAAGCCGACTCCCAAAAGCCGGCCATGAAGAAAGCCGGCTCCCAGAAGCCGGCCAAGACTGCACCCACTAAGACTGTACCCACATAACGGCGATAGGATGGGGCGTGGCCTTAGTACAGCCCACTACCCCCGAATCCCGGAACAGGCATGGCCACAGGGCGCCGTACGGGCCAGCCATCCCCCGTCCGGCGCGGCACTGTAGCCGTGTTGGCCTCGATGTCACCCACGACAGGCGCCAGTACGGCCCATAGGCGGCGGACCCCTTTTGCCAGAGAGACACCCGAAGGCGGCCTGGCCTCCTCTAGTCGGCCAGGGGTGTGGCCGGCTCCCAATAGCTGGCTACCTCCCTCCCTCGAAACATGTGCCTCATTAAGGAGACAAGACGAGGTAAGGCTATAGTGAGAGCCCGCAAGGCGGCGACACTTTAGCCACGCTTACCTCAACAAAGCTCTCGTCATCAGAGGCGAGCCAACAGTAACCAGCCACTGAAAAAGCCCCCAAGCAGTCGGGTCGGCCTGTCGGCCAAGAGGCCGGCAGCCGGCGGGACCCACCAGTCAGCGGGCCCCAATGACCGGCGAAGAAGCCGGCGTGCATAGACGCTGACGGCTGGGACCCGCGCCCAGCCGGATTACCATTGTACCCCTGGGGGGTAGGCCTAGATAAACCCCCCGGGACACCCATGCAAAGGGTTGATCTCATAGAATTCCACACACCACATAGAGAGAAAAGGAGAGCTACCCTTGCCCTTCTTCTTCCACTAGCCAAATAGCTCAAGGAGCGCTTGTAGCTACTTGTATTGATCTAGTGATCATGCGGAGACCCCGCAGGGCAGGACTAGGGGTGTTATCTCCACGGAGAGCCCCGAACCTGGGTAAGATTCGCCGGCGTGCATGTCTTCGCCTCATCCCGTTTCCAGGCACCGGCGATGTTTTACTGGCTCCCACAATGATAAGCCACCCGTTGGCATATGTCGCACCTACCACCCGACACAGATTAAAAAAGAGATAAGATGCCCGTGATCCCTTTCTTGTCCCTCTCCTCAGGAGGCAGGTCAAGGAGGCGAAAGGGCAAAAGGGGCACCTAGGCGAGCTACGAGCAGCAGAAAGCACCAAGAGAACACCTCGGTGGCCGCCCACGGGTGGGCCGGTGATGAAGGTGCCGGGAAAGGAGCTGGAAGACGAGGCGGTAGGACCGGCAATACGCGACGAAGGCGTCGGTGCCCGCGTACTCCGAGTTGACGGCCTTGCCGCCCACCGTCTTCCTCTTCCGCAACCTCCCAACGCCAGCCGCCCAAGGAGATGGCCTCGAGAAGTTCAAGGAGCTGGCCCCACGCCTGGCAAAACTCTACCGGAGGAGCGGCCAGGTGCAGATGCTGCTGCTGCCGCACCCGCCCAGGCGCAGGGTGTCCGACGCCTAATCGGACTCGTCCCGTCATCTGCCCCGCTGTCCTCCTCATCACTTTCGCTCGAGGAAGAGCTTCCATCGTCGGAATCTCCGTCGGAGGAGCTCTCCACGCAGCACTTCAGGCGAGTCCCGAAGTTTCCGAAGACCTTGACGGAGAGCAGGCCGTCCTTCATTAATTTAAAGTAGAGGACGAGCCCCGCCGTCAGGCTGTGGATGCGAGCGAATGTCTTCCATCCACGACGGAGGTACATGACCCGACGAGCCGGGAAGTCGACGTCGACCCGCGTGCCCCCATTCCCACAACCCCTTATGTGCAATCTGAGGGATTGGGGCGGGTCACGCTCCATCTCCCGAGCAAACGGGGCGGGAAGATGAAGACGGCGACGCGGAGGCCGGCGTAGCCTGATGAAGAACTCGCAGGGCTGGTCTCCAACATGGCCTTCCATCGAAAAAGGCATCATTAGCGGGGCGAAGCCGGCGCGCCGCCCCGTCCTCCTCTTCCCCGAGCACTACGACCTCTGCCCCGGCCTCTCCCATGGCCTCACCCCCTCCCCCTTCCCCTCGCGGCCTGTTCCACCACCGCGGGCTCAGGAGGGGGAGGGACGCGCTGTCGAGCGGTGACCCTCGCCGCCACCGACGAGGGTCCAGGATTCCCTTTCTCCATGGCGAGTGAAAGGAAGAAGCAGAAGTAGGAGGAGATAGATGGCAGAAGAGTGCGGGATGCCATTCCCCCCTCCCCCCTCCTTATAAAGGGGCGGGGTCGGGGCTTGGCCGCCCCGCTCGGCCAATCCAGCCACCAGAGGCGCGGGGAATCGAGACCGACCCGCTGCCCCAACCAGTGACGGCCCGGTTTCCCTCCTCCACCGCTTGCCACCCCCAGCACATGGAGGACGCGTGGCAAACGTGCAGAATCGAGGGGACGGGTGAAGCGACCTCTCCCCACCCCATGATCGTGGGGTGTGGACGCCTTGGAGACCGCAACCAGGCCCCGCGCAGTAAATAAGCCGCGCCTCCACGCCTCCCTCCTTTAATGGGGAAGGCGCGAGCTGCCCATTTACTACGATGTGACGCATGCGTGCAGGAACCTCCCCACGCATGCCGCCCACGTCACGCGCACCCCTCCACGTCGCGCATTCAACACAGGCCATGGGAAGCGCGGCGCGCGAAAAGTTTTACCGCAGTAAAAACCGCCCCGCCTGCCCGCGCACCGTTTTGGGCCTGGCCCAACAACATGTTGTGCTTATGTGTGGCCCAGGCCCAGGGGCTCCTGTCGGTGTACAAAAGAAGGGGCGCACCTTTGTACCCCTTTACCAGTGCATGGGCAGTCGCAGCTGCGCCCACGGCCACAGCAAGCAGGGCAGGGGAGGTGGACCAAGGCAAAACTGAAGCCCAAGACAGCCAGGGCAACACCAAGACCAAGAACGCAAAGAAGCAGAGGGGCGGAGCAGTTTCCCCGGGCAAGACCCTTGCCGGGGACTGCCTCAGCAGCCTCGGCAAGACCCTTGCCGGGGCAGCGCGCCCAAACACCAACAGGGCGAGCCACCCTTGAGCACACGTCCCCAACACCATCAGCCACGTGGGGCCGGGGCTCAGGAGGCACCTCTGTGGTGGCATGAAGATCTTTGTGAAGACATATTCAAGATCAGATGAGGATTAGAAGACAACGATCCTCGACAAGATCCTTGCCGAGGAGAGCCACGAGACCCCCGGCAAGATTCTTGCCGGGGACGATAGCGCGCCACGGCAAGACCCTTGCCGGGCCCCTCGGCAAGGCTCTCGCCAAAGAAGCCAGCAGGACCACTGCCAGGCCCGCACCAGCCAAGTCTCCACCGCCGTTTGCATGCAGCTACCAGCCCAAACCAGCTGGGCAGGCACCTGCATGGCAACATGCAGCTTCCAGGCCAACTCAGCAGGCGCCTGCGTGGCGACATGCAGATCTTCGTGAGGACCCTACCACCACGCCACCTCAGCTGCCTGCCTGCCTACATGGCGCAGCACGCATCGCTGGCTAGGCCGCGTGTCGAAGCGAGGAGGAGCGGCGACGGACGGGACGGGCCTCGCCCCCGTCCCCGATAAAGCTAGAGGACACCTTAGTGGTGCATTAAATGCGACTTGTCATGTAATCCAAGCGATAAGCTCGCAATACTGTATGCCTTTCCACCTCCTGTATACCATTGTGGCAGCCCCTTTCGCCTATAAAAGGAGGCCCATGGCATACTGGAGAAGGATTTGGCTTTTTCGAACCACACACTCACCATAGCTAGTTCGAGAGCTCAAGAACTCTCTGAAATACACCCACCAAAGCAGGACTAGGGTTTTACGCATCCTCGCGGCCCGAACCTAGGTAAACGATCCTCGTGCTGATTACTAATCCTACTCTTCTCGCAACCCTGGGCCCCGGCAACCGTAGTAGGGATTCTTGTGATCCCATAGGTGTCGTTCCACACCGACAACTTGTAACTGGGTCCCCTCCCGGGTTACTGAAGAAAAACTGAATGGGTGCGTTGCAACTGGCACCTTAGCAACGAAGGACGTCATACACTTGAGGGCCCCCGGTCCTGAAAGTCCTCCTGAACCCAAGGATGGAGAAGTGATTGTATTTGGTGAGCTCCTGGGTCGAGGGTTCAGTCCTCCTGGAACGAAAAAATTTCGCGACGTACTTGCTAGCTTCCAACTCCACCCTCAAGATATTGGTCGCAACTCGGTGTCCAATGTTTGTAACTTTCAAGTATTTTGCGAAGCTTACTTGCAGGAAGAACCCACGGTTGAATTGTTCAGAGATTTCGTATATCTGAACCGCCGCACTGAATTCACAGATGGGCCCAATACTGAACTTGGCGGGGTTTCCATTCAAAAAAGGAAAGATGTCAGTTTTCCTCACGCCAAACATCATACTCATCCCAAATATTGGAACCAGACTTGGTTCTAGTGCCGAGATACGTCTCCCATTGAAGAAAATCATCTGTCGGGTTATCGTGCTCACCGGCTTACCAATTCACATCCATTCCCTCAACGGCTGACTGCAAAGGAACGGTCCAACTATGCACCTCAACTCTCCAAGCTCAGAGCCTTCGTTGCGAATGGTTTAACAGGTGTTGACTTTGTTCGCTGCTGGATATCTTGGAGCATTCTGCCCTTAAGCCGTCGCCCCGGTCTAATGTGCGAATATACAAGGAACTTACAAGATCCTCAACGGCATATCAACATTCAGCTAACTGATGCTGAAATTACCGAGGTTGTTAAAAAGATATTGGATGAACCGGTGGCTGTCTGCAGCAAAACAGGGCTTAGTCCCTTCTGTGTTTTCAATAAACCGCCAGCTGTAAGAATTGCATAACTCATATTTTCTATCCGACCCTTATAATCTTCCCTTATATCTTTCATCAATCTTTGACAGGAAGATGATCCGTTCTGGAAAAAGAAGTCGCAAGATAAACCGGCGAAGACACCTCATGTCAAGACTAAGGCCACCAAGAGGCCTGCCAAAAAGAAAAATGTTGAACCGTCTGAACCAAACGTTGATGATGATCTGGATAGTCCGGATTCAGAGGTAGAACTTGACTCTCTTGGTTCGTTTTTCATACACCTCATTGACAATGACTATTACCAGGATGAAGCTGAAGGCAGCCAAGCTGATGATGTAGTGGTAATTATTCTTTCCTCCGGTTAGGATCCTCTGCCAACACAGAAAATCCGTCAAGCAAACCGGAAAGTAAGATTTTCTCACCCCCTAGCTCACTTGCACCCAAACTTTCTTTTGAAGAAGCAGCAACACGAAGCTCACCGCACAACCCGGCACAACGGCCAGGTAGTTACCTCCGCCGGTTTACCGAACACTCCAGTCCGAAAACATCGACGAGAGGTCTCTTATATTCCTTATACTTCTTACCCCAAGGCGGGTTGTTTCCGACAACCTCTTAATCCGTCTGATTCAAATTATAAGGGAACACCTCATTCATCCTCTGGCGAGTCAACGGCCACACAACTTCCAACCCCCAAGATGGTTCCTGGGTGAGTTATGCTTTAATTTTATCCTTAACACATTATATTTGCCCAATGTAATGATCTTTATGTTTGTCCTCCTCAGTGCCAAGCCTAGACCCAGAAAGAAGGCCCGGTTAAATAAACCGGCTGACGACAATGTAGTAATTGAACTGGAAAAAACTCCAAATCCGGAAGGAACAAATGCTGACGCCATGCTTGATGATCCGCCACCACAAGATTATGATTTTGTTGTTGAACAACTGGAGGTTGTTCCAATGGGACATGCTGATAAAACGACAAGCCCGGTCCGAGCTACTGACAAACCGTCAAGCCCAGTCCGCGCCGCTGATAAACTGTCAAGCCCAGTCAAGGCTGCAGATGACAAGGCTGATGATGTTATGATTACTGGCGTTGGTCACACCACCCCTGGTAATCCTATTGCTTTATCAAAGCATAGTGCCAAAGAAGAGCTTTTTCCATGGGCAAAGGCAAATGGAATGCAAACTTATCAAGCTACGCCCATCTCAACGCCCAAGATATTCATTCTAGCTTCTTAAACCGTCTGTACACAAGCCGCGACTATGAAGTTGGTTTAGTGAACTTGATGAAAGAACGATATCAGGTAATTACTGCTTAACTCTGCATATCTGTTTTCTCTTGTATCCAAATATCAACCCAGTAGCCCCCAAGGGCTGGTTTATGATGTCAATCTAAACCGGGACTTTAGAATACTTCAACTTTGCTTGTGTAGCCCCCAAGGGCCGGTTTAACTCATTAAAATGAACCAGGACTTTAGAATAATAATCTTGTCACTTTCGCCTATGTAGTCCCCAAGGGTCGGTTTATCTTTTTCAGGCTGAACCGGGACTTTTATTCTGCCAAATTGCTTTCTGAATACCATTGTACATCAATCTTCTGCTAAGCTGACTAATGGAAGAATACCCATAATGTTACTTTGAGCAAATATACATTAGCCCCCAAGTGCCAAGAATAATACTTGTATTGAGCTTGGGACTTGTAAAATTTTCTGATAACAAGCAAATAGGCATTAGCCCCCAAGTACCAAGTGTATAACTTTTTATGTGCTTGGTACTTCAAATATGTGCTGCCAACTCATAATATGTCTTTCTCTTATAGGCTAAGCTGAGCAAAAAGGAAGCCCAAACCGTTGATCTTCAAGCGAACATCAAATCCCAGCAAGCAGAAACCTCCAAAGCCAAGGATGAACTGACCAGTGCCTTATCAGCCATGGAAAAGCTGAAGGAAAATTTCAAGAAGGAGCGGGCGGATTGGGACATAGGGAAAACCGCATTGCAAAAGAGAGATGAAGATGCAGAAGCAACCCTTAAACCAGTGGCAGAAGAGCTGACTGGTTTAAAGCGGCAGATAAATGCCATGACCACTGCTATGTTTGGTAAATATCCTCACTTTAAGTTTTCAACATATATTATCTTATCAGTTGCCGGTTTACTGATGCTCGTAATGATGCAGGGACTCGCATTACCCATCTGGGCTCTGACATGCAGAAGAAATTGAAGGCTGCCTATACTCTGATAGAGCAATTATATACCGGTGCGCAATGGATCATATGCACTGCTTCTCATAACAAGCCGCCCCCAAACTTAATCAAGGAAACCTCAGAAAGGTTGTCAATGCTGCCTGCCCAGTTTGAAGAGTTAAAAAGATCGGCTGCAAGGGCAGGTGCTCTAACCGCGCTAAAGCATGGGTGCCTGATCTTGATCCGGTGGACGTGGCTAAAGGCTATCCAAGCTTACGGGAAGATGGATCAGATTTCGATAATGACGACCTCCGAGCCATAACCAGGGAAATGTGTCCACTGGCTTGCCAATTAGCGGAAGAAACTGATCTTTCACACTATCATGCGATTTATGACGTCAACAACAAACGGGTTCCTGCACCAATTCCTGACGCTCAAAATCTTATCCTGCCAATCCGTAAGCATACCTATGCCCCTGACGTTGAACCGACCACACTTATAAGCAATGAAGCTGTATTCCAAGCCCTAACTGGGATCGATTGGGCAACCATTGACTTCCAGCCACTGGGTAGAGAGGAGGAGGATGAACCAGCGCAAGATGATCCACAGCCGTCAAGTCAGCCTGGTGACTGGATCTATTTATACTTTTCGAGTATATTGACAATTCCAAAAAACTGGACGAATCATGATCCGGAGGCCGGTTTAACCTTCTGCGTACTACAACACTTGCTAAAAACAATTATTCTTTTGGGCAATAAAGCGCCTTGTAATAGGCTAGTTCAAACACTTGATCTGCTATGCCATCGAGCATATTTTGCCTGATACTGTTAATCTACCATGCTTAGGATATATTATATCCATAATCCGTATCGGTTTATTCAAGCTGTTCCTGCATACAAGAAGTTGAAAGTGTCGTGGCGGTTTATCGCTGGACGGGTCATGATGCCCAAATATATAGCCAGGGTTTATAACCAAGGCTGTATTTGAAAATAATCAAATATGAAATAGATGATACCTGTGACATTGAATCACGTCGTTGGTTGACCAACTTTTTTGTAGTAAGGGTGAAAACCCCAATTTTGAGTAATGACAACTCCTTCCATATTGTGCCGGTTTATGATAAAACCGTGCCAGGTTGTGATAAACACCGGATTATCCATATATAATACTGGTGACTTATAGTCGAAACCAGACCGGGTCAATAAACGCCGGATGATAACTAATCATGTACTGACAACTTGTAGTTGAAATCCAAGCCGGGTTAATAAACACCGGCTTACCATAACATGTTATAAACCTCATCAAAGGAGAAAAAACTTGGCAAATAAAAGCATAGAAAAGAATATGCGAGGCTTTTCATGGGCTGCCAGGCCCAAAATCGAGGCTTTTCATGGGCTGCCAGGCCACTGAGTTAAACCATTTTACCAAGCCTTTTAAGATAGACCTCACATTAGCCAATCGTCATTTTAACTTTGACAAGTTCAGCGTCTATGAGATTGACTTGTCAAACGTTCGACGGGTCATACCAGGATTACCTGGACGGAGTGGCTTACTTAAAGAGGTAGGATAACCCGGGGTTTTAGGTGAATACACCTGGCTTCCAAGCCTGGGTTGATAGCCTATTACAAAGGTGTATACTCTTTGTTCTTTGAGAAGCAAAGAGCCCCCAAGCAATATATTGAGCTGTGCTCAGTGGGTGCCTATGTTTGAGTTGTGCTTTTGCGACACTCTCTTTGGCCCCTAAGTGTTTTCCTTCTGGCTTTGAGCCGATCAAGAGGTGTAGCTATGGTTCAAATGCGACCAAGCCCCCGAGTGATTTCCCGGGTGTCCTTACACCGATCAAGAGGTGTAGCTATGGTTCGAATACAACCAAGCCCCCAAGTGATTTTATTATATATATATATATATGGCTTTGTAAGCCGGATCAATGGGTAAACAGGACTCTGCTTTGTAAACAGAAGCCCCCATGTAACCACACATGATGTAAGAAAAACAACAGAGACCCCGCTTTAGCTGAGGCTCCGGTTTATTATATTGATCATAAAATATACATTGTCATAACTATGTACATAAGAAGAGCCTGTGGCTCAAGTATAGTAAGGCCGAAGATGAGCGATATTCCACGGCCGGTGGGTCTCCTCCTCCGATTTACGTGAGTCTTTGTGCTCTCGAACATCGATAAGGTAGTATGACCCGTTATGCAGATTCTTGCTGACCACAAAGGGCCCTTCCCAAGGCGGGGATAACTTGTGCATATCAGTCTGATCCTGGATGAGTCGGAGCACCAGATCGCCTTCCTGAAAAGTTCTGGTTCTAACCCGGCGGCTGTGATAGCGACGTAGATCTTGCTGGTAAATCACCGAACGAGCTGCTGCAATGTCACGCTCCTCATTTAACAGGTCAAGTGCTTCCTGTCTTGCATTCTCATTGTCAGCTTCGACATAAGCCGCCACACGAGGCGAGTCATGATGGATGTCACTAGGGAGAACCGCCTCTGCTCCGTAAACCATGAAAAAAGGCGTGTAACCCGTAGATCTGTTGGGCCTGGTATTGATGCTCCATAACACAGAAGGTAACTCCTCCACCCAACAACCCGGCGTCCGCTGCAAAGGGACCATGAGCCGGGGCTTGATGCCTCTCAAGATCTCTTGATTGGCTCTCACCGCTTGACCATTAGATTGGGGGTGAGCCACCGATGATACGTCAAGCCGGATGTGCTCACGTTGACAAAATTCATTCATAGCACCCTTGGACAGATTAGTGCCATTATCAGTTATGATGCTGTGTGGAAAGCCAAACCGGAAAATCACCTTCTTGATGAATTGAACCGCCGTAGCCGCATCACACTTACTGACTGGCTCTGCCTCCTCCCACTTAGTGAACTTATCAACTGCCACCAGAAGGTGGGTCTTCTTATCCTTAGATCTTTTAAAGGGCCCAACCATATCTAGTCCCCAAGTCGCAAACGGCCAAGTGATTGGAATCATCCTCAACTCTTGAGCCGGTACATGAGCGCGCCGTGAGAATTTTTGACAGCCATCACACTTTTTGACCAAATCCTCAGCATCGGCATGAGCCGTTAGGCAATAGAAACTGTGACGAAAAGCCTTGGCTACCAGAGACTTTGAACCGGCGTGGTGACCACAATCTCCTTCGTGGATCTCCCGCAAAATCTCACGGCCTTCTTCAGGAGACACGCAACGCTAAAACGCCCCTGTCACACTGCAGTGATGTAACTCTCCATTGACAATAGTCATTGACTTGGACCACCGGATTATCTGCCTGGCCAAAATTTCATCCTCCGGTAACTTGCCCCGGTTCATATACGCCAAATATGGGACCGTCCAATCTGGGATGACATGAAGAGCCGCCACCAACTGAGCCTCCGGATCAGGAACAGCCAAGTCCTCCTCTGTAGGGAGTTTGACCGACGGGTTATGTACAACATCCAGAAAAACATTGGGCGGGACCGGTTTACATTGGGAACCCAAAGGACTTAAAGCATCCGCCACTTCGTTCTTTCGCTGGTCCACATGGTCAACCTGATAACCTTTGAAGTGACCAGCAACAATATCCACCTCTCGACGATATGCTGCCATGAGCGGGTCCTTGGAATCCCAAGTACCAGACACTTGTTGAGCCACCAGGTCCGAGTCACTAAAGCACTTAACCCGGCTTAAGTTCATCTCCTTAGCCATCCTAAGACCGTGGAGTAAAGTCTCATATTCAGCTGCATTGTTAGTACAAGGGAACATTAAACGAAGAACATAACAAAACTTATCACCTCATGGGGAAGTTACCATGAGTCCAGCCCCCGAGCCCTCCAATTGCGTGGACCCATCGAAATGAATAGTCTAATAAGTATGATCCGGCTTTTCTTCTGGCACTTGTAACTCTATCCAGTCATTGATGAAATCCACCAGTGCCTGAGATTTGATTGCCGTCCGGGGCATGTATTTTAACCCGTGAGGTCCAAGCTCAATAGCCCACTTGGCAACCCGGCTAGTTGCTTCCCTGTTTTGGATTATATCCCCCAAAGGGGCAGAACTGACCACAGTGATAGGATGACCCTGGAAATACTGATTAAGCTTCCGGCTTGCCATGAAAACTCCATTTACCAGCTTCTGCCAATGTGGGTATCTTTGCTTAGACTCAATAAGCAGCTCACTGATATAGTAAACCGGCCGTTGAACCAGATACTCCTTTCCAGCCTCCTTGCGCTCCACCACAATGGCCACACTGACTGCTCGGGCATTAGCATCCACATACAACAACAGCGGCTCCTTATCAACCGGAGCAGGAAGGACCGGTGGTTCGGCTAACTGCTTCTTCAATTCTTCAAACGCCGCATTAGCAGCATCACTCCAGACAAAATTATATGTCTTCTTCATCATTTGATACAACGGGATCGCCTTCTCTCCTAACCGGCTGATAAACCGGCTCAGCGCTGCAATCTGGCCCGCCAGACGTTGAACATCGTTGATACACGCCGGTTTAGCCAGAGATGTAATAGCCTTGATATTTTTTGGATTAGCTTCAATGCCCCTGTTAGACACCAGAAAACCCAAGAGCTTGCCTGCCGGTACTCCAAAGACACACTTAACCGGATTAAGCATCATCTTGTAAACCCGGATGCTATCAAAAGTTTCCTTCAAATCAGCTATTAACGTCTCCTCTTTCCTGGACTTCACCACAATATCATCCACATAAGCATGAACATTACGCCCGATCTGATTATGAAGACAATTCTGCACACAGCGCTGATAAGTCGCCTGGGCACTCTTAAGCCCAAAAAGCATAGACACATAGCAGAAGGCTCCAAAAGGAGTTATAAAAGCTATCTTCTCCTGGTCCTTAACTGCCATTTTGATCTGATGATAACCGGAGTAGGCATCTAGAAAGCTCAAACACTCACGACCCGCCGTAGCATCAATGATTTGATCAATACGAGGGAGAGCAAAAGGATCTTCCGGACAAGCTTTGTTCAAATCTATGTAGTCCACACACATACGCCAAGTGCCGTTCTTCTTAAGTACTAGCACCGGATTAGCCAACCACTTAGGATGAAATACCTCAATGATAACCAGCCGCCAAAAGGCTGGCTACCAACTCACCAATGGCCTTGCGTCTTTCTTCATTGAAGCGGCGGAGAAACTGCTTGACCGTCGGACGTGACTGAACCGGCGCTCCCGTTCAGGTGCCTCCATCCGGTTTACCACTAGCGGGTTACTGGTTCCTGCTCCTGGCGTGTCAAAGAGATTCCTTGCCTCATAAACCGGAGGTAGGTGAGATCGGTACCTTCTC
This sequence comes from Aegilops tauschii subsp. strangulata, assembly GCF_002575655.3. Taxonomy (NCBI): domain Eukaryota; kingdom Viridiplantae; phylum Streptophyta; class Magnoliopsida; order Poales; family Poaceae; genus Aegilops; species Aegilops tauschii. The sequence continues at coordinate 43,476,002 of NC_053040.3, read as the reverse complement.
CTCATGACATCATTTGACGCGCACTGATCTAACATAAGCCGATAAGCCTGTGCATCCAACTCGGCCCGTTCTACGCCATCCTGGTGTCCTCAGCTGCCAGGTCTGCCTTGGCTTGAGTTATCTGATCCTTCACCTTCTTGATTTCAGCGTTATGCTCATCCTGATTCACCGGGTTAACTTCCGCCAGCAGTGTTGCAAAAGCGTCAAATAAATCAGATAAAACCTGAGACGACGGTCGCACAGGGCCTCCTGCCCCGGCTGCCGTCGCCGCTACTGATCCGGAAATCATCGCCGCTGCAGTCGAAGAGTGCTGCGCAGGCTGTGTACCGGCCATGAAGATCGCAACCCGGCTCGGCGGATCGAAGGGGTCCGGAATACTGTCTCCATCCGAACAGCCCCCAAACCGGCCGACTTGCAGTTGGTATAACGATTCGGTCTCTCGAGTAGATGACTCGTCATCGGAGTAAACAACGGTTTCACCACCAGATGTCGATCTAACCTCAGATTCCGCTTCGTGGATGACTCCCACAAAGGCACGCTTCATGGCGGGCTGAGCCCGGGCGGGTCTCGCACACTGAGCCGTTTCGACGATGTCGGTGCAGATGTTCGGCTCAGTGTCCGGCTCGCCAATCTTGCCAATGAAGATGTGAATACCGCCGAAGGGGACCCGGTACCCATACTCGATTGAGCCGGCCTTGGGGCCCCAGCCTCTGTTGTCGATGTAGAGCTTGCCGCGATGACTCTTGGTCATCCGGCCTACAGCGTATCCCTTGAGCCCTTCGAAGTTGCCCTCTAAGAACTCGAAACCATCGTGCGATAGCCCCACGGTGGGCGCCAACTGTCGTGGTTTTGTCACGGCAGATGTCCTAGTGAAAGGACTTAGTCGTGGAGCCATCGCGACGGGTTAGCTTAAAGGGGTTAAAGCGGGACAAAGGACACAAGGAGTTTATACTGGTTCGGCCCCTTGCGGTGAAGGTAAAGGCCTAATCCAGTTGATGTGGAATTGCTAGGGTTTCGATGACCAGGGAGCGAATCCGCTATGCCTGGCTCTCGAGTTGTTGTTTTTTGTTGTCCCTAAACCGCCGCCAGGTTGTCCCATTATATACACAGGTTGACGCCCAGCGGTTTACAGAATCCCGAGGCCGACTCATCAACGTGTCCGGCTCGGTTTCTACCTTTTCTTATCTTACAATACAAGTTACATATCATATGGCGGTTTATGTCTACAGGCCCTAATCCGCCTTTGGGCCCTGGGCCTCCGTGTTGGATCTTCTCCCTAAAGCGCCACACTCCTTGTCTTCATGGGCTTCAAATATGAATAACTCATTATGGGGATAACCCGGCCTCTCCTGGCCGGTTTATACTCAGTAGTAATATCCCCAACACATGCCGTGACTTTCCTTTTGATACTTACATGTGTTGATTTGATGCACCTTACCAAATTTTGACTACAAATTTAAGTAACCAAATGTTCATGCATGTCACAAAAAATTACGGGGTTGTTTGGATTGTCACTGTGTTTGTCTTATGTTGCCACATTATTTTTCCCACACTTGCCTAACTTGAGTGGCTCAAATTGTTAGACCCACTTTGGCTTGCCTAAGGGAATCTTGCCACACTTTTTGTATCTATGACATGTGGGGCTCACTGCTCATAAAAAATCTTGTCTTAGGTGTGGCTAGAACCAAACACCCACCTAACTTCGTCAAATTTTCCTAACGTGAGGTGTGGCAATATGTGGCTGGAAACCAAACAACCCCTACATCATTGAAAACTATGTTCAAATACGAATCAAATGATATAATTTTTGTTAACATGCACTAACATTTTGTCAGTTAAATCTTTGGTCAAAATTTAGCACCAATTACAAAGGGGCCCAATAAATATTATACTCTCACATTTTGTTTTGAGGATACTCCCACATACTCCATCCGTTACCAAATATAAGTCTTTTTAGAGATTCTAACAACTGACTACATACAGAGCAAAACCAACGAATCCATACTTTAAAATATGTCTACATACATCTGTATGTTGTAGTCCATTCGAAATGTCTAAAAAGACTTATATTTAGGAACAGAGGGAGTAGAAAATATAAATAATAATGCATGTTGGGGCAACCCACGTTTCCGATAATTTTAGCCGTGGGCTTGTTGACAATTTTTACGAGGGGGTGGTTGTTCATTTAATGGAGGGTCTTGTACCAGACTTGAATGGTACAAAGCGCGACCTGGCACACCGTAACACCACTTGGAATAAGCGGGTAGCTATCTCAAAAAACAATCAACAACTAAAAAAAGGTGACCTGGCACGTACACAATTTGAAACGATTGTTTTGATGGACTGAAAAAGGAAAACTACCCCACTACGTATATATAGGCCGGAGCCTCCGCGCTTGCTTGTTAGGGTTGCTCCATTCACACTCTCTCATCCTCTCCAGATCTAAACAAGATAGCAGTGGTAACACTGTCTTTCTCCCTTCAAAAAACACTATCTTTCTATCCTCACTGCTGCTTACAGATCCGGACGTATCCCTCTCCGCCGGTAAAGGGGAGGAAGGGCAACGTTTAGGCCGTCGTCGACAGCGAGGGAGGAGAACCACTGCCGGCCGCACAATTATCTCTGGCCGAGCGCCGGCGCGGGAGGTCCTCTGATCCCTTCGTAGTTGCCCTAGTGTGGGCGGATCCGGCCTCCCGCCGCCCACCTATCCACACCCCGACGACCTTCAGGTATATCTTCCTTCGAAACCGCCGTAGCTCTACTTCAATAGCTCGCTACGTCGCTGCATGTGCATCATTTTCTGCCTCTCAGCCCCTCTCGATCGGATGGTCCAACGTCACCTATTTGTTTTCTTCTATTGTTAGAGGTAAAGCTACTTCATGGAGTCGAATCTTGTACTTGGTTCAAACAAGAAATAAAGTGGGGGTGGGGGAATTTAGTATGTGCATCGGACTTGGTACAAACAGGAAGGATAGAGGGTGAAAGTAGTACAGACTGGTCATCCAACCGGTCTCTTGGTCAAAAAGGGAAATATAGGGGAAACGCTGTACATAGTGGTATGACCAGGACTAGATTTGCTATCCACACATAAGATGGCTGCATGCATCATTATGATGCAGAGGCCGGGGGCACACCTCCATTTCCAATAAAAATCATAGGAGTAGGTGGCTAGAGTGAGCAAAAATGGGACGAACCCAGATATGTTTCTTGGATGTTTGTTTCTCGGGGCAACAAACTCTGAATCACCACTTTATGCCCCGATTTAGGTACATGGTGCTGGACTGCTGGTGCACCCACCGTCCCATGCCCTTATACCAAATATTTAGCTGTTATTAATCTAATGCCCCTGGTAAAATGAAGCCATGCCACTGTTATAAGCCATGACAAGTTTAGCCAAATGTTTTTTCCTGTAATTGTTTAAGACTCTGACTGTTTCCTCTATAGCTATTTGTGCAAACGGGGATATCCATTTCACCTGGTTGCTGTTGTGACCTTTTGGTTCACTGCACAAAACACTTCTTAAAAGAAGTGACTTCTGTGATGTTTAACTGGAATGTCAGAATGGAACAGTTGGTTCTATTCGGTGGAACTGCACAAAGGGAGATCTGTGTTCCAATCCTCATCATCCATATTGGCACCATAACCTTCCTTTAGGTAAGAATGATATTTAATGCATGTGTTCATCTCTATTTTGTGACTGCCATGAGAAAATAATTCTATTGTTTACTAGTACACTTGTACTCCCTCACTGACAAAACCAATTCTCAAATAGAAGGCCAAGCATGTACTTGGTTTCACCAACTGGTGAGGAGAAAGAGAAAAAGTGCATGAAGAGGAAGAAGAAGAATAAACAGTGCCAAGGTGATATTGCTGAAGCCGAGGCCTCAGTCGAGGCCATTCAAGGGCTCCGGCAACATCTACCTTACATGTGAGACGATCCTCCAGGGAGCCGTTCGACTTCTGCGTATTGTCCATGATGAATTTGATGCTACTATTAGAGTAATATGCTAATGTCTTTCTATCCTTTCGCACTAAGCTAATGAAGGTTTCACCTTGTTCCTACTTGTGTAAACAGGGATCATGTTGTGCCAATCATACATTTTAGTGGAACTACACAAGACAATACAATGAACTGTATCCCAGCCAGTGCTTTAACTCTGCTGGAAGTTCTTGACAATCGTTTGATATAATCTCAGCACTGGTAAACAAGAGTGATTTAAACCATACATTTGAAGTGCACAAAAATATATACTATTGAGTGATTCCAGTGAGTGCTTTATCATCTCTTCTGGGACTACATGAATAATCTTTTTTGCTCAGGTTGGTACCGGCCTATGCCCTTCATCCATATTAGTTTGCTGTCATCTCTATTTGTATCGTGCTACTGTCATGAGGAACTCCTTTATCTTTGCACGTTAAAGTTTTGCAACCTATGATACATGTCAATGCTTTGAGTGTTGAGCTAATTGGCACTGATTAAATAAACAAATACCTCTCTTTAAGCAAGACTACTATGTTGCTAACTTTACCCATTAAGATAATGATGGTGCTTATATTGTTAGTGTATGTTTCATCAACTAGTCCCACTATTACAGTAATCTCACTCTCTCAATATATGTGCCAACAAGGATGCTCGATTTTGGTGGAACTGCACAAAAACTTTGGGTGCTTCATTGCCTCGACAACTTCCTTCCTTTCCTGTCAGTCGCTAATCTCGGCTTGCATTCTTCCTTTGATGTCAGTCGCTTGGCTTATCTCGGTTTCCTGTCAAAGGAAATAGTAATTGATATGCTACCTCACATAGGTTGGTACTGGTCTTTATCCTGATTATTGTGCTTGTCCTATGTATTGGTAATTTGGTATGGTGCTACTGTTTGCCGATTTCATAAAGGAGTAACTTGGAGCCTGAACTCGCAGGCAAATCATTACATTGGGTGATTTCAGTAGAACTTCACAAAAAGATCAGATGGACAGGTACTTATGCTGCTGCCATGTACTCCAAAGTTCACTCAGACAAGCATCGATGTTGACAAGAAGAAGTGCCTATATTCATTCGAGTATCAACCGGCGTCAACCAGTTGTCAAACTCCAAGTATTAGGAGAGTGAATGCCAAAAATATTGCCTGGCACATAGCCTAGAAAAACGCAGTCCAGTCTTTGGTCCCAACTTGTGCCTTTTGGTTATCGGCACATATGGTAGCGAACTGTATGGCATGGAGTCTAAAGATTCCAAACAAGTTGGTTGACGTGTATATTCATCTGGCACTTAATCAGTCTGCACGCCAGGGATGCTCCATTTCAATTGAACTGCAAAAAAATTTGGGTGGTTCATTTTCTCAACCGCCACCTTTCTTGTCTGCAATGTAGAATTTTGACGAGCTACAGGACCAAGATGAGCCAGTAAACTAGTTGGATGAAAGTAGTGGCCAAGTTGCTCAAACCTCCCTCGGCACGAGGCCACTATTTGAGGATAAACCTACAAGCAAAGTTCAGATTGTCTGTGCTGCCTCTTATGTACTGGAAAGTTTACTCGTACAAGCATTAATTTTAGCAAGACGTACCTCCGACTGAACACCATTTACCAGTCTGTACCCTAGGTAATTAAAGTTCGTCCATGGATGATATTTGCTATGATCTCAATCATTTGGATTGATAAACATACTGAACATGTGTATATCTGAATCTTTTTGTGAATTACCTATGAATATTGTCGTGTGATCTATCAATCATTTGGATGCATAGACATGCTGAACTTATGTAGATATGAATCTTTTGAGTTGTTGATTGTGAATGTTGGCTATGAATATGAACGTGTCCTGTGAACCTGAGTTTGATACGAATGTTTACCTTTTCTGTTGTACTTGTGTGTGAACTTGTTAGTATGCCTACTGTGGGGTTTGTGACGTGTGGGTGTCAACGGCACACCTTCTTCCCGAGAAGAATTGCACCTGCTTTGTTAGGGTAGCAACGGCGCATCAGCTCTTTTTAATCTTTTTGCTCTGTCTTCCCCCCTCCCCCGCTCAACCCCTACCGTAATGTTTTCGGCCTCAAAACAAACATAGTACTGCGTTGTTTTGGGGGCTTTATGAAAAATTGAGTGCTGGTTTCTGTAGGTTGGCCCGCCTAGCAAATGGGCTGCTGGTCCACCACGGACTGGGACGCTTAAAATACAAGTTTTATGGTGCAGAGAAAGTAAAAAAATGCCATCGAGAGCCATCCACTGAAGAAAAAAAATCGCTCCTGATGTGCTTTTTCAGTCGCGCCGCCAGCCCCCTCTTTAATCCCGTTCGCTCGGGGATCTAGCTGGTATCATTTTTTCCAGAGGGCGAACAAGTATCAGCTAGGCCTAGGTTTTGGTTTTTAACATGCGTAGCCCACGACATAAGGAGATAGTGGTTTCAACTTAATTTTTGAGGTCCATACCGGCCTATGGGCTTTTTCTTAAAGATTGGCAGCCCAATGTATTTTTCTTAGTAAAACGTAGATCTCTGTTCTATTTATCTATATATAAGAATAATAATGTTGTCTCCAATTTATGTTTTCCCTTCTAACCACATTATATATATATATTTATATTATTACTATTATCATATATTTTATAGAGACTTATATATACATTATAAAAACATCCCACGTGTTATTAACTTAGAAAGGTAAATGTTTAACAGAAGTTGGGAAGGAAAATCCTGGTTGTTTTTGACTCACGGGCAAGGAAAATCCTGTTGATTGCGTACAAAAACTTGCGAAGATTTTAAGGACCAATGTAATAATAACGCGCTCATTTTTATTTTGAGCAATAACTCTCTAATTTGTTAATTTTATATATAAAAAATGTGTCGCACCGGTTTATTTTTTGATATTAATTGCTCCTTCTAACCTAACATTATATATAGAACCAGCCCAGCCAATTCGTGTATTTCAAGAAAGTGCAAATGGGTTGGGATTTCTTAGAAAATATAAATGGGCCGCATTGACGCGAAATTATTTGTTCACCCAGCCCAGCAAATGGACAAAACATGTGTTAAATATATGCCACATTTTTGCAGGATGACATGTGGGCCAATAGGACGAAGCCTACGCAGGGCATTGTCAACTTGGTCAACAAATGATTATGACTTCCACAGCCATTGGATTATATCCAACGGCCGGCATGCACCTTCAATCTCTCGTCTTCTTCCTCCAGCGTTGCCGGGACCGCCTGGTCCGGCCTCCGGCGACTAGCGGCTCTGCTTAGCATGCATCGTTGCGAAGCGCTACCCCACTGCCGGCCAGGCTATCACTCCACCCCTCCACACCTCCTATTATTCTCCACGGACTGCAGCCCCACGCCGCACCAGAACCAGTTATAACCCTTCTCCTCGTCTCAATCTGCGACTCCACTGCAGCGTCTTCCCATCACCGGGTCGTTCCCGTCCGGGGCCTCGCCGTCGTCCACAGCCTCGCTGTGCTCGGTACGGCGTGGTCAACAAACGAGAGTCATCGGAAGAGGACGGAGAGCATGACGGCCGGAACCCACGAGGTCCATGGTCGCATGCAAGGAAAGTTCCTCCTTATTAATCTGAAAAAATGTTCGCACGGAATGAAGTGCCTCCTTGTTATGCGAAAAAAGCTATTCCTCCCGTTGACAGCTGGGACCCGTCAGATTTGGTGGCTGACTTGTGGGCCTACTAAGCAGACGTGTACAAAGGGCTTTGTCAACTTAATCAACAAATGATTCTAGCAGCTGGACCGTTGGATGTTAATGCAACAGCCGTGCTCCTTCTTCAACCTCTGTTCTTGCTCCTGTGTCCCGTGGGTGGCACTACGGTAGTGCTGCCGCGCGCCCGAACCAGTCAAGTTTCCCACTCCTCTCCATCTGCGACTCCACTGCCGTGTCTTCCCCATCTCCGGGTCGTCCACCGGCCTTGGTGTGCTCGGCACGGTGTGGTCAATGTGGTCAACAACCGAGAGTCATCGGAAGATGACTGTACGTGAGAGGCTGACAGTGGGGACGCACCACGCCCATGGACACATGCATGCAACTGCAACCTTCTTACCATGAAAAATAATGTTTTCTCCCCCCGACTGCTGGGACCCACCCGCTACATCTTCGCACGCAAGGAAGTGCGTCCATATTACGGGCAAAAAATGATTTTCCCCCTGACTGCTGGGACCCACCAGCTACATCTTCGCACGCAAGGAAGTGCCTGACAGTCAGGACCCACCTGGTCGAAGTGTACATAGCGTTGTCATTCTGGTCGTGAATGTGTACGTACATACGATCTGTCTCTCTGCAGGCTACAGCGATGAACCGTGGCCGTGCAAGGAAGGGCACGTGTCATAGTAGAGGCATGCACGTGTCATAGTAGAGGCGCGCACGTAGCATGTAGACGTACATACAGCGGCCAGGGTGCAAGGACGAAAACACGACCACATACGTACATACGGGCGGGGTCTCGAACGCCTACTCGCGCATACGTACGGCCAGGGCTCGTGTACAAGGCTGGGTTGGAACGGAGAAACTGCGTCGTCGTCGTGTTCATGGGGAGCCAACCGGCTGGGTCGGAACGGAATGCATCGTCGTGTTCATCGGGAGCCAACCGGCTTGGACGGAACATCCGATGGAAACGAGGCATGGCGTACCGCAGAACGGAGGAAGCGGTCTTGTGTTCGACCGACCACGGTGGAAACGGGATCCTGTCCATCGGGAGGGGTCTGGCGTACCGCAAAACGGAGGAAACGGACCTCCTACGGTCAAAATGGGGCCTGTTGATCGGGAGGGGTGTGGCGTACCGCAAAACAGAGGAAACGGACTTGTGTTGGAGCGCTACGGTCGAAACGGGGGTCCTTTTCATCGGGAGGGGTGTGGCCTACAGCAAAACGGGACTTCACGGGATACTGTTCATCTCCATCGTCGACCTCCTCCAGCCTCCACGGGCTCCTGTTCATCCACCTCGACCTCCTCCAGCCTCCACCTGTGACTATTCATCCACAGGCTCCTGTTCATCCAGCCTCCACCGCGCGCTCCTCCACCGGCTATTGTTCAACCAGCCCTCTCCACGGGGGTCCTATTCAACCACCCCTCCACGGGCTACTATTCATCCAGCCCTCCACCGGCTACTGTTCAAACAGCCCTCCACCAGCTACTGTTCAACCAGACCTCCACGGGGTCCTGTTCATCCAGCCCTCCACGGGGTCCTGTTCATCCACAGGCTCGATCGATCGGGGTACTGTTCATCCAGCGGCAACGGCCTCTACTACCACGGGTTCCTGTTAATCCAACCCCCCACCGGGAACTGTTCATCCAAACCCCCTCAACAACGCTCACTGTTCATCAAGGGAAGGAGGCAGCAGTGTTCAATCGGCTTCAGTTAGCAGCAGTAGCGAACGAATCACTCGGGTTCAGTTAACAGCAAGGGATCGATCGATCGCTCGGGTTCAGTAACGCATAGCCTGCAGTGCAATCGCTCGGGTTCAGTTAGAGCCCAACACCTCGCTCGGGTTCAGTTAGAGCCCAACGCCTCGCACACACGCGCGTATGTACGAGAGAAACGCGCATCGCTCGGCCCCCGACCACCCACGCCGTAACCAGGAACTCCCCGATATTTTCCTTGCTCTCGCTTCTACCACGGTTTTCTCCGTCATGGATGGCCCAAAGAATGTCATGCAGCTGCGTCTCCGGCCCGCCCAGGATGAAAAGCCCATTTTCTATCATGATTTTTTGTCATAGAAGTAGGAGCCCACCACATCTTTGATGATACCGGGTTTTGTCACAATTATCGTCATCGAAGTATCATAAGTATGACAGTTTTTTTTGTTCGGCCCAAAATGTCATGGATGTGTCTTTTTTTGGTAGTGCACCCACGAAGGGTCCACAAAGAAGCAATCTTGTCTATCCCACCATGGCCATCACCCACGAAGGACTTGCCTCACTTGGGTAGATCTTCACGAAGTAGGCGATCTCCTTGCCCTTGCAAACTCCTTGGTTCAACTCCACAATCTTGACGGAGGCTCCCAAGTGACACCTAACCAATCTAGAAGACACCACTCTCCAAAAGGTAATAGATGGTGTGTTGATGATGAAGTCCTTGCTCTTGTGCTTCAAATGATAGTCTCCCCAACAGTCAACTCTCTCTCACAGATTTGGATATGATGGAAAGATGATTTGAGTGGAAAGCAACTTGGGGAAGGCTTGCAAGATCCTTGTGGTTGGATTGGAATGTCTTGGTCTCAACACATGAGTAGGTGGTTCTTTCTCAGAAAATGAGTAGTGGAAGTGTAGGCACATTCTGATTGATCTCTCACTAATGAAGATGGGGGTGGAGGGGTATTTATAGCCTCCACACAAAATCTAACCATTACACACAGTTTACCAAACTCGGTGGGACCGAATATAGAAACCCGGTGACACCGACCTGGTTCAAAATGTGAACGTTAGGCGTTTTGGTGGGACCGACAATACCAACTCGGTGAGACCGATGAGCTAGGGTTAGGGCGAAACCACATCTCGGTGAGACCGATCACATGAACTCGGTGAGATCGATTTCAGTAATAAGCAAACAGAGACTTGGTCAGGCGAACTCGGTGGGACCGATCGCTCATTTCGGTGAGACCGAAACGTTTCAAAAAGGAAACAAAGAGTTTTCATTACCAACTCGGTGGGACCAATCGCTCATCTCGGTTAGACCGAAATGTTACGACGGGAAACAGAGAGTTTGCAATCCCTTCTCGGTGAGACCGAACTTATTAGGGTTTTTGGCAATGGCTATGTCAAATGAACTCGGTGGCGCCGGATAGATCAAATCGATGGGGCCGAGTTTGACTTTAGGTTTAGGACAAATGTGGAAATGAGAAAGTGGTTGAGGGCTTTTGGAGCATATAACTAAGCATTTTGAGCAAGCAAGCCATTAAGCAACACCTCATCCCCTTTTAATAGTATTGGCTTTTCCTATGGACTCAATGTGATCTTGGATCACTATAATGAAAATGTAGAGTCTTGAGCTTTCGCCAATATGTGTCCTTAGCATTTTGAGGGGACCACATCTCTAGTCCATGCCATACCAATAATTGAACTTTCTGAAACATTAATCTTGAATGGATATTAGTTCAATGAGCTATATGTTGTTATGAATTACCAAAACCACCTGGGGATTAGTTGCACTCTCAACATCCCTAAACTTTTAAGAAATGACAGCTTATGTTTCTTGCCAAACCACAGTTCATCAGTTCTATCTCAACGGATTTAGACGGTGCCCTTTTTAACGTGAATGCGGCTGTCTCTAATGCATAATCCCAAAACGATAGTGGTAAATCGGTAAGAGACATCATAGAACGCACCATATCTGATAAAGTATGGTTACGACGTTTGGACACACCATTACGCTGTGGTGTTCCAGGTGGCGTGAGTTGTGAAATAATTTCACATTGTTTTAAATGAAAGCCAAACTCGTAACTCAAATATTCGCCTCCGTGATCAGATTGTAGAAACTTTATTTTCTTGTTACGATGATTCTCCACTTCACTATGAAATTCTTTGAACTTTTCAAATGTTTCAGACTTGTGTTTCATCAAGTAGATATACCCATACCTACTCAAATCATCTGTGAAGGTCAGAAAATAACGATACCCGCTGCATGCTTCAACACTCATCAGACTGCATACATCGGTATGTATTATTTACACTAAGTCATTAGCTCGCTCCATTGTTCTGGAGAACGGAGTTTTATTCATCTTGCCCATGTGGCATGGTTCACAAGTATCAAATGATTAATAATCAAGTGATTCCAAAACTCTATCCGCATGGAGTTTCTTCATGTGCTTTAGACCAATATGACCTAAACGGCAGTGCCACAATTATGTTGTACTATCATTATCAACTTTACATCTTTTGGCATCAATATTATGAATATGTGTATCACTACGATCAAGATTCAATAAACCATTTACATTGGGTGCATGACCATAGAAGGTTTTATTCATGTAAAAAGAACAACAATTATTCTCTGACTTAAATGAATAAGCGTATTGTAATAAACGTGATGTAATCATATTCATGCTCAACACAAACACTATATAATATTTATTTAGGTTCAACACTAATCTCGAAGGTAGAAGGAGTGTGCGATGGTGATCGTATCAACTTTGGAATAACTTCCAACACGCATCGTCACCTCGCCCTTAACTAGTCTCTATTTTTTCCGCAACTCCTATTTCGAGTTACTAATCTTAGAAACTGAACCGGTATCAAATACCTAGGGGTTACTACGAATAATACTAAGGTACACATCAATAACATGTATATCAAATATACCTTTGTTCACTTTGCCATCCTTCTTATCCGCCAAGTATTTGGGGCAGTTCCACTTCCAGTGACCATTTCCTTTGCAGTAGAAGCACTCAGTTTCAGGCTTAGGTCCAGATTTGTCTTCTTCACGGGAGTTGCAACTGGCTTGCCATTCTTCTGGAAGTTCCCTTTCTTTCCCTTTGCCGTTTTTCTTGAAACTAGTGGTCTTGTAAACCATCAACACTTAATGCTCTTTCTTGATTTCTATCTTTGCTGATTTCAGCATAACGAAGAGCGTGGGAATCGTTTTCTTCATCCCTTGCATATTATAGTTCATCACGAAGTTCTAGTAGTTTAGTGATAGTGACTAGAGAACTTTGTCAATCGGTATCTTATCTGGAAGATTAACTCCCACTTGATTCAAGAGATTGTAGTGCCCAGACATTCTGAGCACATGCTCACTGGCTGAGCTATTCTCCTCTATCTTGTAGGCAAAGTACTTTTCAAATATCTCATACCTCTCGACACAGGCATGAGTCTGAAATATCAATTTCAGCTCTTGGAACATCTCATATGCTCCGTGGCGTTCCAAACATTTTTGAAGTCCCGGTTCTAAGCCATAAAGCATGGTGCACTAAACTATTAAGTAGTCATCATATCGAGCTTGACAAATGTTCATAACGTTTGCATCTGCTCCTGCAATAGGTCTGTCACCTAGCTGTGCATCATGGACATAATTCTTCTGTGCAGCAATGAGGATAATCCTCCGATCACGGACCCAGTCCGCATCATTGCTACTATCATCTTTCAACTTAGTTTTCTCTAGGAACATATCAAAATAGGGGAGCTACAACGTGAGCTATTGATCTACAACATAATTTGCAAATACTATCAGGACTCATGATAAATTAAGTTCAATTCATCAAATTACTAATGAACTCCCACTTAAATAAACACCCCTCAAGTTATCTATGTGATACATGATCCAAATCAACTAACCCATGTCCGATCATCACGTGAGATGGGGTAGTCATCAATGGTGAACATCTCTATGTTGATCATATCTACTATATGATTCACATTCGACCTTTCGGTCTCCAGTGTTCCGAGACCATGTCTGTACATGCTAGGCTCGTCAGGTTTAACCCAAGTATTCTGCATGTGCAAAACTGTCCTACACTCGTTGTATGTGAACGTAGAGTCTATCACACCCGATCATCACGTGGTGTCTCGAAACGACGAACATTCACAACGGTGCCTACTCAAGGAGAACACTTATATCTTGAAATTTAGTGAAGGGATCATCTTATAATGCTACCGTCGTTCTAAGCAAAATAACACTACATGAATTAGCTTCTTTGCCGTCTGCCATGGCAGACGGCAAACCTCTTTGCCGTCTGCCACCGATGGCAAAGCTGTCCGGAAAAGAGGGCTACGGTAAACAACTTCTTTGCTGTCTGCTTTCACACAGCTGACGACAAAGACCCTTTCCCGTCGGTGGTGGACGACAAAGAACAAACATTAGCCACGTTAGGTGGCCAATGGGAGGCTTTGCTGACTGCAAATGTGTCGTCCCCTTTGCCGTCTGCTTCCCGACATCGGCGCGTCTACGTACGCCCACGTCGCCTCTGCACGTATGTCATCTCGTCGACCTACGCCCATGTCGCGATGGTCAAAGAGGAGAACAAAAGGTTTGGCCCGTCAGTGTGGCGTCGAGGCGACGGTTCCCGAGGTGTTCGATGCTGTCTACCGATGCGCCATTAAGGCCGGCTTTACTCTGGTGGGTCGCCGCTCCTCGTCGCCCACCTACCCCGCCGCCCCTGCCCACCCCAATCGTAAAAAACACCCCTCCCCGTCAGCCTCCCCGCCTCCCCCAACCCCCACCCCACCTCAGCCCCTCGCGACGACGGCTCCTTGCTACTTGTTGAGCTTGCGTTGGTTTTTCCATTGAAGAGGAAAGGGTGATGCAGCAAAGTAGAGATAAGTATTTCCCTCAGTTTGAGAACAAAGGTATCAATCCAGTAGGAGACAATGCACAAATCACCAAATACCTGCACAAACAATCAAACAACTTGCACCCAACGCGATAAAGGGGTTGTCAATCCCTTCACGGTTACTTGCAAAAGTGAGACCTGATAGAGATAGATAAACGATAAAGTAAATATTTTTGGTATTTTTGGTTTATAGATCGAAAAGTAAAAGATTGCAGAAATAGTAGATCGGAAACAAATATGATGGAAAATAGACCCGGGGCCATAGGTTTCACTAGAGGCTTCTCTCAAGATAGCAAATAATACAATGGGTGAACAAATTATTGCCGAGCAATTGATAGAAAAGCGCAAGGTTATGACGATATCTAAGGCAATGATCATGAATATAGGCATCAAGTCCGTGTCAAGTAGACCAAAACGATTCTGCCTCTACTACTATTACTCCACACATCGACCGACTCCTGCCTGCATCTAGAGTATTAAGTTCATAAGAATAGAGTAACGTTTAAGTAAGATGACATGATGTAGAGGAAATAACTCAAGTAATATGATGAAAACCCCATCTTTTTATCCTCGATGGCAACAATACAGTACGTGCCTTGCTGCCCCTACTGTCACCAGGAAAGGACACCGCAAGATTGAACCCATAGCTAAGCACTTCTCCCATTGCAAGAAAAACCAATCTAGTTGGACAAACTAAACCGATAGTTTGAACAGAATTACAAAGATATCAAATCACGCATAAAAGAATTCAGAGAAGATTCAAATAATATTCATAGATAAGCTAATCATAAATCCACTATTCATTGGATCTCGGCAAACACACTGCAAAAAAGTAATACATCGAATAGATGTCCAAGAACATCGAGGAGAACATAGTATTGAGAATCAAAGAGAGAAAAGAAGCCATCTAGCTATTAGCTATGGACCCATAGGTCTGTGGTAAACTACTCACGCTTCATCGGAAGGGCAACAAAGTTGATATAGAAGCCCTCCGTGATCGAATCCCCCTCCGACAGGTTGCCCGAAAAGGTCCCTAGATGGGATCTCACGGGTACAGTATGTTGCGGCGGTGAAAAGTGTTTTCGTGGATGCCTTTGGTGGTTTGGGGATATTTGGGAATGTATAGGCGAAAGAATTAGGTCAGGAGGGTCACGGGGGGCCACAAGGGTGGGGGATGCACCCTACCCCATGGGTGCGCGCTCCGTCCTTGTGGTCGCCTGATGGCTCCTCTGACTTCATCTCCAAGTCTCCTGCCTATCTTCTGGTCCAAGAAAAATCATCACGAAGGTCTCATTCCGTTTGGTATTCCGTTTCTGCGAAACTCAAAAACAAGGAAAAAATAGGAACTGTCACTGGGCTCTAGGTTAATAGGTTAGTCTAAAAAATAATATAAAATAGCATATAAAACATGAAAAATGGATAATATAATAGCATGGAACAATAAAAAATTATAGATACGTTGGAGACGTATCAAGCATCCCCAAGCTTAATTCCTGCTCGTCTTCGAGTAGGTAAATGATAAAAATAGAATTTTGTTGTGGAATCCTACCTAACATATTTATCCATGTAATTTTCTTTATTGTGGCATGAATGTTCAGATCCGTAAGATTCAAAACAAAACTTTAATATTGACATAAAACAATAATACTTCAAGCATACTAACAAGGCAATTATGTCTTCTCAAAATAACATGGCTAAAGAAAGCTTATCCCTACAAAATAATATAGTCTAGCTATGCTCCATATTAATCACACAAAATATTCACATCATGCACAACCGCGATGACAAGCCAAGCAATTGTTTCGTACTTTTGATGTTCTCAAACCATTTGAACTTTCACGCAATACATGAGCGTCAGCCAAGGACATAGCACTATAGGTGGAATAGAATATGGTGGTTGTGGAGAAGACAAAAAGAAGGAGATAGTCTCACATCAACTAGGCATATCAACGGGCTATGGAGATGCCCACCAATAGATATCAATGTGAGTGAGTAGGGATTGCCATGCAACAGATGCACTAGAGCTATAAATTTATGAAAGCTCAAAAAGAAAACTAAGTGGGTGTGCATCCAACTTGCTTGCTCATGAAGACCTAGGGAAATTTGAGGAATCCCATCGTTGGAATATACAAGCCAAGTTCTATAATGAAAATTTCCCACTAGCATATGAAAGTGACAACATAGGAGACTCTCTATCATGAAGATCATGGTGCTACTTTGAAGCACAAGTGTGAAAAACGGATCGTAAGATTGCCCCTTCTCTCTTTTTCTCTCATTTTTTAAATCTTATTTTTTCTTTTTTTGGGACTTTTTTTGGCCTTTTATTTCTCTCATTTTTTTTATTTCCTCACATGGGACAATGCTCTCATAATGAAGATCATCACACTTTTATTTACTTACAACTCAAAAATGACAACTCGATACTAGAAAAAAATATGACTCTATATGAATGCCTCCGGCGGTGTACCGGGATGTGCAATGAATCAAGAGTGACATGTATGAAAGAATTATGAGCGATGGCTTTGCCACAAATACGATGTCAACTACATGATCATGCAAAGCAATATGACAATGATGAAACGTGTCATAATAAACGGAACGGTGGAAAGTTGCATGGCAATATACCTCGGAATGGCTATGGAAATGCCATAATAGGTAGGTATGGTGGCTGTTTTGAGTAAGGTATATGGTGGTATGGTACCGGCAAATGTTGCGCGGCACTCGAGAGGCTAGCAATGGTGGAAGGGTGAGAGTGTGTGTAATCCATGAACTCAACATAAGTCATAAAGAACTCGCATACTTATTGAAAAAATCTATTAGTCATCGAAACAAAGCACTACACGCATGCTCCTAGGGGGGTAGATTGGTAGGAAAAGACCATTGCTCGTCCCCGACCGCCACTCATAAGGAAGACAATCAAAAAATATCTCATGCTCCAACTTTGTTACATAACGGTTCACCATACGTGCATGCTACGGGACTCACAAACCTTAACACAAGTATTTCTCAAATTCACAATTACTCACTAGCATGACTCTAATATCACCATCTTTATATCTCAAAATAATCATAAGGAATCAAACTTCTCATAGTATTCAATGCACTTTATATGAAAGTTTTTATTATATCCCTCTTGGATGCCTATCATATTAGGACTAAATTTATAACCAAAGCAAATTACCATGTTGTTCAAAGACTCTCAAAATAATATAAGTGAAGCATGGGAGTTCATCAATTTCTATAAAAGCCCCGCCGTGCTCTAAAAAGATATAAGTGAAGCACTAGAGCAAAATTTCCTAGCTAAAAAGGTATAAGTGAAGCACATAGAGTATTCTAATAAATCACGATTCATGCGTGTCCCTCTCAAAAGGTGGTAAAGCAAGGATGATTGTGGAAAACTAAAAAGCAAAGAATCAAATCATACAAGATGCTCCAAGCAAAACACATACCATGTGGTGAATAAAAATATAGCCTCAAGTAAAGTTACCTATAGACGAAGACGAAAGAGGGGATGCCTTCCGGGGCATCCCCAAGCTTAGGCTCTTGGTTGTCCTTGAATATTACCTTGGAGTGCCTTGGGAATCCCCAAGCTTAGGCTCTTGCCACTCCTTATTCCATTGTCCAGCAAATCCTTACCCAAAACTTGAAAACTTCACAACACAAATCTCAATAGAAAATCTCATAAGCTCTGTTAGTATAAGAAAATAAATCACCACCTTTGGTACTGTCGTGAAGTCATTCTTTATTTATATTGGCGTAATATCTACTGTATTCCAACTTTTCCATGGTTCATACTCCCCGATACTACCCATAGATTCATCAAAATAAGCAAATAACACATAGAAAACAGAATCTGTCAAAAACAGAACAGTCTGTAGTAATCTGTAACTCCAAAAATTCTGAAACATTAGGACAACCTAAGAAATATGTTTATTAATCTTCTGCAAAAATAATCAAAGCAAAATCACGCTTCTGTTAAAAATTAGAATTCTTTTCCTGAGCGCAAAAGTTCCTGTTTTTCAGAAAGATCAAATCAACTATCACCGTAAGCTATCCCAAAGGTTTTACTTGGCACAAACAGTAAGTAAAACACAAAACCACATCTAAACAGCGGCTAGATGAATTATTTTTTGCAAAACGGAATCAAAAAGCAAAGAACAAAAATAAAATTGGGGTGCCTCCCAACAAGCGCTATTGTTTAACGTCGTTAGCTAGGCATAAAAACACGGATAGATCTAGGTATTGTCATCTTTGGTATGCAATCCATAAGTAGCTCTCATAATAGATTCATATGGCAATTTAATTTTCATTCTAGGAAAGTGTTCCCTGCCCTTCCTTAACGGAAATTTAAATCTAATGTTTCCTTCTTTCATATCAATAATTGCACCAATCGTTCTAAGGAAAGGTCTGCCAAGAATAATAGGACATTTAGGATTGCAATCTATATCAAGAACAATGAAATCTATGGGAACATAATTCCTATTTGCAACAATAAGAACATCATTGATCCTTCCCATAGGTTTCTTAATAGTAGAATCCGCAAGATGCAAATTTAAAGAACAATTATCAAATTCACGGAAACCTAGCACATCACATAAAGTTTTTAGAATCGTGGAAAAGCTAGCACCCAAATCACACAAAGCATGGAACTCATAATCTTTAATCTTAATCTCAATAGTACGTTCCCACTCATCATAGAGTTTTCAAGGGATAGAAACTTCCAATTCAAGCTTTTCTTCAAAAAGATTGCATCATAGCATCAATGATATGTTTAGTAAAAGCTTTGTTTTGATTACAAGCATGAGGAGAATTCAACATCGATTGCAATTAAAGAACAATTATCATAATCAAATTCATTGAAATCCAAAAGAGTGGGTTCATTGCTACCTAAAGTTTTGACCTCTCCAATCCCACTTTTAACAATTTTTTGCATCAAGATCTAAAAACACCAAATCATTGGGACGCCTTTTAACTAAAGTTGACTCATCTCCAGTCCAATCTTTATCAAAATTTATATTAGAAAACAAAGATTCAATAGGAGTCACATCAATCACTTTAAGATCTTCATCATTATTTAAAGATTCTGGTTTAGTGGCCATCTTATTTACTAAGGTAGCTTGTTTACCAGAAATTCGGCCTACTAATTTTTTGAGATGAGCAAACTGAGATTTCAAACCATAAAATTCCTTAGACATATCATTGAGCTCCTTATTCATGTATTCCAGAAAACTTTTCTACTCCTTAAGCTCGTTTCCTAAGAAATTATTATGCTCAAATTGCAAAGACATGAAGCTCCTAACATTATTTTCAATTTCTTCTAACCTCCTAAAGAGAGGATCAACATTCCTTGGTTGAGCCATAAAGGCAAGCAGACACACGGGCACACAAAAAGCAAACAAAGAAGACGAACGGAAGAGGGGCAAAGAAAAAGGCAAATCTTTTCGAAAATCATTTTAGAAGTGGGGGAGAGGAAACCTAGAGGTGAATGGCGAATAATGTAATGCAAGAGATGAGAGTTTATGATGGGTACTTGGTATGTATTGAATTGGCATAGATCTCCCCAGCAACGGCACCAGAAATTCTTCCTGCTACTTCTTGAGCTTGCGTTGGTTTTTCCCTTGACGAGGAAAGGTTGATGCAACAAAGTAGAGATAAGTATTTCCCTTAGTTTGAGAACCAAGGTATCAATCTAGTAGGAGATAACGCACAAATCACCAAATACCTGCACAAACAATCAAACAACTTGCACCCAACACGATAAAGGGGTTGTCAATCCCTTCACGGTTACTTGCAAAAGTGAGATCTGATAAAGATAGATAAACGATAAAGTAAATATTTTTGGTATTTTTGGTTTATAGATCGGAAAGTAAAAGATTGCAGAAATAGTAGATCGGAAACAAATATGATGGAAAATAGACACGCGGGCCATCGGTTTCAGTAGAAGCTTCTCTCAAGATAGCAAATAATACGGTGGGTGAACAAATTACTACCGAGCAATTGATAGAAAAGCGCAAGGTTATGGCGATATCTAAGGCAATGGTCATGAATATAGGCATCAGGTCTGTGTCAAGTAGACCGACACGATTCTCATCTACTACTATTACTCCACACATCGACCAACTCTTGCCTGCATGTAGTGTATTAAGTTCATAAGAACAGAGTAACGCATTAAGTAAGATGACATGATGTAGAGGAATTAACTCAAGCAATATGATGAAAACCCCATCTTTTTATCCTCGATGGCAACAATACAATACGTGCCTTGCTACCCCTACTGTCACTGGGAAAGGACACCGCAAGATTGAACCCAAAGCTAAGCACTTCTCCCATTGCAAGAAAAACCAATCTAGTTGGCCAAACCAAACCGATAGTTCGAAGAGAATTACAAAGATATCAAATCATGCATAAAAGAATCCAAACAAGATTCAAATAATATTCATAGATAAGCTCATCATAAATCCACAATTCATCGGATCTTGGCAAACACACCGCAAAAAAGTATTACATCGAATAGATCTCCAAGAACATCGAGGAGAACATGGTATTGACAATCAAAGAGATAGAAGAAGCCATCTAGTTTACTAGCTATGGACTCGTAGGTCTGTGGTAAACTACTCATGCTTCATCGGAAGGGCAATAGAGTTGATGTAGAAGCCCTCCGTGATCGAATCCCCCTCCGGCAGGGTGCCGGAAAAGGTCCTAGATAGGATCTCACGGGTACAGAAGGTTGCGGTGGTGGAAAAGTGTTTTCGTGGATGCCTCTGGTGGTTTGGGGATATTTGGGAATATATGGTGAAAGAATTAGGTCAGGAGGGTCACGGGGGGCCCACAAGGGTGGGGGCGCACCCGTCGTCGTTGTGGCCGCCTCGTGGCTCCTCCGACTTCCTCTCCAAGGTTTCATTCCGTTTGGACTCTGTTTGGTATTCCTTTTATGCGAAACTCAAAAACAAGGAAAAAACAGGAACTGGCTCTAGGCTCTAGGTTAATAGGTTAGTCCCAAAAGTAATATAAAATAGCATATTAATGCGTATAAAACATCCAAAACAGATAATATAATAGCTTGGAACAATAAAAAATATAGATATATTGGAGACGTATCACTCCTCTCTCCGCGGCGACCATGGCGTCCGGCGGCAGCGGCGGCGCTCCGAGGGGTGGCTCGTGGCCGTCGAGCCTCGGTACACCGGAGACCGACGAGCTTATCCGCCTCGGGCTAATGGTGCCGCCGGGCTGCCGTCTGCCGCACGTCTTCGACATCACCGCCGACAGCTACCCAACGAGGGGGCCCGGTGCCACGACGGAGGAGCTCCGCACCCACCACGGCGGCCGTTGGAACATCTACGGCCGTCACCACTATTGGGACGGCAAGGACTATTGGGCGGTCGTCGGCAAACTCCGACAAACGACGGACAGCTCGTCGTCTGCCCCGTCCCGCTCCCGCCGTCACCCTCCGGTCGTCACGCCGTCACTCCTCCCACCGTCCGGCACCTGCGCTCGCTGGTTCCTCCACTCCTCCCACCGTCGAGATCCCGCCGGAGCAAGTCGTGCTGTGTGAGGACGGCGACTCCGACGACACCCCCGGCTACCTCCTTGCCTTACCAGCGTCGCAGGAAGTGGCGGCGGCAGCGGCGAGAGAGGCCGCTGAGCTGCACGCAGCACTGCAAGCGGCGACGGCTATGGAGGCAGCGACAGAGGCCGCTGATGTCCAGGCAGCATTAGACGCAGCGGCGGCTATGGCGGTGGTGCAGGCACCTGCGGACGCACCTGCGGTGGAGGACGATGGCGTCGACTGGGACGCTGCCGTGAAGAGCAGCGACGACGACGGCGGTGACGGCGGCGCGTGCGAGGTCGTGGACCTCGCCGTCTCCGGCTACGAGTAGATTAGGTTTAGATTAGGTTTATGTTTAATTAATTATCGGTATGTTTGAAGGTAAGATTAATCGTTTGTAGAATGTTTGAATGCAATCTGGACTATACTAGCTAACTAAACTATGACTAAACTAACTAAACTAAGTACATTAAAACAGGAAAAACTAAAAAAAATAGAGAGGGGGAGGGGGCTCACAGGAGCGGGGGAGGTGGAGGCCGACGCTGGCGGCCGGGTCAGCGGGGAGTCGGGGGGAAGACTGCAGGCCGGGGCGGCTCGCCGGAGCGTCGGGGGGCCGTTGTGCCGGAGCGGCGAGCCGACAAGGGCGGCGTCGAGCGTGGGGTCATCAAGCACTACGCTGAGAAAGGGGTGCATCGTCACCTCACGGCCCCTTAGTCACCGAATCAGAATGGTGTCGTCGAGCGGAGGAACGAGACGGTGCTCGGGATGGCATGCTGCATGCTCAAGGCAAAGCAGGTGGCGACCATGACTTGGGGGGAGGCTGTGCTCACGGCTGTCTTCATCCTCGACCGCTCCTTTACGAGGAGCGTCAACGGCAAGACGCCTTACGAGGCGTGGTACAGGAGGAAGCCTAACATGCGCTTCCTCCAAACCTTTGGCTGCGTCGGGCATGTCAAGGCGACGCGCCCACAACTAAGGAAGCTCAACGACAGGAGCACCCCGATGGTGTTCGCCGGCTACAAGACGGGCTCCAAGGCATACAAGATGTATGACCCCATCTCGAAGCGTGTAAAAGTCTCGCGTGACATCATCTTTGTCGAGGATGTGCACGCTAGGGCTGGGAGGCACCGGGGGAGGCGCCAGCAAGTAGCTCCTTCACCGTGGAGTCCATGGTGCGCACAAGTGTTGATACATGAACAATAACCCCGAGCACAACGGCGATCCCTGGCAGAGCGACCCCAAGCTCAACAACCCCAGGTACGGGATTCTCGAGCACCGTGGCCCCAAGTCTAGTGGGTCCAAGCACAACGGGCACAACAGCCCCGGGCTCAGCAACCCCGCACACCTCAAGCAAGGGCTTGCCGGTTCGGTTTGCAACTCCGCCGACAGCGTGGTCGAACATGTTCGACACCGACGACAGTGTCGGTGCCCACATCGGTACTGACGCATCGATGACCTTCTTGCCAAGCCACCACATTTGGTGGAGAACCTCGATGACGACGTGACGTGTTGTTGCATCTGATGGCGGGCGAGGAGCCGACCACGTTCATTGAGGCCGAGCAAGAGGATTTCTAGCGTCGCGCGATGCGGGACAAGCTAGCGTCGATAAATGACAACGCCACTTGGACACTCACCACTTTGCCTGCAGGGCACCGAGCCATTGGGCTCAAGTGGGTGTTCAAGGTGAAGCCATGACATGCATGTATGCTCGTGGAACCATGGACACACTTCTCATCATTGGCATCTATGTCATGCATACATGTCATGCATATGCATCGAGCCACTTTGCCTGCTGGGCACCGAGCCATTGGGCCCCACTCAGCTTCACTCGTAGCACCTCCGAGCATGACATGTATGCTCGTGGAACCACGGACACACTTCTCATCATTGGCATCTATGTCGACGACCTCGTCATCACTGGTGTTGAGCACATCGAAGTGATCCGCTTCAAGGAGGAGATGAAGCGGCTCTTCAGCATGAGCGAGCTCAGGCTGCTCCGATACTACCTTGGCTGGAGGTGAACCAGGAGCGTAGTTGCACCATGATCACTTAGGTGGCCTATGCCACCAAGATGCTCGAGCGAGCAGGCATGGTGGAGTGCCACAACGTGCACTACCCGATGGAGGCATGGTGCAAGCTCAGCAAGGAGATGCTGGTGGATGCTACTTTCTATCGGAGCATCATCGGCAGCCTAAGGTATCTCGTGCACACCCGGTCAGACATCTCGTTTGCTGTCGGATTGCTTAGAAGATTCATGGAGGCTCCTACCAATGATCATCTCGCAGTGGTCAAGCACCTAGTCCGGTAGGTTGCGGGCAGGATCACACACAGTTGCGTGTATCACCGTGGCAACAATGAATTTATTTGGTAGGCTATAGCAAATCCGACCATGCTGGGCACTTCAGCCCAGGAAGAGCACCACCGCCATACTGTTCTTCCTCCAGAGCAGTCCAGTCAGCTGGCAATCGATGAGGCGGAAGGTTGTCGCAACTTCTTCATGTGGGGCGGAGTAAATTGTGTTGGGGAACACAGTATTTCAAAATTTTACCTATGATCACGCAAGATCTATCTAGGAGATGCATAGCAACGAGCGGGCAGAGTGTGTCCACGTACCCTCGTAGAGCGAAAGCGGAAGCGTTTAGTAACGTGGTTGATGTAGTCGAACGTCTTCGCGATCCAACCGATCCAAGCACCGAACGTACGGCACCTCCGCGTTCAGCACACGTTCAGCTCGATGACGTCCCTCGATCTCTTGATCCAGTTGAGGACGAGGGAGAGTTCCGCAAGCATGACAGCGTGGCGAAGGTGATGATGAAGTTACCGGCGTAGGGCTTCGCCTAAGCACTACGACGGTATGACCGAGGTGTGTAACTATGGAGGGGGCACCGCACACGGCTAAGAGAAGGCTTGGTGTGCCTTTGGGGGGCCCCCCTCCCACGTATATAAAGGAGGGGGGAGGAGGAGGCTGGCCCAAGGGGGGTGCACCAGGTGTGGGGATTCTACTGGGACTCCCTTGTCCAAGTAGGATTCCCCTCCTCTTTCCTTTTCCGGAGTAACAAAGGGGGAAAGAGAGGAGGAGTAGGAGAGGGAAAGGGGGGGCGCTGCCCCCACCCCTTGTCCAATTTGGACTGGCAAGGGGGGCGCGCGCCACCTCATGGCTGGCCCTCTCTCTTCTCCAATAAGGCCCATGTGGCCCATTAACTTCACGGGGGGGGGGGAGGGGGGGTTCCGGTAACCCCCGGTACTCCTCGTCATGTCCGTGATCTCATCTGGGACTCATAACAAACTTCGGTACATCAAATCACATAACTCATAATACAAATCAACATCGAACGTTAAGCGTGCGGACCCTACGGGTTCGAGAACTATGTAGACATGACCGAGACACATCTCCGGTCAATGACCAATAGCGGAACCTGGATGCTCATATTGGCTCCTACATATTCTACGTAGATCTTTATCGGTCAAACCGCATAACAACATACGTTGCTCCCTTTGTCATCTGTACGTTACTTGCCCGAGATTTGATCGTCGGTATCATCATACCTAGTTCAATCTCATTACCGGCAAGGCTCTTTACTCGTTCCGTAATGCGTCATCCCGCAACTAACTCATTAGTCACATTGCGTGCAAGGCTTATAGTGATGTGCATTACCGAGAGGGCCCATAGATACCTCTCCGATACCCGGAGTGGCAAATCCTAATCTCGATTTATGCCAACTCAACAACCACCATCGGAGACACCTGTAGAGCATCTTTATAATCACCCAGTTACGTTGTGATGTTTGATAGCACACAAGGTGTTCCTCCGGTATTCGGGAGTTGCATAATCTCATAGTCAGAGGAACATGTATAAGTCATGATGAAAGCAATAGCAATAAAACTAAACGATCATTAATGCTAAGCTAACGGATGGGTCTTGTCCATCACATCATTCTCTAATGATGTGATCCCGTTCATCAAATGAAACACATGTCTATGGCTAGGAAACTTAACCATCTTTGATTAATGAGCTAGTCAAGTAGAGGCATACTAGTGACACTATGTTTGTCTATGTATTCACACATGTACTAAGTTTTCGGTTAATACAATTCTAGCATGGATAATAAACATTTATCATGATATAAGGAAATATAAATAACAACTTTATTATTGCCTCTAGGGCATATTTCCTTCAGTCTCCCACTTGCACTAGAGTCAATAATCTAGATTACATAGTAATGATTCTAACACCCAGGGAGTCTTGTTTTTTATCATGTTTTGCTCGTGAGAGAGGCTTAGTCAACGGGTCTGCAATATTCAGATCCGTATGTATCTTGCAAATCTCAATGTCTCCCTCCTTGACTTGATCGCGGATGGAATTGAAGCGTCTCTTGATGTGTTTGGTTCTCTTGTGAAATGTTTATTCCTTCGCCAAGGCAATTGCTCCAGTATTGTCACAAAAGATTTTCATTGGACCTGATGCACTAGGTATTACACGTAGATCGGATATGAACTCCTTCATCTAGACTCCTTCATTTGCTGCTTCTGAAGCAGCTATGTACTCCGCTTCACACGTAGATCCCGCCACGACGCTTTGCTTGGAACTGCACCAACTGACATGTCCACCATTCAATATAAATACGTATCCGGTTTGTGACTTAGAGTCATCCGGATCATTGTCAAAGCTTGCATTGACGTAACCATTTATGATGAGGTCTTTGTCACCTCCATATACGAGAAACATATCCTTAGTCCTATTCAGGTATTTCAGGATGTTCTTGACCGCTGTCCAGTGATCCACTCCTAGATTACTTTGATACCTCCCTGCTAAACTAATAGCAAGGCACACATCAGGTCTGGTACACAGCATTGGATACATGATAGAACCTATGGCTGAAGCATAGGGAATGACTTTCATTTTCTCTCTATCTTCTGTAGTGGTCAGGCATTGAGTCTGACTCAACTTCATGATCGCTCTCTGACTATAGCGCCAGAAAAGCTCCTGTCTTCTAGGACTACGTCAGTATTTCCACAAAGAGGAAGGGATGATGCAGCATAGCGACGGTAGGTATTTCCCTCAGTGAAGAAACCAAGGTTATTGAACCAGTAGGAAAACCTATCAACACAACGTAAACAACACCTGCACACAAATAACAACACCTCGCAACCCGACGTGTTAAAGGGGTTGTCAATCCCTTTCGGGTAACGATGCCAGAAATTTGTAATAGATTGAAATAATAGATCGCCAACAAAATAAAGTGCAGCATAGTATTTTTGTATTTTTGGTTTAATAGACCTGAATAAAAATGCAAAGGAAAAGTAGATCGCAAGCTAATATATGAGGAAGAATACCCGGGGGCCGTAGGTTTCACTAGTGGCTTCTGTCGAGAAAGATAGCAAACGGTGGGTAAACAAATTACTGTTGGGCAATTGATAGAACCTCAAATAATTATGACGATATCCAGGCAATGATCATTAAATAGGCATCACGTCCAAGATTAGTAGACCGACTCCTGCCTGCATCTACTACTATTACTCCACACATCGACCGCTGCTACCTCTTGAGCACTGCGTTGGTTTTCCCTTGAAGAGGAAAGGGTGATGCAGTAAAGCAGTGTAAGTATTTCCCTCAGTTTTTGAGAACCATGGTATCAATCCAGTACGAGGCCACGCACGAGTCCCTCGCACCTACACAAACAAATAAATCCTCGCAACCAACGCGATAAGGGGTTCTCAATCCATACACGATCACTTACGAGAGTGAGATCTGATAGATATGATAAGATAATATTTTTTGTATTTTTATATTAAAGGTGCAAAGTAAAATAGAAAGCAATAAAAATAACTAACTGTTGGAAGATTAATATGATGGAAAATAGACCCAGGGGCCATACGTTTCACTAGTGGCTTCTCTCAAGAGAATAAGTATTACGGTGGGTGAACAAATTACTGTTGAGCAATTGATAGAATTGAGCATAGTTATGAGAATATCTAGGTATGATCATGTATATAGGCATCACGTCCGAGACAAGTAGACCGACTCCTGCCTGTATCTACTACTATTACTCCACACATCGACCGCTATCCAGCATGCATCTAGAGTATTAAGTTCAAAAGAACAGAGTAACGCTTTAAGCAAGATGACATGATGTAGAGGGATAAACTCATGCAATATGATATAAACCCCATCTTGTTATCCTCGATGGCAACAATATAATACGTGCCTTGTTGCCCCTACTGTCACTGGGAAAGGGCACCGCAAGATTGAACCCAAAGCTAAGCACTTCTCCCATTGCAAGAAAGATCAATCTAGTAGGCCAAACCAAACTGATAATTCGAAGAGACTTGCAAAGATAACCAATCATACATAAAAGAATCCAGAGAAGATTCAAATATTGTTCATAGATAAACTTGATCATAAACCCACAATTCATCGGTCTCAAGAAACACACCGCACAAGAAGGTTACATCGGATAGATCTCCACGAGAGAGGGGGAGAACATTTTATTGAGATCCAAAAAGAGAGAAGAAGCCATCAAGCTAATAACTATGGACCCGAAGGTCTGAGGTAAACTACTCACACATCATCGGAGAGGCTATGGTGTTGATGTAGAAGCCCTCCGTTATCGATGCCCCCTCCGGCGGAGCTCCGGAAAAGGCCCCAAGATGGGATCTCACGGGTATAGAAGGTTGCGGCAGTGGAATTAGGTTTTTGGCTCTGTATCTGATAGTTTGGGGTATGTAGGTATATATAGGAGGAAGGAGTACGTCGGTGGAGCAACGTGGGGCCCACGAGGGTGGAGGGCGCGCCTGGGGGGTAGGCGCGCCCCCTACCTCGTGCCCTCCCGGTTGATGTCTTGACGTAGGGTCCAAGTCCTGTGGATCACGTTCGTTCCGAAAATCACGTTCCCGAAGGTTTCATTCCGCTTGGACTCCGTTTGATATTCTTTTTCTGAGAAACTCTGAAATAGGCAAAAAACAGCAATTCTGGGCTGGGCCTCTGCTTAATAGGTTAGTCCCAAAAATAAAATAAAAGTGTATAATAAAGCCCAATAATGTCCAAAACAGAATATAATATAGCATGGAACAATCAAAAATTATAGATACGTTGGAGACGTATCAAGCATTCCCAAGCTTAATTCCTGCTCGTCCTCGAGTAGGTAAATGATAAAAACGAATTTTTGATGTCGAATGCTACTTGGTATAATTTCAATGTAATTCTTCTTAATTGTGGTATGAATATTCAGATCCGAAAGATTCAAGATAAAAGTTCAATATTGACATAAAAATAATAATACTTCAAGCATAATAACTAAGTAATTATGTCCTCTCAAAATAACATGGCCAAAGAAAGTTCATCCCTACAAAATCATATAGTTTAGTCATGCTCCATTTTCGTCACACAAGAATGCTCTCATCATGCACAACCCCGATGACAAGCCAAGCAATTGTTTCATTCTTTAGTAATCTCAAACCTTTTCAACTTTCACGCAATACATGAGCGTGAGCCATGGATATAGCACTATGGGTGGAATAGAATATAATGATGGGGGTTATGTGGAGAAGATAAAAAGGGAGAAAGTCTCACATCAACAAGGCTAATCAATGAGCTATGGAGATGCCCATCGATTGATGTTAATGCAAGGAGTAGGGATTGCCATGCAACAGATGCACTAGAGCTATAAATATATGAAAGCTCAACAAAAGAAACAAAGTGGGTGTGCATCCAACTTGATTGCTCACGAAGACCTAGGGCATTTGATGAAGCCCATTGTTGGAATATACAAGCCAAGTTCTATAATGAAAAATTCCCACTAGTATATGAAAGTGACAAAACAAGAGACTCTCTATCATGAACATTATGGAGCTACTTTGAAGCACAAGTGTGGTAAAAGGATAGTAACACTGTCCCTTCTCTCTTTTTCTCTAATTTTTTTGGGCCTTTTTTTATGGCCTTTCTCTTTTTTAATATTTTTTAAATTTTTCCTCACTTGGGACAATGCTCTAGAAAATGATGATCATCACACTTCTATTTATTTACAACTCAATGATTACAACTTGATACTAGAACAAAGTATGACTCTATATGAATGCCTCTAGCGGTATACTGGGATATGCAATGAACCAAGAGTGACATGTATGAACGAATTATAAATGGTGGCTTTGCCACAAATACTATGTCAACTACATGATCATGCAAAGCAATATGACAATGATGAACGTGTCATGATAAACGGAACGGTGGAAAGTTGCATGGCAATATATCTCGGAATGGCTATGGAAATACCATAATAGGTAGGTATGGTGGCTGTTTTGAGGAAGATATAAGGAGGTTTATGTGAGAAAGAGCGTACCATATCACGGGGTTTGGATGCACCGGCGAAGTTTGCACCAACTCTCAATGTGAGAAAGGGCAATGCACATTACAGAAGAGTCTAGCAATGATGGAAAGGTGAGAGTGCGTATAATCCATGGACTCAACATTAGTCATAAAGAACTCATATACTTATTGCAAAAATCTACAAGTCATCAAAAACCAAGCACTACGCGCATGCTCCTAGGGGGTAGATTGGTAGGAAAAGACCATCGCTCGTACCCGGCTGCCACTCATAAGGAGGACAATCAAAGAACACCTCATGTTTCAAATTTGTTACATAACGTTTACCATACGTGCATGCTACGGGACTTGGAAACTTCAACACAAGTATTTCTCAAATTCACAACTACTCAACTAGAACAACTTTGATATCACTACCTCCATGTCTCAAAACAATCATCAAGCATCAAACTTCTCTTAGTATTCAACACACTCATAAGAAAGTTTTTACTATTCTTGAATACCTAGCATATTAGGATTATTTAAGCAAATTACCATGCTGTTTAAGACTCTCAAAATAATCTAAGTGAAGCATGAGAGAATAATAGTTTCTATAAAACAAAACCACCACCGTGCTCTAAAAGATATAAGTGAAGTACTAGAACAAAAACTAAATAACTCAAAAAGATATAATTGAAGCACATAGAGTATTCTAATAATTTCCGAATCATGTGTGTCTCTCTCAAAAGGTGTGTACAGAAAAGATGATTGTGGTAAACTAAAAAGCAAAGACTCAAATCATACAAGATGCTCCAAGCAAAACACATATCATGTGGTGAATAAAAATATAGCTCCAAGTAAAGTTACCCATGGAAGTAGACGAAAGAGGGGATGCCTTCCGGGGCATCCCCAAGCTTTGGCTTTTAGGTGTCCTTAGATTATCTTGGGGGTGCCATGGGCATCCCCAAGCTTAGGCTCTTGCCACTCCTTGTTCCATAATTCATCAAATCTTTCACCCAAAACTTGAAAACTTCACAACACAAAACTCAGCAGAAAATCTCGTGAGCTCCGTTAGCGAAAGAAAAAAAAGACCACTTCAAGGTACTGTAATGAACTCATTCTTTATTTATATTGTTGTTAAATCTAATGTATTCCAACTTCTCTATGGTTTATAAACTCTTTTACTAGCCATAGATTCATCAAAATAAGCAAACAACACACGAAAAACAGAATCTGTTAAAAACAGAACAGTCTGTAGTTATCTGTAACTAACGCAAACTTCTGGAACTCCAAAAAATCTACCAAAATAGGACGACCTAGAAAAAAAATTATTGATCAGAAGCAATTGGAATCAATATTGTATCACGTTCTGGTGATTTTTAACAATTATTTTCGTGAACAGAAAGTTTCTGGAATTTTCAGCAAGATCAAATAACTATCATCCAAGAAGATCCTATAGGTTAAACTTGGCACAAACACTAATTAAAATATAAAAAGACATCTAACTAGAGGCTAGATCAAATATTTATTCCTAAACAGAAGCAAAAAGCAAAAAACTAAAAATAAAATTGGGTTGCCTCCCAACAAGCGCTATCGTTTAACGCCCCTAGCTAGGCATAATAGCAAGGATAGATCTAGGTATTGCCATCTTTGGTAGGCAATCCATAAGTGGATCTCATAATAGATTCATAAGGTAATTTTATTTTCTTTCTAGGGAAGTGTTCCATGCCTTTCCTTAATGGAAATTGGAATCTAATATTCCCTTCCTTTATATCAATAATTGCACCAATCGTTCTAAGGAAAGGTCTACCAAGAATAATAGGACATAAAGGATTGCAATCTATATCAAGAACAATAAAATCTATGGGCACATAATTCCTATTTGCAACAATAAGAACATCATTAATTCTTCCCATACGTTTCTTAATAGTGGAATCCTAAAGGTGCAAGTTTAGAGAGCAATCATCAAATTCACGAAAACCTAGTAAATCGCATAAAGTTTTTGGAATCATGGAAACACTAGCACCCAAATCACACAAAGCATAGCATTCATGATCTTTAATTTTAATTTTAATAGTAGGTTCCCATTCATCATAAAGTTTTCTTGGGATAGAAACTTCCAACTCAAGTTTTTCTTCATAAGATTGCATCAAAGCATCAACGATATGTTTGGTAAAGGCTTTATTTTGACTATAAGCAAGTGGAGAATTTAGCATGGATTGCAAAAAGGAAATACAATCTATTAAAGAACAATTATCATAATTAAATTCCTTGAAATCCAAAATAGTGGGTTCATCAATATCTAGAGTTTTGACCTCTTCATTCCCACTTTTACCAATTTTTGCATCAAGATCTATAAACTCCGAATTTTTTCAACGCCTTCTAGGTAAAGGTGGATCATATTCAGTCCCATCATTATCATGATTCATATAGTAAAACAAAGATTTAATAGGGGACACATCAATAACTTTTAGATCTTCATCATTATTTTCATAGAAACTAGAAGAACACGCTTTCACAAAGCAATCTTTCTTAGCACGCATCCTAGCGGTTCTTTCTATGCACTCATCAATGCAAATTCTCATGGCTTTGAGAGACTCATTGATCTCATTCTTAGTTGGAATAGATCTAAGTTTTAAAGAATCAACATCAAGGGAAATTCTATCAACGTTCCTAGCCAATTCATCAACTTTAAGCAAATTTTCTTCAAGCAAAGCATTGAAATTCTTTTGCGAATTCAAAAATTCCTTAACACTAGTCTCAAATTCAGAGGGCATCTTATTAAAATTTCCATAAGAATTGTTGTAGGAATTACCATAATTATTAGAGGAATTACTAGGGTACGGCCTAGGATTAAAGTTTCCTCTATACGCGTTGTTACCAAAATTATTCCTACCAACGAAATTCACATCCATAGATTCACTATTATTCTCAATCAAAGTAGACAAAGTCATATCATTAGGATCAGAAGAAACACTTTTATTAGCAAATAATTTCATAAGTTCATCCATCTTTCCACTCAAGACATTAATTTCTTCTATCGCATGCACCTTTTTATTAGTAGATCTTTTAGTGTGCCATTGAGAATAATTAACCATAATATTATCTAGGAGTTTAGTAGCTTCTCTTAAAGTGATTTCCATAAAAGTGCCTCCCGCGGCCGAATCTAAAAGATTTCTAGAAGCAAAATTCAATCCGGCATAAAAAAATTGTATAATCATCCACAAATTCAAACCATGCGTAGGGCAATTACGTATCATTAATTTCATCCTCTCCCAAGATTGTGCAACATGTTCATGATCAAGTTGCTTAAAATTCATAATATCGTTTCTAAGAGAGATAATCTTAGCAGGAGGGAAATACTTAGAGATAAAAGCATCTCTGCACTTATTCCAAGAATCAATACTATTTTTAGGCAAAGACGAAAACCAAGCTTTAGCACGACCTCTAAGCGAAAAAGGAAATAGCTTCAATTTAACAATATCATTGTCCACATCTTTCTTCTTTTGCATATCACATAAATCAACGAAGCTATTTAGATGGGTAGCAGCATCTTCACTAGGAAGGACGGCGAATTGATCTTTCATGACAAGATTCAACAAAGCAGCATTAATTTCACAAGATTCAGTATCAGTAAGAGGAGCAATCGGAGTGCTAAGAAAATCATTGTTTTTGGTATTGGTGAAATCACACAATTTAGTATTATCTTGAGCCATCGTGACAAGCAAGCAATCCAACACGCGAGCAAACAAGAAGCAAACAAAAAAGAGGCGAATGGAAAAGAGAGGGCGAATAAAATGGCAAGGGTGAAGTGGGGGAGAGGAAAACGAGAGGCAAATGGCAAATAATGTAATGCGGGAGATAAGAGTTTGTGATGGGTACTTGGTGTGTTTACTTTTGCGTAGACTCCCCGGCAACGGCGCCAGAAATCCTTCTTGCTACCTCTTGAGCACTGCGTTGGTTTTCCCTTGAAGAGGAAAGGGTGATGCAGTAAAGCAGCGTAAGTATTTCCCTCGGTTTTTGAGAACCAAGGTATCAATCCAGTAGGAGGCCACGCACGAGTCCCTCGCACCTACACAAACAAATAAATCCTCACAACCAACGCGATAAGGGATTGTCAATCCCTACACGGTCACTTACGAGAGTGAGATCTGATAGATATGATAAGATAATTTTTTTGGTATTTTTATGATAAACGTGCAAAGTAAAATAGAAAGCAATAAAAATAACTAAGTGTTGGAAGACTAATATGATGGAAACTAGGCCCGGGGGCCATAGGTTTCACTAGTGGCTTCTCTCAAGAGCATAAGTATTACGGTGGGTGAACAAATTACTGTTGAGCAATTGATAGAATTGAGAATAGTTATGAGAATATCTAGGTATGATCATGTATATAGGCATCACGTCCAAGACAAGTAGACCGACTACTGCCTGCATCTACTATTATTACTCCGCACATCGACCGCTATCCAGCATGCATCTAGAGTATTAAGTTCATAAGAACAGAGTAACGCTTTAAGCAAGATGACATGATGTAGAGGGATAAACTCATGCAATATGATATAAACCCCATATTGTTATCCTCGATGGCAACAATACAATACGTGCCTTGCTGCCCCTAATGTCACTGGGAAAGGACACCGCAAGATTGAACCCAAAGCTAAGCACTTCTCCCATTGCAAGAAAGATCAATCTAGTAGGCCAAACCAAACTGATAATTCGAAGAGACTTGCAAAGATAACCAATCATACATAAAAGAATTCGGAGAAGATTCAAATACTGTTCATAGATAAACTTGATCATAAACCCACAATTCATCGGTCTCAACAAACACATCGCAAAAGAAGGTTACATCGGATAAATCTCCATGAGAGAGGGGGAGAACATTGTATTGAGATCCAAAAAGAGAGAAGAAGCCATCTATCTAATAACTATGGACCCGAAGGTCTGAGGTAAACTACTCACACATCATCGGAGAGGCTATGGTGTTGATATAGAAGCCCTCCGTGATCCATGCCCCCTCCGGCAGAGCTCCGGAAAAGGCCCCAAGATGGGATGTCACGGGTACAGAAGGTTGCGGCGGTGGAATTAGGTTTTTGGCTCCGTATTTGGTAGTTTGGGGTACGTAGGTATATATAGGAGGAAGGAGTAAGTCGGTGGACCAACTTGGGGCCCACGAGGGTGGAGGGCGCGCCTGGGGGGGGGGGGGTAGGCGCGCCCCCTACCTCGTGCCCTCCTGGTTGATGTCTTGATGTAGGGTCCAAGTCCTCTGGATCACGTTCGTTTCGAAAATCACGTTCCCGAAGGTTTCATTCCGTTTGGACTCCGTTTGATATTCTTTTTTTGTGAAACTCTGAAATAGGCAAAAAAGAGCAATTCTAGGCTGGGCCTCCGGTTAATAGGTTAGTCCCAAAAATAATATAAAAGTGTATAATAAAGCCCAATAATGTCCAAAACAGAATATAATATAGCCTGGAACAATCAAAAATTATAGATACATTGGAGACGTATCAACCGCTATCCAGCATGCATCTAGTGTATTAAGTTCATGGAAAAATGGAGTAATGCAATAAGAACGATGACATGATGTAGACAAGATCCGTTTATCTATTGCGTAGATATAGATCCCATCTTTTTATCCTTAGTAGCAATGATACATACGTGTTGTTTCCCTTTCTGTCAGTGGGATCAAGCACCGTAAGACCGAACCCACTACCGGGCAGCTCTTCCCGTTGCAAGATAAATAGGTCAACTTGGCCAAACAAAACCCAAATATCGGAGAAGAAATACGAGGCTATAAGAGATCAAAGAAACCCATATAACTTTCATGGATATAAAAAGATATGACTGATCATAAACTCAAAGTTCATCAGATCCCAACAAACACACCGCAAAAAGAGTTACATCATATGGATCTCCAAGAGACCACTGTATTGAGAATTCAGCAAGAGAGAGAAAGCCATCTAGCTACTAACTACGGACCCGAAGGTCTACAAAGAACTACTCATGCATCATCGTAGAGGCACTTTCGTGATGATACGTGTTTGTCACAGTAGGTCACGGTTTCTGTCATGCATGTACATCCATGACGATTTTATGACATAATCAAGATAGTCATATCTGTGCTGTCGTAGAAGTGTTCCATGAGATTACCAAAATTATCATCACGGAAGTGTTCACTTCCATGATGATAAATGTCGCGTCATGGAAGTGCTTTCGTCAAGGGTGACCGACACGTGGCATCCACCGTAACGAGTCGCCGTTAAGCTATCGGGTCCGGTTTTGGATCCGATAACCCGCTAATAGCCACGACCAATGATGATTTTCCACGTGTAAAATTCTCATTGGCCGACGGAACCACGTGTCAGCTCCGCGTAGGCATAGGTGTCACTCATCCAATGGGTGAGATGCACCTATGATATGTTGACACGTGGACCGGCCAAAAAGTGGCCCATAAAGATTAAATGGGCCGGCCCAACTAAAGGCCCATGAGATTTCGCCGACCATAATGGGCTGGCCAGCTAAAGGCCCACGAGATTTCGCCGACTATAATGTGCCGGCCCAGTTAAAGGCCCACAAGATTTTGAGGACACTAATGGGCCGGCCCGTTAACAGGCTGCCATGTTTTGGGCCAAATGTCGGCCCATATTTGATCCGGTCCATTAACAACCTGCCACGTTTCGGGCCGAATAAAGGCCCATATGAGATCCAGCCCGTTAAAAGCCTACCATGTTCTGGGCCAAATTACGGCCCAGATCAGATCCGAACCTTTAAGAGGCTTTGGGCTAAATTATGGCCCATATCAGATTTGTCCCGTCAACAGGACGCTATGCTTTTGGGCCCACTTGCTAAAGGCCCATTTAGTAATTTTTCCTGATATTAGTTTCGGCCTGTTAAAGTCCTGCTTAACATTTCGGCCCTACATTTATTTCGGCCTGTTAAAATCCCGTCATATAGTTGGGCCTAACTACGGCCCGGTTTGCATCCGGCCTGCTCACAACCGATAATCTGATTGGGCCAAACAAGGACCGAGACAATTTTGGCCTGTTAACGGCCCGTGATGTGATTGGCACAATCATGGGTCGGGGTCTATTTCGGCCTGCTGCCGGCCTATGAGCTGTTCGGCACGTTTCAGGCCCAACCCACTTTTCAGCCTCCTAAAAGCCCATTGAGTTTTCTTGCGAAAATAGGGTCAACTGTTTACTCGGCCTATTAGAGGCCCAAATCTACTAGTTGGCCAGTTTACATTTAGGCCTATTAGCGGACCGATTATGTAGTGATTTGCATGACGGCCCGATTATGTAACATAATTCTACGGTTTGGCCGGTTTACTCCAAAGACAGGATATATAAACAGTAAAATAACTCCAGCATCGTGAATAAGAAAAAACCTAGACTATACAATAAAGAAATTACAGCATGTTACATCCACTGGGCATCAAAGTTCACCACTATGATAATAAAGCTCAAGCAGATAGTAGATTACATACACCGGGCATCAAAGATCGCCACTAGTGCAAATAAACACGCCGACAAAATAATATACAAAACCGACAGCACTGCAATAGATTTCAAGAAAGGTTAGCCCTGCTCGGGATTTGCAGCGCAAACAGCTGAGCAAGCTGATGAGACTGCGCTTGTTTGACACTTATATTCTCCTCACTCTGAAAGATAAACAAGCAGACAGATGACAGGTTTTGCACATATAAGTATCAGTGCTGACAATTCATCACATTTCTTACTGACGAATAAAGTGACACAATTTAAAATAGCATTAACACAATATGGTATTGTTCAGGTTAAGACATGGCAGTAAATGACATTGTGAAGGAGTTGGCAGCTTCACTACACCACTGGATTACAGATCAAGAACTCAAAAGTATCAATGGTTAGTGTGCTATCAATTTGTCCCATTTCAGATTGGCAAATAAAGAGATGGTTTAAATAATAGTAGAATGATATGACATTGTTCATAGTTAAGACATTTCAGAATATGACATTGTGCTGTAGTGGGTAGGTTCGCCACACCACTGGATTACAGATCAAGAACAGAATCATACATACAGTGCAAAATAAGATCACTTGCTCTATATTGTTTAATTTACATGGTATGAAGAAGGAACTTGGTTGTACAACTGAAAACTTAAATTGAGAAGGACAAACTTTTGTTTATGTCCTACATAATAAACTTTAAACATGCAATTTGATGCAAAAACCAAAAATAAATAGTTGTTGCAGTCATGCCTAACCAAATATACACAAGAAAGTTTGAAGGCTTGAGAAGGACAAACTTACATTATTGGTGAAGACAGGCTCTATAAAGCCCTTGTCCGTGCTAATGGGGGGGGGGGCAATTCAAGAAGTTTACCACAGAATCTTCTTCATAAGCATTGCCTTTATTCTACATTTTGTTAAGAGTAAATATAGATGTGATAATATAAGAAAAAAAGGAGAATATTTAAGATAAGATGAAGAGTTATGCTACATAACCAAGTAGCTATGAATGTAAGTACAGCGATACAGGCAAAAGGTACAACCAAGAGTAATGCATAGCTAAACTTCTTCAGGACCATCGGTGTTATCCAACCTTATGGTAAGAGTAAATATAGATCTGATGCGTAGAAAATGTAGGGCAAAGGAAAATAAGCTGCAGAGTGATGGTACATGAACAACTACCTGTCAATATAAGTACACTGATAAAGGACAGCAGGTACTTAGAAGAAGAATGCAGAGCTAAAAAAATCATTGGCATTGGATATATTCTACACTAATGTAACCATTCATGCAGATCAGATAATTTGGAGCGAACAATTGATAAGCAAGCTATCATGCATACTGTTGTCACATAATGAACCAGGTATGAATGCAAGTACAGTGATACAGGACAATAGGTACTAACAAGAGCAAAGCAGCGGGCAGCATATTTGCGATATCCTGTCGTTCTTTTCAAACCGGAATTCTTCTTCATGCTGATTTCCTACAAAAAAGATCCGTAAGGCACATGCAAAAAAATAGAAGTTCAAAGTGTGGGTAAATTGCCATAGTTTCCTTCCTATCCATTAGATATAGATCGGACGGCCTATATTGCAGCATGGTGTGCCTGCCAGACTCTTATAAAAAGCATAGTCGGTGATGATGGTGTGCCTGCCATCCTGTAATATAGGCCATCCGATCTATATCTAACGGCTAGGAAGGAAACTATGGCAATTTACCCGCACTCCTCTCCACAATTGCAGATAAGGCCTTCCCTTGTTCATCCTTTTCTCCCACAAGATCTTGATGTTCCGTGCAACGCATGGGCATCTTGCTAGTAAGAATAAAAATTAGAGATATGCCACTTCTCGAATCTTGAAACCAACAACATTCCTCCCTTATCTCATCAAAACTGCCAAAGGAATATATTTTGAGTGAAACATAAGATATTTTTAGTGATACTTGTATTTCAAAACTAGACTCTTTTTTCTATCAAATCGGTGAATATGTATTAATCTACTTTGATCGTGTGGCAACGCATTGGCACATTGCTAGTAGTTATTACTACTGTTTAATTTTTTGGACACCAGACAAACGGTGGAGTAAATATACGAAGAGAAGAGGCGCATGCATGCAGTCGGTCTCTCGCTGTCTCGCACACATGAGAGTTATGTAAAGGCACCGTTAAGAAATAAACCCTAAAACCCTAGGTGCATGATTGCTGCATGCGTGGGTACTGGGTACGTGGTGGAGCGCACCTTTGTAGGAATAGTTAGCTCGCATGATAATTTGATCCATAGGAGTTGATGGTCGGGACCACAGGTGAACGACCTGGAGGCGGTGGCTCGCCAGTTGCCACAGATCGAGTAGCCACATTTAAAATATCATTTTGAGTGGGGTAAGAGTTCCGATTTTCAAGGGCGCGTTATAAGTACTTAAGTAGTTTTTAGAACGATTTGTATGGAGCGAAAATGGAATTCATAACTACTACCTCCTTGGCGTATGGTTTTCTGGGTTTATATTGCGAGATGTTGAACTTGGTAGTTCTAGGGCAAATACTATGGTTTAGATGTTGGTTTTCAGTAATGAAAATCGGAAGGGGGAAAGCCTTCTTTAATAAAAAAAAGAACTACTACCTCCGTCCTGGTTTACTAGTCCGCATCGTATTTTGGGTCAAAATTTGTCCACGAATTTTACTTGTAAAATGTGAATGGAAAACGAGATTTTGTTATACCCAAACAAAAAAGGACTGGGGGAATGATTGCTCTGACATGGACGCGACCTCTCAGAGCGCAGGCATTGAACCGGCGCGCCGGCCAAGAGGGCCCCACTCGCTGCAGGCCCGGCAGAACACGCCTCCTCGCCGCATGCAACTGGCTTCAAACTGCCCCGCCTGCCTCCATTTAATCCGCGTGTGTGCCGGCAACACGTCCTTCCACGAGCCGGCCGGCATTTTAGAACACAAAAATGATCAAAATATAATTAATTACGCATGGTCTGGACTTGTTGTGCTCGCACTGGTAGCAGGAACTAGAGGTTTTTCTTTATTTATAACTCTCCTCACAATTTTTTTGGCTTTGGAGTGAATTATGGTTGTAGACATTATCTATGAATGTGCAGATATCTGTGAACATGAGCTTGATGTGGAAGTTGAACTTGGAATGATGGGCTTGCGCGTGAACTATACCATGTCCAATGCTTCGTCTGTTATTGTTTGGAAAGTAATTGCTGTTATTACATGACCCTAAAAAAATTATTTTGTGCCACATTAGTAGATGCACGGACATCACAACAGGCATGTTGACTCGATAAACATTTGAACCTAGCTATTATGAAGGAAAATTTGTATTGACAATAGTATTAGATAGCAGGAGATGCCTAGCCTACTCTGCCTCTACTAGCTTCTTCCATCTCTTCTTTGGCTTGGGTGAAGAGAGCATCTGAGTGCTCTTTTCGCTTCTTCAGGAACTCAGCTACATTCTCAAGGGCTGCTCCATGCTTTCTTTCAGCCTTTACTAGACCCACGAGGACACGAACAGTTGACGACTCCACCTGGCTTGTGTGTAATCCAGCATCATCTGGGAATTTGCACCTTGTGTCTAATCTAGCATCATTAGGGAACTGGCACCTTGTGTGTAATCCAGCCTCGTTTTGGAAACATGATCTCGAGGTTGGCCATACTTCCCTCCTCGCAGGAACTGCATCCTTACATGAAGTTACTTCTTTTTTAGATCAATACTCAGAGCAACCCAGATCCATTTAGTAGAAGCCAGATAAACAGGACTCGGAGAAGTGAATTCAAAAGGAAAAAATATATAAAAACAAAATACAAGGTGAGAACACCCACTTCCTACATCAAGCTAAAAGTGAAAGCACTAGGACGATTAAGACTCTTCTTATTAAACATGAAGGACACGAGGCTAAGAGAAACAGAAACTACAACATATACTCATCGAACAACATGAGGCTAAACGAAACTAATTAAAAGGGTGTTACTTACCAAAGCTCGTTTTACAGGTTCGGTGCAGCTCCTCTTTAACTTGCCATGCTCCTTGAAGATGTCCCCAATATCCCATGTTTGGTCCTCATTGCTCGTGTGCATGTTCGCACTCGTGGTTTTAAAATCTCAACATGGCAAGAAAAATATACTGGTAATACTCACACATCTTGTGGGCAACATTAAAGCACTCGTCTGCCATGTTAGAGCATCTCCAACCGAAGCGCAACGCGAGGCGCTTTTAAAAAAGCGTTTACAGTGCTCAGATCGAGAAGTAGAGATAGAGAGTAGAGACTAGAGAGTAGAGACATAGATAGTTCTCAGCATAGATAGATAAAAAATAGATATTTCAACTACTCCTCATCGTCCGACTCCTCCTCGGTGATGTCCTCCTCCGATGTCTCAATGTAGGCGTGAAGATACCGATCGTCGTCAAATTCCCATGGCGACGCTGCTCCTGGCCTCATGTTGAACTGAGCGTCCACTTTTCGCGTACGCTTGTCCTCGCGATAGGCGGCTCGCTCCGCTCTCCCCTTCTCTCTCTCCGCCCTCCTTTGCGCATAGAACTCGCGCTCATTGATGATGTCCTGCGGGAAGCGTTGGCGCCATAGCGCCATGGCTTCCTCGTCCATCTCAGCGATGCCGAGATGGTGCTCCCGCCTCTGGTTGTCGCGATGATTCTCATCGGTGATAAGCCGCGGCAGAGGCGCGAGCTCCTGTGCCCGCTCCCGCGTCGGCATGTTGGGGAAGTTCAATGTTCTATGAGGCCACCGGAGGCGCCACACTGCCGCGTCATACATGCGGGCGGCCTCGTTGGCGGTGTCGAAATTGCCGAGGCCGAGGCGCATCCCGCGGAACCGGATCTCGGCGGAGAAGCCGCCGGAGGGGCACGCGCGGACGCCGCGGTATCCCCAAGTTTCCCGGCGACACGGCGGCATGGTGGCGTGGTGGCGGCGAGGCGAGAAAGAGCGGGGAGAGAGCGGTGGCGAGGCACAGAGC
This sequence comes from Aegilops tauschii subsp. strangulata, assembly GCF_002575655.3. Classification (NCBI taxonomy): domain Eukaryota; kingdom Viridiplantae; phylum Streptophyta; class Magnoliopsida; order Poales; family Poaceae; genus Aegilops; species Aegilops tauschii. The sequence continues at coordinate 43,433,430 of NC_053040.3, read as the reverse complement.
GGGGAGAGAGCAGTGGCAAGGCACAGAGCGGTGGGAGGGCGTTGGCTTTCATAAAGCGCACCGGACGTCGCGCGCCAAAACTAGCGCGCGCCCGGCCGCTTTTTCCCGTGTGCGCGCGATCCTTTCCCGACGTCCCTGCTATCTCTACTCTCTTCTCTACTGTTATATTTATTTTATATTTAATATTTGTCTCTACTCTCTTCTCTACTGTTATATTTATTTATATTTATCTCTACTACTCTACTCTCTACTCTTTTTTTCTACTTTCTTTTCTTTTTCTTTTTCTTTTAAAAAACAGAGTTGGTGATGATGGTGTGCCTGCTATCCTGCAACGTAGGCCGTCCGATTTATATCCGACTGATAGGAAGGAAACTATGGCAATTTTGCAGAAAGATACCCACACCCCTCTCCAGATTTGCAAATAAGACCTTCCCTCGTTCATCCTTTTCTCCTACAAGATATAAACTACTCATACAAATTCCTCTTGATGTTCCGTGCAACGCATGGGCATCTTGCTAGTTCTAACAAACTTTCCATCATTCGCCACACTACTGGTTGCAGATGAAGAACCTACCCAAGCACTGCCCGATACAGGAGCGACGCACAATTACAAGCTGATATTCTGCTGGACAATGGAGGCTATAACCAATTAATTTTATGGGAACAATAGAAACTAGGAAATTTGAAGGGTAGGTATGAACAAAATTGGAACTGCACATGTACTGCTAAGTGATTCAGTATACATATTACCAATCGAGGAGGAGAACGATGGTCGCGGCGGCCTCTGTGCATCATGGTCGGCAACGGGAGTCAGTTCATTGTCCACAACGGTGGTGCTTCTACGCTCGGTGTCGGCTTCCGGGAAGTAGATCCAAGACCGTGGAAGACGGTGCCGGGGAAGAGGCTCCGTGTACGACGACGATGGTGAACCGGCTCCAGTGCGGCATACGAGGTCGTCGATGAGGCAGATGTGCTGTAGTGGACGGGTGCGCCGATGGAGAAGGGGAGGAGCACGAAGGCTGCCGTGCCGTGGAGAAGTCTATTTTGGTGTGGGGATAGAAAATGGGGAGTATTCAGGTGTACTACTCTGAGTGTCGGGGTCGGGTTGGCTGGGTAGGGTGAACCTGAAGTTATGAAAGTAGGCCCCTACCAAGCGTAATCCGTAGACCTATTCCGAAGGTTATGATGGTAACTTCGCACTGCTCAAATCAGGGTCGCGGGAGATTTTCCCGCCGACCTCAAAATTTTGTGACACTGAACTCCCCGCGGGAAATTAGGGTGGCGTGTTGGGTGATTGGGCTAAGCAACTAGCGAATAGTATAGTAACTACTAGTACTCCCTCCGATTTTATTAATTCTGCATATTAGGGTTGACCGAAGTCAAACTTCCTAAAGATTGACCAAGTTTATCAAAAAATATAAACATTTACCATAACAAATATGTATGATGTGAAAGTACATTCAATAATGATTCTAATGGTATTTATTTGTTATTGTATAGGTTAATATTTTTTGTTATAAACTTTTTGAGAGTTTACAAAACTTGACTTTGACCAATGCTAATACGCGGACTTAAATAAAAACAGTGGGAGTACACATATGTTTTCTTAGTTTGTAGTGAATTAATCATTTGTTGTAATTGAGAAATAAACATATTAGGCTACTGACTTCGAATGTAATGGTCTATACAATTCAATAGTTACAATCATTGTTGAATTCCAAGATGTATACAAGGTCTATGGTACTTCACAATATGCTCAAACTCACATAATCCCAATCAAATGAGAATCTAAATGCATTTCATAGTTATTACTTTGTAGGATGCTACAAAACCAACCATAACTCTACATCATCCATTATAAAAGCAACATTTTGAACACATCCCAATGTGTGAATGAAACGTGTAGAGAGAGCTTACGAAGATGGAGCAGATAGGGCAGTAAAGATTGTGTGTATGTGGACAAGACAGTAGGAGACAAACCAAACGAGAGAGAGAGAGAAAGAGAGAGGAAGAAGTTAGGTGTGTGAGATAGATGGAGACATGTAATATACATGAGATGTGTGTGCATCCGGATTCTGTATACGTGGAAGGAGAAGAGACAACAGGTTTGATGAGAGAACTGGAAAAACATGGATGAGAGGGGAAGGATCTCGTGGGTTGAGGGATTGATAATTTTGTGTGGGAGAGAGAGGGATTGGTAATTTTGTGCGGGAGAGAGGGGGGGGAGGAGTCAGTCAGCCGTCGTCACATCATCCTGCTTGCAAATGGCCCCGCATTCTCTAGTGCAGTGTGGTCGCCGTCTTCGATCTCCTCGACGCCCTCTTTTAAGGTTGAGGTGTTGTGCATGCCGGGGTGCAGAGAAGCACAAGCGAGAGTGGTCGCCATATAGCCTTGGATGGGGATGAATTGTGTGCTCGAGGGAGGGGGAGTGTGTGTGCGGTGTGTGTGTGTGTGTGTGTGTTTGTGTGTGTGTGTGTGTGTGTCAGGTATTGAAAGAAATCAAACCTATGGAGAGAAATGTGTGTGTATGTGACGGAAAGCTACATGCTAAATAGGGTTTTCACGAAGAGATTGTGCATGCGAGATAGAGAGCGATGTGCGGGCCTTGAGGTGGGTAGGGGCCGGGTGAGGGTGTCAAAATGTGTGTGTTGATGCATGTGTTACATGCGATCGTGCGAGGGACGGAGGAATCGCGAGAGATGGTTGTTGTGTTACGGATGCTCCTCTTTCTCTCTCTCTCACACACAAGTACAAATAGAAGACCGTTCTCTCATGTATACACAACGTATCGGCATCTGTCTATGTCTCACTCATGCATGATCATTTGCACATTCACACCTCTATGTCTCTCTCACACGCACACCATCTCCACATTGCCCTTCCGCCACAACACACATATGGACACATACACACGTTCTCTCTCAGTCACACACACAAAATCAGTATTAAAAAAACTAAGGCGCACCTAAAACGTGCAAATCCAAATAAACACAAACTGGAGCTAAATTCAAATATATGGAAATATTGTAGCGTGAAGAACTTTTCCAGGAAAAAAATTGAGTAATATTCGGGGATTGTTTTCACACACACAAAAAGGTTCGGTGGGTGTCCTTCGAGCGCGACATGGTGACGCACCGTTCGATCAACCACGCAGCCGCAGTTCACACGCTTGCACAAGATTCCGTATCGTGGCTGTGGTGACTAATATAAGCACTGTCTCAGTCTAATGTTTACGTGTACTAGTACGGTTTTATTTTAAGTTTGACCAACCCTATATAAAACTAAACTAAGCTCCCATGCGCACACTCATCAATAGGTCGGCGCCGCCGTTGCGCCGCCTGCGCCGGCCAACCATTTCTCACCCATTACCGCTGTGTCGCCGCCATCCCTGTACCATGAAGCAGAAGCCTCGCCCGCTCACGTCCTCTGCAGTCCCTCCTCGCGATGCCTCCGCGCTGCCAAGCACGTGAGCAGCTGGTGGAGCCGCGTCTATGCACGCATCATAGGAAGAGGAGGATGAGCGCATGCTCTAGCACGCCGGCGAGGAGGAACTAGCGTGTCATTGTTGTCTCCGCCCGCGTGGAGGAGGCGCGCATGGTGGCTGTTGCGGCGGAAGCCGGTCGCGCCCGCGCCAAGCCCGCAACCCGGGTTCGGATGTGGAATCTACCTTCGATACCTTAAATGCCAACACTCAACACTCATCAGATAGATTATGGGCACCCTGCCAGCCTAATATAGATACTGGGGTAGCTTCTCTGCCGTCTTCTTCCTTCGCTCCGTCGAACTTCTTTCGCAAATCGACTCACCCAAATTATACTACTAGTATGAACGTATTAAGTACAGTAGGAACACGAAGATATGAGCAGTAGTACCAACTGCAAGACGAACAGTTGTAAGACATAGTACTAGTACTACTATATGTACTAAAGAGTTCAAATAACGAGAAAGAACATAAAGTTCAAATAACGAGAAAGAACATAAACATAGTTCTGCTGGGGCTCAGCACAACACACCCCTGAAATAAAACTAAGCAACTAGTCTGTTTGACACTGTAGTAGAACCAGCATGAGCGACGACACTGCCACCTTACTCGGAGTCCGAGTCCACGTCCTCGACTTCGTCCTCGTCCATCTTCCTCTTCCTCTTCTTTGCCGCTTCTTTGCTTGAACCGGACACTGGGCTCTTCTTCTTCATCCGACCCTTGTAGATATTTAAACAAAGGTAGGCATCCATTGCTGCATACAGGATGTGATCTTCATCTATTGTCTTCGACTCCCATGCATGATGAAACTCGTGGTGAGGTTTCTTCAGTTTAGCATACGAAGGATCAATCATGGCTGCTGCTAGGGTAGCATTGAAGGCTGAGAGAAGGACACCAGGCTTACCTTCTGCAGATCGAAGGGCTGGCCTACAATGAGGCCTATCCGACCCAGGACATCCCTGTCGTTCCTAAAGCCTACAGTAATGAATTTCACTCTTTCGTCCTTGAGGAAGTTCTTAAAATCCTGGCACTCAACATCGGCATGGCATATGTGGTAGACCAAGCACACGTTATGTACGCAAACCTGGATCACGGCAGGCTTCTTCTTCTCCGCCTCCTTTAGAATCTTCTCGCTTTCCAGGACTGTGGTGTACTCAACATCTAGCCCAGCGACCCACTCATCCTTTGAGTTTTCGAACATGCTTCTCAAACGAGCAAGGCATCCTTTCACCGTCGCGGATCCACGGGTGTAGATGACAACGAACTCATCGCCAGTGATGGCTCTAACCAGGTACTCAGCGCCGGCCATGGAGATTTGGGAGGCCATGGATTTTGGAGGAGGGTTAGGAGAAGTTGAACTGGTGTAATGTGAAAGGACGGGACGACTGGGACCAAACTATTGTAAGGTAGAAGATGGGGACGAGTAGGGCGTGTGAACGGCGTGGGGTTGTTGGCTTGCCCGGTGGATAAACGGCTGCAAGCCCCCAAAGAGTTCTCGAGTACTATGCGGGACCCACTAGATGTCATGTCTACTAGACCCATATCGTAGGCCTGGCGGTATAGCTTCTGCCTGTTCGCACGTCATGTCGGCGCGTGGATGTAACTTCACTTAATTCCCTCAACCATCGCGCCTCCCATGACCTTTGCCTCCCTCGCGCAGTCGCGCCCTTTGAGACTTCGACCGGCTATAAATGAGCAATTTTTTTGCCTACTCCGCATGCATGATACTCCCTCTGGTCCTTTTTACTTCCGTCAACCGTTTGCAAAGTTTTTGACCAAATTTATACTAAAAATATCAATATCTACAATACTTATTATAATGAGTATAAAAACTACGTTTTATAATGAGTATAAAAATATTGATTTGACATTGTGAATGTTAATGTACATTTTTCTATAAGTTTGGTCAAAGTAGAGGTACATTGACTTTAGACAAAACTTAAATGCACAATGCAGACTAGTTCCTCCATCCTATCTAGTCATCAAAACAAGGTTAGCTATTAGAGTACCACTACCTCCCTTCTAGTTTAAAGGGATCGATTCAAAATTTTCACCTACTCTTACCAAGATAGAGGCGGTGGAATAGTTTTTGTAGTGGTGTCTAGAGTCTGGACTCCATCTTCAAGAACCTTCGCCGCCGCTGGCAAGAATGCAAGGAGATGAACCAAAAAGGAAATGAGGCTGGAATGAGTAGTTTCGCATTTTATACAGTGGCAGAGGTGGGTAAATATCTGCTATACAGTACCTCTGGTGGCAAGGCCATGTCCCTATGCACACACATCTCAGCCGTTGGTTCCAAGTAGATCGAACGGTTCACGTTGTCTAGAGGCAGACATACCATCACCACCAACTGAGATTTTTATAGGAGTGGTCATGCATGCATGTGGTGTAATTAATGCATCGGTTTACACAAATTTTTGAGAAAAACGAGAGTACGAATTAAGTAGTTTTGCAAACTATGGAATTAATTCCACCATTCATCATCTACCTTGGTTGAAGAGATTTTCAAATTAAGCCCTATAAACCGGAAAGGTGGGAGTACCACATTACCACTTCTATTGCCAGCCTTAATCATCGCATGCAATAATTTAGTGCACCTTGAAATCTGAACGCCTGCTTGACTCTCCTTCTCCCTCCAGCAGTCCCACCACTTCACCCCGTGTGGAAAAAATCTGCATGCATAACTCTCCTCCCCCGCGCTCGTCCAATCCGTTGTGACCAGCAATATTTCCACCCTTCCTTCACCCATAATTTACTCCAACAAATATGCCCACGTAGCTGCTTCAGTTACTTAACTGTAGGTGCATTGGATCCCTGACATGTGGGCCCAACAGGCATCTGGCCCACATGTCAACGACGCAACTGGACCTACAGTTAAGTCAGTGAAGCTCAGTCCATATATTACGTAGGTGTGCCATTGCTCGCTATAAATACTGTGCCTCCCACGGCATTCGGAAGAACGCTCACTTTCATCGCTATCTCCTCCCCCTCCCTCTCACGTCGACCACCATGGCATCCCCCCTCCCAAGCCCTAGGCGCCCATCGCTGCACCGCGCGGACGGTCACGCGTCGCCGTTCCGTTCCTCACCGCCACTAGTCGAGGAGGACGTGTCGCCGTTCCATTCCAGCGGACACTAGTCGAGGAGGACGCGTCGCCGTTCCGTTCCTCGCAGCCACTAGTCGAGGAGGACACGCCGGTGTTCCGCTCCTCGTCGCGACGCGTCGAGGTGGACGCGTCGGTGTTCCCAATCTCACCAGCACGCGCGTCGGAGGACGCATCGGCTCCCTGCTACGAGGAGAATGTCGCGCCGACCGCCGAGCCCCCCAACCTTGAGGAGCTTTTGAAAGAAATGGATGTCGCCTTGTGGGAGGCTTTGCCTCTGGCAGAGCGTGCCAAAATAGAGGCGGAGAAGAAGGCCGAGGAAGAGAAGCGCGCCACGGGGCAAGCTGCCTGGCAGGCCTATGTCACGTTCGAGAGAGTCAGGTGTCGGTGTACAAAAGAGGGTGCGCACCTTTGTACCCCTTTACCTGTGCACGGACAGTCTGAACCGCGCCCGCGGCCACACCAAGCAGAACAAGGGAGGTGAACCAAGGTAAAACCGAAGCCCAAGGCAGCCAGAGCAACGCCAAGACCGAGACCACAAAGAAGCAGAGAGGCGAAGCAGGTTCCCCCGGCAAGATCCTTGCTGGGGGCAGCCTCAGCGGCCTCGGTAGGCCCTTGCCGGGGCGGCTCGCCCACGCCAGCGGAGTGAGTCACCCTCGAGCCCACGGGTTCCCACTCAACCAACCACGTTGGAACTAGGGCTCGGGAGGCACCTCCATGGTGGCATGCAGATCTTTGTGAAGACAAGGAATATTCAAGATCAGATAAGGATTAAAAGACGACGGTCCTCGGCAAGACCCTTGCCGAGGAGAGCCACAAGACCCCCGGCAAGATCCTTGCCGGGGACGACAGCACGCCACGGCAAGACCCTTGCCGGGCCACCCGGCAAGGCCCTCACCGAGGGCGCCAGCGCGACCACAGCTAGGCCCGCACCAACCAAGTCACCACCGCCGTTCGCATGCAGCTGCCAGCCCAACCGGCTGGGCAGGCACCTGCGTGGCAACATGCAGCTTCCAGGCCAACTCAGCACATGCCTGCGTGGCGGCATGCAGATCTTCGTGAAGGCTCCACCACCGCGCCACCTCAGCTGCCTACCTGCCTACATGGCGCCGCATGCATCGCTGGCCAGGGCGCGTGTCGAGGCAAGGAGGAGCGGCGATGGACGGGACGGGCCTCGCTCCCGTCCCCGATAAAACTAGGGGACACCTAAGTGACGCATTAAATGCGTCTTCTCTTGTAATACGAGCGATAAGCATCGCAGTACTGCATGCCTTTCCACCTCATGTGTGGCACTATGGCAGCCTCTTTCGACTAGAAAAGGAGGCCCTTGGCATATTGGAGAAGGATTCGGCTCTTTGGAACCACGCACCCGACCATAGCTAGTCGAGAGCTCAAGAACTCTTTGAAATACACCCACCAAAGCAGGACTAGGGTTTTACGCATCCTCGCGGCCCGAACCTGGGTAAACGATCCTTGTGCTGATTACTAATCCTGCTCTTCTCGCAACCCTGCGCCCCGGCAACCGTAGTAGGGATTCTTGTGATCCCATAGCTGTCGTTCCACACCGACATCTTTGGCGCGCCAGGTAGGGGGCGCAATTGTGAGAATCTGGTCTAGTAGCTAGCCTACCAGTTCTTCATCGCCATGGCTCCCAAGAAGGAGACGGCTAGGAGAAAACACGGCGCCACCTGCGAACGCGAAGGACGCCAGCGCGGCAACAGAAAAGCTATGTCATTCAGAGCCTTGAGTTATTTCCTTTTATATATAAGGTTATCGTCCTCGGAGATCTTGCCTATGTATGAAAAACCTGCACGCAAAGGGGCCCTCCCGCAATTGGCAACGCCCCTGTTCTTTTTTGAGTCCGCTCAACAGCTCAAGCGGCTGCGTCGAGGGTGGCGGGGTAGCCTTCCGCACTTGGCAACGCTCTCGATTCTGACTCGAGTCAAGCTCGACATTTCGGGCGGCCGCGCTAAGGGCGATAAGGTGGTTCCCCTGGCAGCAAGCACACTCGGCAGGCCAATGGGGATCTGTCCCCAAGACGCCGCCCTGGGTTGACGCACCGGAAACCTACCTAGTTGACTTAGGGTGGACATACAAAGGGAGATCGAACAGGAAAATAACATGCATATATAATCTCAAAGTACTGCAGAGTTATATTACATCAATTGTTGTTGCGGTTCTAACTAAAGATAGAAATTGTCTTGGCCATGAACCTGCAGCGACGATAAGAAACATGGTGCCTAATCCCGTCGCTGGCCCTCCACCCTCAGAATTTCGCCGACACGGCTGATGATGGGCTTGATGCGCTCCCTGAGCGGCGCGAGGTCAGTATCCTCTGGCAAGCTCTCCAACGCGGCGTCGAAGTCGAGGTCAGGGTACCAGTATGCTACCTTGGTGAGAACCTTGGGCATGGCGCCCTGGCAAAGCCTCCGGGCCTCATCGGCCAGCGAGGCCGCCCGGTTGGCGTGAAGCTGCTCCAGAGCCCCGAGAACGCACTCGAAGAACAAGGCCAGCTTGGCGTTGGTGGTCCCGCTGCGCTCTGGGGCGTACCTCACGTTTGGCATCCCCATGGTAGCCAGCTGCGCGGTGATCCTGCCGGCGACGTCCTTGAGGCGGCCGATCCAGCGGTTCACGCCCTCCTTGAAATCCTTATGCTCGACGGCCACGTTCCTCTATAGCTGCTTCTCGGTCTCCAGCTCCTTGGCCAGGGTCCCCTCCCGGGCTTTGGCCTCCGTGAGAATCCCCTCGAGGCCCTCCAGCTTCAGCGTGAGGTCCTTGATGGACTTGTTGGCCTCGGAGAGCTCCCCGGCCTTGCTAACGGTCGCGCACTTCGCCTCCGTCAGGGCGCTGTTAAGCGTGTCCTTCTCATGTGACAGCTTCAGGGCTTGCTCCTTCAGCCTGTCGCGCTCCACCTCCAGCTCCTTCACCTTGCCCGCGTGAACCTGGGCCCGGGCATCGAGCGCCTCTTTGTGCCTCTACTCCAGCTCTTGCGTCCGCTGCAAGACAAGCTTCTCCACTTCCCTTTCCTTGGCGTGGTGTCTGGCGTCGAGGACCACCTCGTGGTTGGCGAGGTCCTCCTCCTGGGAGTTCAGCGCGGCCTGGTGCTGTGTTTGGGCGGCCTCGGCTGCCGCGGCCAAGCCCGCCGCCGTCTCCTGCGCCTTCTCGCTGTCGGCCAGCTTCATGGTGAGCTCCACATCACGCTTGCCCAGCTCGCCCTGGGCGGCCTTCAGCTCGTCGCGAGCCTCGCGGGACCAGTCCTGCGTCTCGGTGACGCGCTTCTGGAGGTCCGCCTCCGCCTTCTCCGCCACCGCCATCCTGGACTTAGCCTTGTCCAGGCGGGCGCGGTGAAGCGCCTAGAGCTTCCAGAAGCTGGCGCCCATGGCGTGGAGGAGCCGCTCTTCCTGGGAGCCTTCGCCACCAACGCTCGGCTCATCGACGACCTCAAGCCCGGCGGCGGCAAGGACTTCGTCGTCGAATACCTCTCCCTCAACGGGTGTCCTGGTGCTCGACGCGCCTGGAAGGTGGATGAACAAGTCGTCACTCACCCTCAGGTACTTGCCGGAGCCGGAAGCAGCAGAGGAGGAAGGCCGGTCATCAGGCACCTCCTCCTTCTCCTCGGAAGCGGCCCTGCCGGCCTCCCCGGCAGGCCCCTTGCCAGCCTCCTCAACGGTGGCCTTGCCGGCCTCCCCGGCAGGCCCCTTGGCGGCGTCCTCAGCAGCGCCCTTGGCGGCCTCCTTGGCAGCGATCTTCTCGGCGGCCACCTCGGCGGCCTTGGCGACATCCTCAATGATGGCGTTCACGTCCTCTGGGTCCACCGAGGAGGAATCTGGACACCGAAGAAGGGAGTGAGGCAAGGCCAAGACCAAGAGCCCGAAAGAAAAAGGAACAGGAACGAAAGGCGAACGACTTACCAGTGCCAGGGTGGGAAGCAGAAGTCCCCTCTCCGCCAACATTTGGCGCCGAGGTAAAGCCGCCAGCGCCCAAGTTCTCCTCCTCCTCCTCCATGTGTGTGGGCTCGGTGCTTGGGGCCCTTAAAGGGCACGCCCCTCGGGGCGGCGTGGTCGATGGGGGTGCCGTGTTGGGAATAGCCCTCCGCGGCTCCTCCTATTGTCGCTCTCCTCCTGCAAACCCGGCAAGGTCAGCACCAAAGCATCATACCCCTGACACATGTCGACGAGGAGTGAGCGGTGGACTTACGCCGGGGGCTGCGCCAGGGGCTGCTGTCCGTGTTGCTCAACACCACCAGCGGCGCCCTTGAAGTACCAGCCGGGGGCTGGCCACCCGCCGAGACCATGGCCCTCTTCACTCTCTGGGCCAGCGTCTCCACGTCCCTGCAAAGACGAAGACAAGTCAAGACAAGTGACAAAGATTGAGGAGACAGAGATGACGGGAAACAGCCAGATACTCACTCGTCGTCCAACACCTCCTCTGTTGTTTTCCTCTTCCTCCTCGGGCTGAGGGATCCAAAGTCGAAGGTGACCCCCGCGTCGGCGTCCGCTGGAGGAGGGGAGGAAGGCGGAGTCTGGGCGCGCTTGGGCGAAGAGGAGGCAGATGCACTCTTCTTCGCCGCCGCGGCCTTCACCACTTTCTTCGCCGCCGCGGCCCTCGTCTGACGCGCGGACTACTATGGGGACTTCGGGCGCCGATCCACCTTGACGGGCCGCACCGGCTTGCCAGAAGTGGCCCGCCGCAGGACTCGCCCTCTCCCCATGGCCGGAGGGTCAACAGCCTCGGCCTCCTCCCCCGACGATGATGTCGGTCCGGCGCGAATTGTTGCACAGCAGAACCACTCCCACCGGCAACTTGAACAAGGGCCCCTTGAAGACCTTGCCGGCCTTCGCGGCGGCCTTCTCGACCTCACCGTCGCGGCCCACATCGAGCTGGAAGATTCGCTGGCAGAAATGGGCATGCCCCATCATTGTGAAATTGTGGTCGAGGCCGGGGCGGACCCGCATGATGTCGGCGGGGTTCGTGAAGAGCCAGGCCGGCCTCCCCTTGTTGTGCAATGGAGCGATCCATCGGCGGATGAAGTCCGCCCTGATTATCTCGAGGGTGAGCCTGGCCTCGGTGAGCCGAAGGATCCTGGTGGTGGCAATCGTGAGCTTCTAGTTGTCGGCGTCGACGTCGCTCCAATCGCTTCTACGGACCGGCGGCGCCCGGCGAACTTCGCAGAATCCCGGCGGGTCCTTCTCTTTGATCCAGCACCACCGGCCCCGCCATTCTTCCCACCTCTCCTTCATGGCGCCATCCGGGTACGCTCCCTTGGACCTTGGGATCCAGGTGATGCAACCAGAAATGGCGCCTCCCGTTTGGATCCGAGGGAAGAAGTAATGGCGGAAGAGCGCCGTGTTGGGGTGCACCCCGGCGAAACCTTCGCAGAGGTGCGCGAAAAGGGCCATGCACGCCACAGAATTTGGGGTAAAATCCAAGAGGCGAAAGCCAAAGGTGTGCATGATGTCGCTAAAGAAATCGGATAAGGGAGGACAAAGCCCGCAAGAAAAATAGTCGACGAAGAAAGGGTATCGATTCGGGGCAGCCTCGGCGCAGTTGGCGGGGATGACGCGCGTGGCTGGGTGCCCCGACTTCTCTCCCCCGTCTTCACCCCCCACAGGGGCTTGAAGGCCTCCCGGAGCTCCAACACATCAACTGTCGAGGGGAAGAAGGTGGACTGCGTCCGCTGCACCGCCAGCGCACTCTCCGGCGGCTCCGTCGCTCCGGCATCCTTGGCCACTCCCTTGCCCTTGGTGGATTTGGGTGCCATAGCGGCTGAGGGAGGGGGGCAAGAAACAGAGGACGGCGGGGACGCGACGGCGGCGAGCAAGAGCGAAGCTTAGGGAAGAAGGGAAGGCGAGCGGAGGCTTCAAAGATTGGGATTGCGCGGAGGGTAAAGGAACAGTGCGCTCGCAGTTATCCCTTTTTATGGGGAAGGTGCGGGTCGCGCTGCCCATTTACTGTGATGTGATGCATGCGTGCGGGAACCGCCCCACGCATGCCGCCCACGTCACGCGCACCCCACCACGTCGTGCACGGGTCGTGGGAAGCGCAGCGCGCGAAAAGTTTTACCATGGTAAAAACCGCCCCGCCTGCCCGCACACCGTTTTGGCCCTGGCCCAACAACGTGTCGTGCTTATGTGTGGCCCAGGCCCGGGGGCTCCTGTCGGTGTACAAAAGAGGGGGCGCACCTTTGTACCCCTTTACCTGTGCACGGACAGTCAGAGCCGCGCCCGCGGCCACACCAAGCAGAACAGGGGAGGTGAACCAAGGTAAAACCGAAGCCCGAGACAGCCAGAGCAACGCCAAGACCGAGACCACAAAGAAGCAGAGAGTCGAAGCAGGTTCCCCCCGGCAAGATCCTTGCCGGGGGCAGCCTCAGCGGCCTTGCTGGGGCGGCTCGCCCACGCCAGTCGAGTGAGCCACCCTCGAGCCCATGGGTTCCAACTCAACCAACCACGTTGGAACTAGGGCTCGGGAGGCACCTCCATGGTGGCATGCAGATCATTGTGAAGACAAGGAATATTCAAGATCAGATAAGGCTTAAAAGACGATGGTCCTCGGCAAGACCCTTGCCGAGGAGAGCCACAAGACCCCCAGCAAGATCCTTGCCGTGGACGACAGCACGCCACGGCAAGACCCTTGCCGGGCCACCCGGCAAGGCCCTCACTGAGGGCGCCAGCGGGCCCACAGCCAGGCCCGCACCAACCAAGTCACCACCGCCGTTCGCATGCAGCTGCCAGCCCAACCAGCTGGGCAGGCACCTGCGTGGCAACATGCAGCTTCCAGGCCAACTCAGCACACGCATACGTGGCGGCATGCAGATCTTCATGAAGGCTCCACCACCGTGCCACCTCAGCTGCCTGCCTGGCTACATGGCGCCGCATGCATCGCTGGCCAGGGCGCGTGTCGAAGCAAGGAGGAGCGGCGACGGACGGGACGGGCCTCGCTCCCGTCCCCGATAAATCTAGGGGACACCTTAGTGAGGCATTAAATGCGTCTTGTCCTATAATACGAGCGATAAGCTCGCAGTACTATAGGCCTTTCCACCTCCTGTGTGCCACTGTGGCAGCCCCTTTCGACTATAAAAGGAGGCCCTTGGCATATTGGAGAAGGATTCGGCTCTTTGGAACCACGCACCCCACCATAGCTAGTCTGAGAGCTCAAGAACTCTCTGAAATACACCCACCAAAGCAGGACTAGGGTTTTACGCATCCTCGCGGCCCGAACCTGGGTAAACGATCCTTGTGCTGATTACTAATCCTGCTCTTCTCGCAACCCTGCGCCCCGGCAACCGTAGTAGGGATTCTTGTGATCCCATAGGTGTCGTTCCACACCGACATCAGGCAATTGGCTCTTTGGTAGAAGGCTCGTGCGAGGGCCGTGAGGGTGGTGGAGGACACCGGTGCCAAAGCCCTGAGTGCAGTCGGGCCCAAGCTCCTCATCTACGCTTGGCGGTATGGACGGGTGCACGCATCCAGCGAGGAGGAGTACCTATTGGTGCCGGATCACCACACCGGTGAGATCGCGCTCCCCCACCGGCAAGCCGCCAATTAGCACCTCGCGAGTTGCGAGGCTGAGGAAGAGGCATTGTGTCGGCACGCTGGGAAATGGCCGCGCACCAGGGCACTCGTGGCACGCCGCAAGCGCTCCTGCGAGCGCGGTGGCTTTTATTAGGAAAATAATTTAGTTTCATAAGGCGATATCATTAGTTTTGGGACGCAAATGATAAATCCCGAACGTTCGGGAATTATTAGCGTCCTTAATTAAGTATGTAAAAGGAAAAGTTTGGAAACCTTGTGTATCCGTACGCATTTTGTAAGTACGTGCATATGTCACATGCACTAACATTTTACCAGGACAAAGGTACTAGTAGTAGTTTATAAGCCCAAACAAATGAGTGAGGCACCTTAATGTTACTCTCCACTATGTCTAGTCTTATGGGAAAAGCTGGGGAAGAGACGGCTTATTTTTTAAGCCGCCAAAAGAACTCGCCCTAGGAGTGGTAGCTAGGGATACTAGGAGTAGTAGCTAGGAATCGAGTGTGCGAGATGAACCAGAGAAAGTAAATGCAGAGAGATGAAATGCAAAAAAGACGGAGGGATGTGATTGTTGCTTGTCCGTTTATTTTAACAGGCCACTTATTACTGGGAGTGGTTGGGTTTTGTGATATGGCGTCTTTACTGCCGCGCCATGAGCGGGGAGAGACTCGCGTGCAGCACCGCCCTCTACACTAGTACTACATCGGTCGTGGTTTATTTGTCCCCCATTGAATTTGACTGAATATTTAACTGACAAAATGTTAGTGTGTGTCACCAAAAACTATATCGTTGGATTCGTATTTGAACATAGTTTTCAATGATATAATTTTAGGTGACATGAATCAGCATTTATGGTACTATATATAATGTTAGTTCAATTTTTGGTCATACTAATCTATAGTAAGGTGCCCGTGCGTTGCACGGAACAGTGAAATGCATTGATCAGGGAGTTGTTTATTTTGAAAAAGGATGTGGGGGGTCATCTCATGTGTAACGGGTATCGATAGGTTTCTTCGGATATTATTTCATCTCTAGAGCTCACAAACATCCGGGTGAAACAGATAAAAAAGTATCTTTTGCAAACAAAAGTGTTCAACTGTTCAACCTGCATCCAAAACTTGTGAAGAAATAACACTTATTGTGCTTTGCAAGAAATGATCTTTAAGAATTAGTTTTTGAGTATCGATTGTTATACATGTTGGCTACAGATGACATGGCACTTTCTTATAGTCAACAGTTGGCTATACTATTAAGTATTAACCATGCCCTTATACACCTAGACAGAGGGATTAAATCAGGATTACTTGGAAGGGGGCAGAGGAGATGTAAGAAATGGTTCATCATAAGTCTTTCACCAGTACTGTAGTAAAAATTTCATACATGGAAGATTCTAGACTAAACCTAAATGGATAAACTTTTATTCATACGCGATACTCCAATAGAGCAAGATCATGCATGGAAGTCTCCACATGCTTAGACAGCGGATTACATTGAGAGAAGACTAATGATCAACATTTCACTTGATAATGCATATGTCCAGGTGAACCTCCTTGGAGTCCCCGTGCACCATGTTGGGGGGGAATCATACCATGCGTCTTCCATGTCCACATCGGCGGGAAGGTCCCAGCTCGGCACAGTCCTAGTCAGCTTCCTGTAGCTAGTGTCGCCGCCCACGTAACTCGGAAGGGTAGTAACAGTGAGCGTGCACCCGTACATCGGCCTGGTGTCAGTGTCAGCGGCGTCGCCCCTGACGCACACTACAGAGACAGGGTGGCGGCCTGCGCGGGCCTCGCCCGTGCCCACGATCAAGAGGAAGACACTGCCGTCCTCCTCCGAGACTAGCAGGCGGCGGTGATCCTCCAGCGAATCCGGCACGGTGAGCGGGTAGCATTTCTCGTACTTGATGTTCTTCGCCGCGGGCCAGTAGTGATAGACGGACGACTGCGTGAGGTGATGCACGAGGTCCACCGGCGAGCCCCAAAACGGCATCGGGCACCCATAGCAGTAGACGAAGGGCTCCTTGGAGGCATCGACCAGGCCTTCCATGAAACGAGAGTGGCTGTAGGGGACGATGCCGCAGTTGAATATGTGAGCAAGTTACTATGAGATTTAGTCTGAATACGCACAAAATAAATCATGACGGCTATAACAGAGATTAAACTAATCATGTGGACTAGCATAGTAGATGAACAGATCGAATCTAGGACACAGACTAGAAACATGAATTCTACCACGATTTCTAACAGGAAGGACAGAAACACATACGGTGCAACGGGAGCAGCACCGTTGGCGTTGAGGTTGTCACCCATGTCATTGAGGAAGAGGTTGCTGAGGTCGGGGAAGAAGTCGTCGCTGCCAGCAGTCGCGAGAGTGCGCTCCTCAAATTTCAACAGCGCCCGCCGAATGGAACGCATGAGGGAGTGGCTGTAGGGGAGGTTGCAGCGGCCGAATGGAGCGCAGGAGTAGCTACGTTCTAGTCTGTCAGTTGGTTGCCCCAATAAAATGATGGTTATTTGTACATTTACTACTATTGTTTAAGCTAGAGTCCATGGCAGAGCCCGGGCAGCCGCCCCAGGTAGCTGGGAGGTGGCTCCGCCCCTGGTTCGTAGTCGTTCCACGCTCGGGCATTGAAGTTTGTAACTATTTTAGATTAGAATATACTAGTCCTCCGGTGCTAGTAGTAGAGCAGAGTCCTACTCCACTACTACTCTAGTCAAGCAAGTTAGGGCATAGTAGTAGTAGGTACTGTAGGGAGTACCAGTACTGTGATCACTCAAGCAAGTTGGCTGGCATATGACCCTACGATGCTAGTACGTGTCTCCTAAGTCAAGCAGCGTGCTGTTGTCATCATCACCTGTCTATTTCCTGCAGCACATATTCGCTTCTCTATCCTTGTCTGCACATAATCGTCCAATCTTCCATCCCCGCTAAGGCGCTTTGCCCCCTCTTCCGAAACCCAAGCACTAACAATGGCAGAACCGAGCAGCGTCTGTCGAAAGAGTGGCTGGAATTCGCTCCCCACAGAGGTAATCAAGCTCATTGTTTCGTGTGTGGACAATCTCAGTACCATGCCACTCGCCGCGTGCTCAACGGGGCTGTACCGTTTACTTAAAGCCCTTAGGCCGGAGCTTTTGAAGCCAGCTCCTTGCTTGCTGATGCCGCCTGATCTTCGGAAAAGGCGTGTCACACAGCATAACGATCGTAGGGTGGAGAGCATCAACCCTCTTGACTGCGATCTGATCCCCGTCACCCTCAACTACATTAATGGTATGTACTGGGTCGGCATGAACACGTCTTGGATGGTGCTCGTCGACGGTGGCGGCAGCTGGATGCTTGTGGAGGTCTACACCCGGCGATTGATCCCCCTTCCTTCAATTAACACTGCACTACTTTGGCACTGCGACCCAGAATACTCGGAATCTTACAGTAGCCAACATGATACCATTTTGATTTGCTCAAGGTTGTAATCTGCCAAGTGCCCACAAGATCTGCAAATTATAAAGACTTCGGGCTAATTGTGTTCTTCAACCGCGGTCTCGCCTGTCTGACAGGTCACTGCGGTAAGTGGATAAATCTGCACGTCCATCGCAGGATCATACATCCTCCATGGTTCTCTGATGCCATTGAACAAAAGGGCTTCATTTACGCTGTTGACTCCTTCTATGGCTGGACGTATTGCTGGCCTACTCCGGTCATCGCTACGCACGTGTCACGACCGGTTTTCCAATAAAACGTTCATTGAGAAACTGATCCCTTTAACGGACAAGTAGAGAAGAATCCTTCTTACTGGTAGACAAATTCTTGATTAAAGAAAAAATCCAGGAGTACTAAATATAATACAAAGTTGAGCGGAGACTGCTCAACAATTTATTACAAGCACGCCGATATTAAACATAAAGGCGGATATGACACAAGGGGTGTGGTGGCATAACTACTGACTCGCAATAAAAGTGGTGGTGGATATGTCACAGTGAAGTGGGGTGACATGACTCCTGAATCTTACAGCTCATCGAGCGTCGGAGTGAGGCTCGAGGACTCTTATTTGGGTGGCGGAAGCGTATATAATACAAGTGACCAAATCCAGGATCGCACGGGACTGACTGGGACTCCTCTAGGCGTCGGACTCGCTATCAAACTCATCATCCATGAGATCGCCTTCGTCAACATCTAGCCAAATCAACAAGCCAGGTGAGTACTATGAAAGTACTCGCAAGACAGTTTGGACATAAGATATAACAAATGCAAACCTGATGCATATGGACAGATTAATAATGCGCACTCAGATAATAAAATAGCAATGCATGGGGAAATAAAAAGGAAGTCGGGCGGTAGTCCTCCCGAAGTCCCAATGTAATACTAAATGCCAATCAAGTGTCTGAAATGACTCCTCGAAAGGATATAATTAAATTAACAATGCCGCAGTCGGGCATCAAGGCGACACCACATAAAGGGCTTATAATGGAATATAAACGACAGTGCGTGCCACAGTCGGACGTCTGAGCGACATCACAAAAAGGGCTTATATCAAAAGTAAATAACGAGAGTGCCACAGTCGGATGTCTGAGCGACATCACATAAAGGGCTTATATCAAAAGTAAATAACGAGAGTGCCACAGTCGGACGTCTGAGCGACATCACATAAAGGGCTTATATCAAAAGTAAATAACGAGAGTGCCACAGTCGGACGTCTTAGCGACATCACATAAAGGGCTTATATCAAAAGTAAATAACGAGAGTGCCACAGTCGGACGTCTGAGCGACATCACGAAAAGGGCTTATATTTCATAACTTAATATTTCAATAGCTCATGAAGTTAAATCATTTCAAGGAATTACTCAGGTACGAAATAATAAAATGGTTAGTCCATCCACAGGAATAACATTCAACCGGGTTTACCACTCAAGCTTGTTCACCGAGGATTTCCACGGAGGCTGACCCAGGGACTGACACTGAGACTGATAAGGATACTGTTTGGGTACATTGACCCAGGTCCTTGACCATGGATACGATGACTCGGAAGGTTTTGACTCTGCAGAGTTTGTACTCTTAACCACAGCCAACGGATTTCAGTAGTCAATAGGGACTAGTTCCGTTTACGGTATTTTAGGAGAAACACATCTAACCAGTACACACCCATTCCACATTCCGTTTCCAGGAATCACCCCAATCAACGTTCAAAAAAAACTTTGAGACGGGGAGGCTACAACCTCGCGTAGCATGGGATCAAATTTATATCGCGTGCTCTAAGGGGTGCCCCCCTCTCGGTCCCAACCGGAAACACCCATGCCCCCTGACCGGATGACTGGCTTTAATCCAGGGCCATGGAACCCTCATCCCGGCCCCTCTATTTGGTGTGTACAAGGAAAGAGGTTTGCAACTTACTAAACCGTATTCTTTGCAGAAAACATGTGGCAGCACGGGAGGGGACGAACGGTAACGTGGCTCGGTCCACGTTAACGTCGGAGTTTATTGGATGACATAAGACTGGCATGCTACAATAATACCATCTTACTACCTCTCATGTCACCACATGATAGGTCATCTCTCATCAAAAGATCACAACAAACTTCGAAGCACACGGTTAGTTGCCTTGCATGCAACGTAACACTCACCGATGCTCATATGCCATGCACAAACTATTCAAGCAAACATGCAAAACACCCATCATATCAAAGGTTCAAACATGCTTGCCTGGTTCGGAGAAGTCGGAGTCTAGCTCGGCGAAGTTCGCGGCTCCGTCACCTCTTCCGGAATCTACGGTATGAAGAACCGTATACTAACGTGAATACCGTTGCGTGCATAAAAATTGTTCCAAATAAATACTATAAAAAACTAGACAAAAATATAAGACTAACAGAAAAAGAATCAATCAAAAAGAATCTTTTGTTTAAAAGATATAAAGGTTTTAGTCCAAGGACTAATCGGTGATGAAACAGAAAAGATCCAGGGGCTTGTTTGAAATGGCAGAAAACGCTTTGGTAAGAAATACGCCAGCCCAGAGAAAACACATTTTGCCCGAAGGCGTTTTCAGAAAACGGTTGGAAGGGAAAAGAAAGAGAGGCTGACGGGGGGTCCCACCCGTCAGGTTTAAACTCTGAACAGAACTCGCTGGCGCCCGAAGGCTGCGGTGGTCGCCGGCGTTGATCCACGGCGAGGTAGGGTGATCGGAGGGTACCTACGGGTTCAGGGTGCCCTTCCGCGTCGGTGGGTGGTGGACTTGGCCGTTGGCGAGCACCATGTCGATGGAGACCCTATCTCCGGCGGACGGTGGTTCGGGCGAGGGTGGAGCTCTCCGGTGGTTGGTGCAAACTTCAAATTGGCGCGCGGGTCAGAGATGTGGATGCACTAGGAGGCTACTGGCAAGAGTGGAGAGGCAGGGGTGCACGCACGGGAGTGAATCGTGCTGGATCCCGAAGCGGGTCGAGGCGGCCGGAGTTTGGGAAGAAGACTTCTGCGAGGCTCTCCCAGTGGCTTGGCCTGGTACTTGTGAGGTGTAGGGATGGTGCGTGTTCGAGTTCGAGCTCGGGACCTCCTTTTATAGGCGATCCGAGGGGGTCGCCGTGAACGGGATAATGCCGGTGAGCAATTACGGCGAGGTAGAGGTCGGGCAGGAGGTTTAGGCAACTTGGCATCTTCGTGGGGGTCCACTGACACCGTTTCTCCGCTAAACCTCGGCCGGAATGGGGGTAATGCTCTGGTCCTCGACGGAACGGCCGTACGGGCACGACGGCGGCAGGGAGCGCGCTCCGCGCGTTCCAGTTCACGACGACGGCCCTGCAGCGTGCACAGGTGAGTGGACGGCCACGCGGTGGCCTCTGGTGGCTTGGGCGGTGCTGGACGGCGCCGTCCAACGCTGCGCCACTCTGGCAGCCGCAATGGGCGCTGCTGCTGCCACTCACGGGGAGACGCACCTCTGCCAGCTCGCCGCCGACGCCCGCTACTAGCGAGATCGAGGTAAGTTTCTGAAGAAAACGACACGTACTACTGAAACTGTTCTGTGAATTTTCTGAACTTCGACAGTAACAGTGCCCTCCAGGTGTTCGATGATATGATTTGGGCACGAGGAAGATATTTCTAGAGCTAGGGCTTGGTGAGGTGACCTCTTGATGCATCCAGGGGCTGCCTGAATTTTCTCAGATTTTTAGGAGGAGAAAACAAATGAATTACATCAAATTTGACAAATATGGCCCAAACTTGTAGCAAGCTCATTTTGAAAACTTTGAACTGGAGACCAGTGGATCTACATGGATCTTGGTTGAGGGCTCTAAGGACTAGCCAGGGAAATTTGTTTGGAGGCAAAACTCAAAGGAGAAATAGTAGTTCCTTTGTAAATCTCCAAGGGTCAAATAGAGGACAGAAAAAAGTTTTTGATAAAAAAATAAATGGAAATAAAATCATGGGGGAGTTCAACTTGCTGGACTTGAAGTATATCTTGACGCAAAGAGGGGGAATGGCTTTTGGGAGGGGATTCCACTTATGTCATGGCAAGAGGAGATTTTGAAAGGGGAAAGGATCACTCCATAAGCCATAGGGCTATTTTAAAAAGAAAAGATTTTCAAAAGCTTTCCCAAGGAAAAACACTTGTGTTGAGTAAACATAAGATGATAAACCTCCAAGACCAAAGATCAAGTCTTGGGTGAAACCAAACAAAATACTTGTCATAAAAGAAAAAATTTGAGAAGGAGAGTCCTTTAAAAAAAATTAAATAACCTCCTTCAATTTAAATAAAGATTTTGATAAAACCAAATAAAATTTTTGGGTGTCACAACACCTACCCCCTTAGGAAAAATCTCGTCCCCGAGATTTCAGCTGATCCTCAAATAGATGTGGGTGCTCTGCCTGAAGAAAATCCTCTCTTTCCCATGTTGCTTCATCCTCGGTGTGATTGCTCCACTGAACCTTGAAAAATATAATTGTTTTCTGACGGGTCCTCCTTTCAGACTCTTCCAATATTTTTATTGGTCGCTCTCTGTAGGTGAGGTCTGGTTGGACGTCAATGCTCTCATGAGATACATGCTTTTCCGGGTTGCTCACACATTTCCTCAACTTTGAGACGTGGAACACGTCGTGGACGTCTGACAGCTCTTTGGGTAGGTCTAGCTGGTAGGCTACTGTGCCTCTTCGTGCAACTACACAGAAGGGTCCAATAAATCTTGGGGCTAGCTTCCCTTTAATTTTGAACCGTTGCAGGCCCCTCATAGGGGACACTCGTAGGTACACATATTCACCGGCTTCAAAGCTGACCTCATGATTTTTTCGATCGTAATAGCTCTTTTGTCGGCTTTGAGCTGTCTTGAGTCGGTCCCTGATTTGTTTAACTTTCTCCTCGGCTTCCTTGAGCATGTCTGGGCCGAAGATACGACTGTCACCTGTTTCTGACCAATTTAATGGGGTACGACATCTCCGTCCGTACAATGCTTCAAAAGGTGCCATTTGTAGACTGGCTTGGTAACTGTTGTTGTACGCGAATTCGGCATATGGCAAGCTTTCCTCCCAACTAGTACCATAGGTGAGAACACAGGCTCTCAGCATGTCCTCTAGGATTTGGTTCACGCGTTCAGTTTGTCCATCAGTCTGGGGGTGGTACGCTATACTGAATGCTAGTTGAGTGCCCAGGGCTTGTTGTAAGTGATCCCTAAATTTTGAGACAAATTGAGTGCCCCGGTCGGATATTATGGTCTTTGGGACTCCATGCAGACAAACTATACGGGAGAGATAAAGCTTAGCAAGCTTCTGAGTGGAGTAGGTCGTCTTCACGGGAATGAAATGTGCCACCTTGGTTAGTCTATCTGTGATGACCCATATGGCATCATTTCCGCGTTGTGATCGAGGCAGTCCGACGATAAAATCCATTCCAATTTCGTCCCATTTCCACTCAGGTATCCTGTTTGGCTGTAGCAGCCCTGCTGGTTTTTGGTGCTCGGCTTTAATGCGCTGACATGAATCACAACATGCAATGAATGTGGCTATATCCCTCTTCATGTCGTGCCACCAAAATCTTTCCTGAATGTCTTTGTACATTTTGGTTCCTCCAGGGTGGATTGAATATGGGGCAGTGTGGCTTTTGGTTCGGATTTGCTGTTTGAGGTCCTCAATGTTTGGTACGCAAAGTCTGTCCCCGTACCATAATACTCCCTCATTGTCTATGACGAACTCTGAAGCCTTGCCAAGGCTCATTTTTCTCTTTATACCTTCAATGTTGGGATGTCCATGCTGAGCCTTCTTAATTTGTTCCATTAGGGTGGGCTGTATCTCCAGATTTGATACGTTGCCCTCCGCGACTATCATCATGTTGAGTTTGGCGAACTCCTGCTGAATTTCAGGCCTCAAGTTCTGTAGACTGTCGTTGCCCGAGCTGGGGTTCCGACTAAGAGCGTCTTCCACTACATTTGTCTTCCCTGGATGGTAGTGAATGCCGACATCATAGTCCTTGACCAATTCCAACCAGCGTCATTGTCGTAAATTTAGCTCTGGTTGCGTGAAAATATATTTAAGGCTTTTATGATCCGTATATATTTCACAACGATTTCCCAGCAAAAAGTGCCTCCACTCTTTAAGTGCATGGATGACTGCTGCTAGCTCCAAGTCATGAGTAGGATAATTTTCTTCATGCTTCTGTAGTTGCCTGGAAGCATATGCGACAACTTTGCCGTCCTGCATCGATACGCACCCGAGGCCCTTCCAGGATGCGTCACAATACACTTCAAAACTTTTGTGTATGTCCGGCACAACCAAAACCGGTGCTGTTGTTAATTTCCTCTTGAGTTCTTGGAAGCTTTTCTCGCACGCTTCAGTACATACAAATTTCTTATCTTTCCTGAGTAACTGTGTCATTGGTTTTGCCACAGTGGAGAATCCTTCAATAAACCTTCGGTAATATCCAGCCATTCCTAGGAAACTCCGTACATCTGTTACGTTGGCTGGTGGTTTCCAGTCAAGAATGGCCTTGACTTTTTCTAGGTCTACGGCCACGCCCTCTTGGGTCAGTACATGGCCTAGAAAACCAACCTGTCTTAGCCAAAATTCACATTTGCTAAATTTGGCGTATAGTTGATGTTTCCTTAATTCTCCCAATACAATTCTGAGATGTTCAGCATGTTCTTCCAGTGTCCTTGAGTATACCAGTATATCGTCAATGAACACCACAACAAATTTTTCCATGAATTTCATAAACACTTTGTTCATGAGGTGGACAAAATATGCGGGGGCGTTCGTTAGTCCGAATGGCATTACTGTGAACTCATATAATCCGTATCTGGAGGTGAATGCTGTCTTAGGGATATCTTCTGTCCGTACTTTTAATTGATGATATCCCGATCTTAAATCAATTTTTGAGAACAACTTAGCTTGTGCGAGCTGGTCAAATAAATCATTTATCCGTGGCATCGGATATTTTTTTTTGATGGTGACCATATTGAGAGCTCGATAGTCTATACACAATCTCAGTGTCCCATCCTTTTTCTTGGCAAATAATACTGGTGAACCCCAAGGTGAGGAGCTGGCTCGTATAAATCCTTTGTCCAGTAATTCCTTTATTTGCTTCTTTAATTCTACCAACTCGGAGGGTGCCATTCTATAAGGTTTCTTGTAAATGGGGGTGGTGCCAGGCACTGGTTCAATGCTGAACTCTATTTCTCGGTCTGGTGGCATGCCTGGTAGTTCTTCGGGAAATACGTCGGAAAACTCACACACCACTGGAACTTTTCTCAATTCTGAACTGTCGACCTTGTTCAACTTTGGTTGCCGTGACTGTGGTCTCTCTTGAGCTGCAACTTTTATTGTCTTGCCGTGATGGTGAGTGAGGATTACAGTCCGATTGAAGCAGTCGATAAATCCCTTGTTGGTGGTTAACCAGTCCATTCCTAGGATAACATCCAGTCCTTTATTTTCCAACACGATGAGATTCGCCTGAAACTCTAGTCCTTCAAACTCAATAATCACACCTTGGCAGTAACTCTGAGTGATCTGCTTATTCCCGGGGGACTTGATGATCATGGACTTTTTCAAAGGAAGTATCGGAAAACCATGTTGCAAAACAAAACTCTTCGAAATGAACGAGTGAGAAGCTCCAGAATCAAACAAAACCGTGGCAGGTATTCTGTTGACAGGGAACACACCGAGCACGATATCTGGGGCATTCTGTGCTTCCTCCTTGGTCACATGGTTCAGGTGACCCTTCTTGTGATTGTTGTTGGGGTTGAAATTGTTACGCTTGGGGGCTGGATTATTTCCACCATTATTCGGCTTGGGGGCCGAGTTTCTCAGCTTTGGGCACTGTTTGGCATAGTGCCCTTCCTCTCCACAAGCATAACAAGTGACGCCTGGGCGGTACGTAAAGTCCTTGTCCCTTGAATGGAAATTTTTGGTTGGCCTTAGAGCAGTGGTCGTGGATTTTCTCGCTTCATCCCTCTGAATATCAGTCTTGCTCCGGTTGCTGCGAGCATGAGCCGTCTTGTCCCTTTTTTGCTTGCGAATATCCTCCAGACTGCGGCGCTCATTCTCCAATGTAATAGCCTTGTCAACCAGAGTTTTGAAATCGGGAAAAGTGTGTACGACCAGTTAGCATTTTAGTGCTGGCGCCAGGCCGTCCAAATTTTTTTTCATCCTTTTGTCCTCAGTCATATGCTCATCGTAGGCATAACGAGATAGTTGAGTAAACTGACTGTTGTATTCAGTCACTGTCATGCCTCTCTGCTTGAGTTCATCAACCTCCCTTTTCTTGATTTTTATAATGCTCCTGGGGATGTGCGCCCCACGAAAACCTTCCTTAAACTCTTCCCAGGTGATGTTATGTTCACTGGGGTGCATGTGTAGGAAATTTTCCCACCATGCGGCAGCTGCTCCAGTGAGGTAGTGAGGTGCATAAAGCACCTTCTCGTGATCTGAACATTGTGCAATAATAGACTTTCTTTCGATGTCTCGAAGCCAATCATCGGCCTCAAGCGGCCTATCAGTGTGAGCGAACGTTGGAGGACGTGTCTTCTGTAGTTCAGACAACTTGGAATGCGGTTGGTATGGCTCACGGTGATTTCCCATATTGATGACGTGATTCATCATTTCTTGGTGCTGCTGCTGGCTTTGTTCGAAAAGGCGGCATACTTGAGATAATGCTGCCTCGCTGTCCTGCTGACTAGACTGCCCCTGTGTGAAGTTGTTGCTTGTCTGGGTTCCATAAATTTCTTCTGGTGGATTTGGCATGGAACGAGTCCAGGGACGAGACATTTTCCACTCTGGGGTATTATTTTGCAAAACTCATGAGAAGAACTGTGTGGCACAAGGAAAATTTTGCAAAGGCAAAAATTTAAGAGACCTCAAGATTTTTCAAGAAAAAATACTTGATTGCGCACGGAGAAGGACTGCTCAGTACATATCTTACACGCGAGTTGTAATTATACAATACAGCATCAGGATGTGCGTACACATTCCTCACATGTTATTTAGGTTAGTGCACTTATCCGAATTACTACATGATGCGCACACACACTACTTCTCACCAAACCTATGTACATATAAACATATCATACAAGCGGGTACATCACACGGCTGCTAGGCGTACTCAGTCGGAGATGGTGAAAACTTCCTTCTGCCTGCCGAGTGTAAGACCCAGAGGTGCAGGAGACTCCACCTCCTCCTCCTCCCTAATAGGCTCCAGGGGCGTAGCACTGCGCTGAGGAGTAGGAGCGGGTGCGACAGGCGGTGCAGCTCTGACTGGAGTAGGAGCAATGACTTGGTCAAACTCCTTAGTGGTAGGCAGACGGCGAGCGGTGGCTAAAATGGCAGGTGTATAGGATGCTGAGGATGAGAAGAAAGTCAGTGGCGGTGCCATGTGGAGAAGCTCCCTCCTGTTGGCGGAACAGCCCTAAACTGAGTCCATACGGGCAGCCATAAGATCGTCCACGAGGTTGTCGAAAGCTGCCCAGAGCTTTGAGATACTCAACAAGCATCTCGATAGCTTCATCTCTCTCTCCCCTATGGCAGGCGAATGCATAGTGACAAGTATATGGCACATGGCATGGGAGGTAGCGGTAGCGACGAGTCTTCATCGTAGGAAGAACATCCCGAAGACGACCTATCGCCTCACGGGCGGCCATCTGCATGGCATGCCTCTCCGTAGGCATGGCCCTCCCCACAAAACGGAAGTGGCGAGACGCAGAACGTCCTCCCTTGAATTGCACCACGGCCTGGTGCATAGACAAGTCGTCGCTGAGCTTGTGCTGGTAAAGCGTGAACTCTGGACGAGTCGCTGGCCCGATCGTGAGCTTGGTGATGGAGACGAGAAGTTTGACAAACCCCTCGGGCACATTAGTGAACACCCGTGTCTCGTAGTCATTGCCAGCCATCTGCAAAAGTAGGCAAAAATTCTGAGTAGTCAAATCATAAATTTATGATGACCAACAGAAAATAGCTACATTTGCAAAATGTTGAAAAAGCACTAAAAACTCTAATAACCGATTAGCGATCGCACCTAGTGGCTTCGTACAGTCAGCCTGGCTCTGATACCAAATTTGTCACGACCGGTTTTCCAATAAAACGTTCATTGCGAAACCGATCCCTTTAACGGACCAGTAGAGAAGAATCCTTCTTACTGGTAGACAAATTCTTGATTACAGAAAAAATCCAGGAGTACTAAATATAATACAAAGTTGAGCGGAGACTGCTCAACAATTTATTACAAGCACGCCGATATTAAACATAAAGGCGGATATGACACAAGGGGTGTGGTGGCATAACTACTGACTCGCAATAAAAGTGGTGGTGGATATGTCACAGTGAAGTGGGGTGACATGACTCCTGAATCTTACAGCTCATCGAGCGTCGGAGTGAGGCTCGAGGACTCTTATTTGGGTGGCGGAAGCGTATATAATACAAGTGACCAAATCCAGGATCGCACGGGACTAACTGGGACTCCTCTAGGCGTCGGACTCGCTATCAAACTCATCATCCATGAGATCGCCTCCGTCAACATCTGGCCAAATCAACAAGCCAGGTGAGTACTACGAAAGTACTCGCAAGACAGTTTGGACATAAGATATAACAAATGCAAACATGATGCATATGGACAGATTAATAATGCGCACTCAAATAATAAAATAGCAATGCATGGGGAAATAAAAAGGAAGTCGGGCGGTAGTCCTCCCGAAGTCCCAATGTAATACTGAATGCCAATCGAGTGTCTGAAATGACTCCTCAAAAGGATATAATTAAATTAACAATGCCGCAGTTGGGCGTCAAGGCGACACCACATAAAGGGCTTATAATGGAATATAAACGACAGTGCGTGCCACAGTCGGACGTCTGAGCGACATCACAAAAAGGGCTTATATCAAAAGTAAATAACGAGAGTGCCACAGTCGGACGTCTGAGCGACATCACATAAAGGGCTTATATCAAAAGTAAATAACGAGAGTGCCACAGTCAGACGTCTGAGCGACATCACATAAAGGGCTTATATCAAAAGTAAATAACGAGAGTGCCACAGTCGGACGTCTGAGCGACATCACATAAAGGGCTTATATCAAAAGTAAATAACGAGAGTGCCACAGTCGCACGTCTGAGCGACATCACGAAAAGGGCTTATATTTCATAACTTAATATTTCAATAGCTCATGAAGTTAAATCATTTCAAGGAATTACTCAGGTACGAAATAATAAAATGGTTAGTCCATCCACAGGAATAACATTCAACCGGGTTTACCACTCAAGCTTGTTCACCGAGGATTTCCACGGAGACCGACCCAGGGACTGACACTGAGACTAATAAGGATATTGTTTGGGTACATTGACCCAGGTCCTTGACCATGGATACGATGACTCGGAAGGTTTTGACTCTGCAGAGTTTGTACTCTTAACCACAGCCAACGGATTTCAGTAGTAAATAGGGACAAGTTCCGTTTACGGTATTTTAGGAGAAACACATCTAACCAGTACACACCCATTCCACATTCCGTTGCCAGGAATCACCCCAAGCAACGTTCAAGAAAAACTTTGAGACGGGGAGGCTACAACCTCGCATAGCATGGGATCAAATTTATATCGCGCGCTCTAAGGGGTGCCCCCCTCTCGGTCCCAACCGGAAACACCCATGCCCCCTGACCGGATGACTGGCTTTAATCCAGGGCCATGGAACCCTCATCCCGGCCCCTCTATTTGGTGTGTACAAGGAAAGAGGTTTGCAACTTACTAAACCGTATTCTTTGCAGAAAACATGTGGCAGCACGGGAGGGGACGAACGGTAACGTGGCTCGGTCCACGTTAACGTCGGAGTTTATTGGATGACATAAGACTGGCATGCTACAATAATACCATCTTACTACCTCTCATGTCACCACATGATAGGTCATCTCTCATCAAAAGATCACAACAAACTTCGAAGCACACGGTTAGTTGCCTTGCATGCAACGTAACACTCACCGATGCTCATATGCCATGCACAAACTATTCAAGCAAACATGCAAAACACCCATCATATCAAAGGTTCAAACATGCTTGCCTGGTTCGGAGAAGTCGGAGTCTAGCTCGGCGAAGTTCGCGGCTCCGTCACCTCTTCCGGAATCTACGGTATGAAGAACCGTATACTAACGTGAATACCGTTGCGTGCATAAAAATTGTTCCAATTTTTTTCCAAATAAACACTATAAAAAACTAGACAAAAATATAAGACTGACAGAAAAAGAATCAATCAAAAAGCATCTTTTGCTTAAAAGATATAAAGGTTTTAGTCCAAGGACTAATCGGTGATGAAACAGAAAAGATCCAGGGGCTTGTTTGAAAAGGCAGAAAACGCTTCGGTACGAAATACGCCAGCCCAGAGAGAAAACACATTTTGCCCGAAGGCGTTTTCAGAAAACGGTTCAAAGGGAAAAGAAAGAGAGGCTGAGGGGGGGTCCCACCCGTCAGGTTTATACTCTGAACAGAGCTCGCCGGCGCCCGAAGGCTGCGGTGGTCGCCGGCGTTGATCCACGGCGAGGTAGGGTGATCGGAGGGTACCTACGGGTTCAGGGTGCCCTTCCGCGTCGGTGGGTGGTGGACTTGGCCGTCGGCGAGCACCACGTCGATGGCGACCCTATCTCCGGCGGACGGTGGTTCGGGCGAGGGTGGAGCTCTCCGGTGGTTGGTGCAAACTTCAAATTGGCGCGCGGGTCAGAGATGTGGATGCACTAGGAGGCTACTGGCAAGAGTTGAGAGGCAGGGGTGCACGCACGGGAGTGAATCGTGCTGGATCCTGAAGCGGGTCGAGGCGGCCGGAGTTGGGGAAGAAGACTTCCTCGAGGCTCTCCCAGTGGCTTGGCGTGGTACTTGTGAGGTGTAGGGATGGTGCGTGTTCGAGTTCGAGCTCGGGACCTCCTTTTATAGGCGATCCGAGGGGGTGGCCGTGAACGGGATAACGCCGGTGAGCAATTATGGCGAGGCAGAGGTCGGGCAGGAGGTTTAGGCGACTTGGCATCTTCGTGGTGGTCCACTGACACCGTTTCTCCGCTAAACCTCGGCCGGAATGGGGGTAATGCTCTGGTCCTCGACGGAACGGCCGTACAGGCACGACGGCGGCAGGGAGCGCGCTCCGCGCCTTCCAGTTCACGACGACGGCCCTGCAGCGTGCACAGGTGAGTGGACGGCCACGCGGTGGCCTCTGGTGGCTTGGGCGGTGCTGGATGGCGCCGTCCAACGCTGCGCCGCTCTGGCAGCCGCAATGGGCGCTGCTGCTGCCACTCACGGGGAGGCGCACCTCTGCCAGCTCGTCGCTGACGCCCGCAAGCTTCCAGGCGATCGTGCGGCCCAGGGATAAGAAGGAGGCACAGGGTGCAAGGTGCCACTGCAGCTACTGGCGAGATCGAGGTAAGTTTCTGAAGAAAACGACACCTGCTACTGAAACTGTTCTCTGAATTTTCTGAACATGGACAGTAACAGTGCCCTCCAGGTGTTCGATGATATGATTTGGGCATGAGGAAGATATTTCTGGAGCTGGGGCTTGGTGAGGTGACCTCTTGATGCATCCAGGGGCTGCCTGAATTTTCTCAGATTTTTAGGAGGAGAAAACAAATGAATTACATCAAATTTGACAAATATGGCCCAAACTTGTAGCAAGCTCATTTTGAAAACTTTGAACTGGAGACCAGTGGATCTACATGGATCTTGGTTGAGGGCTCTAAGGACTAGCCAGGGAAATTTGTTTGGAGGCAAAACTCAAAGGAGAAATAGTAGTTCCTTTGTAAATCTCCAAGGGTCAAATAGAGGACAGAAAAAAGTTTTTGATAAAAAAATAAATGGAAATAAAATCATGGGGGAGTTCAACTTGCTGGACTTGAAGTATATCTTGACGCAAAGAGGGGGAATGGCTTTTGGGAGGGGATTTCCACTTATGTCATGGCAAGAGGAGATTTTGAAAGGGGAAAGGATCACTCCATAAGCCATAGGGCTATTTTAAAAAGAAAAGATTTTCAAAAGCTTTCCCAAGGAAAAACACTTGTGTTGAGTAAACATAAGATGAAAAACCTCCAAGACCAAAGATCAAGTCTTGGGTGAAACCAAACAAAATACTTGTCATAAAAGAAAAAGTTTGAGAAGGAGAGTCCTTTAAAAAAAATTAAATAACCTCCATCAATTTAAATAAAGATTTTGATAAAACCAAATAAAATTTTTGGGTGTCACAGAACGGCTGTTACAGCAGTATGTTACTTTCCTATGATATCATGATGGCTTGCTTATATTACTGTCAACATTTACTGAAAAAATATTCATGCTCATAACATGCTTTCTTAAGATTGACTACATTAAGAGCCCTTTTTTATTTGACTCCAACTTGATATGATGTTGTAGGCCGCCTGGTGTCCCTACCCTTCCTAATCCCAGAACCTTTCAAAGAAAAGCGACATGGTAGTTGTAGGTGGTTCCTGGCTCGATCAGACGACGGTGAACGATTGATGATCGTTCGCACGTACCAGACGTGTTGTTTTGCGGAATGCAATCACAGTCACTGCAAGGTATTTGAGCAGGATCCCAGCTTCTCTGGGCCTTCAGGAATTTTTGACTGTGGGCCGGTAAGTAGCCTTGGTACACACTCTCTGTTTCTCGGACTGAATTATCCGATTAACCAGGAGATAACCGACAGCAAGGATCATGATGGCAGCGCGGTTTCGTTCATCAGGCAAAACTGTGTGTACACAGCGTACCATCCGTCTCTGCATGAACCATACCCTGATATGTGCCGCCATGCTCTGCAGCCCAAAGTAGGAGAGATGGTCGCAAGTATCAGACTTCGACCTGCTGGCTGGACTTTCCCCCGTCAGGCACCCATCTGGTTCAAGCCGTCAGCCAATCTCCATAGCTTAATAAATAGTAACGTCTAACTGAGCCAGTTAGTTAGATGCGTACACTTGGTGTAGTAGGATCTTTATTTAGTTTGATGCATACACTTGTTCTTTTTTGGTAGCCCTTTTGTAATGATGGCTAATGTTTGGTTTGGAAGAGAGAGCTGCGTCTTTACTCTTTTGGCCTGCTTACTACTTCTGTTGCACCACCAGCCCTGGTTGCTGCTGCTCCTATTTTCAATGTATAATAAATAGTATATTTCGTCTGTTGGTTGAATAAATGTGTTGTTAGAATGACAAACACAATGTTTTGGAAGTCCTTGCACGGTCCGATCCTTTAGTGCCCCGTACCGTATGTAGCGCACACTATTTTTCGTAGGAACACATTTTCCACTTGTTGATAACATGCAGCCCACTGATAAAGGCCCAATACAGGAGCCCATAATTAACTAGAAGGGAAGCTCTCACATGAATCCGGCCTAGGTACATGCTCATGGTCCCCTAAACATAAATAAGTAAATAAATAAATAAAGCTAAATGCTCATGCACCAGTTCTTTAAATTCACAATTTAACAGGAGGTTATTTTTTCCTATCATAATGTCGTTACATTCAGTCGATATAATTCTTAGGCAAAGATACCGACCAGCCTTATTTCTCCCACCATTTTCTTCCTGCAACCAGCGTACCCATGCAAATCGTAGTCAACGTCGTAAATAGTTCTGGTCTATTTTTATTTTTCAATAAGAATGTCCAACCCAGCCCAGCACATTGGCGACAGCACTTTATCCGCCGTCCGGCCCTGTCAACATAGTGAATCGGGAGAGGACTGTAGATGTGAGTATGACAGTACGTACCCACCAGGTCCACTCCCGAACACAAGCAAAGCGCCTCTTTTACTACTCAGATGCACCCTCATTTTTTACTCTAATCCACCCTGCTATTATGTGGGACCCACATCATTTTCAACGTATATAGTCAATTAACGACATAATTGCACAATTGTTTTTAGGATTTGTTCGAAGGAGCAGGCTATAAACTGGGTTGTAAGGTCTCTGTGGCCCGTCTAACAACATGACCAGCCCAGCAGTTTTTTCTTTGGGAAAATAGGTAGGCCACTATTACTTTTTGAAGAATACCTAAGCTAGGCCTATTTGTTTTCTCCCGCTTACTGGGCTGCAAATATTTCAAGGCAAGGAGGGATGCATTCCGGCCTGGCCAAAGAGTTTGGTCAGTATCTATTAAAAGTAAATGGGAAAATTAGTTTCTTTTTTTTGTTTTTGTTCTTCATTGATATTTTATATTTCATTGGATTTTAACATGACATAGTACTAATTTATTTTGAAATTTGTTTTAGTATGGCTAATAATTTTTGGATTAAGAATATTTTGTTCCCCAGCAAAAAATTGTGAATTTTCAAAATTTGGCACATTTTTAGTTCAATTTTTTAACCCTGGTACTGACGAGAAAATGGGTAGCAATTCTAAAAATGGATAATGGGCTGCAAAAAATTCCATATGAATTAGAAAATGAGTAAAAATTATAAAAATAATAGCTAATGGGCTGTACACGCCACAAATTTCGACGCTGACTTATTTACGCAAGGCTTTGTCAGGCAACACACGATTGTAGCAGCAGTTACTCTTGGATGTCCATCCAACGGCCGACGTGCTTCTTCAATCTCTGATCTTCCTGCTCCAGCCGCCTAAACTAGCGCCAGTGGGACTGCCTGCTCCCTCCTCTTGTGGCCCGCTATCATGCCGCGCAGGCTTCTCCGGCCCACCCTACTCCCTCCACTGGCCTGGCCGCACGCAATCAACTGCCTCCTTATTACACGAAAAAATATTACGCGAAAAAAAAGATTCCTCCCACTGACATCTGGGGCGCACCGGTTCGGAGGCTGACCTGTGGGCCTACTAAGTTGACGCGTACGTTGGGCTTTGTCAACTTAGTCAACAAATAATTCTAACAGCGGTGACCGTTGGATTTGAATCGAACAGTCCTGCTGTTTCTTCAATCGCTGCTCTTCTTGCACCAGCCGCCCAAACCAGCGCCGACGAGACCGCCTGCTCCTGCCTCCAGTGGCCGGCTGTACACCATTGAGGCCTCACTGCCCCCTACTACTCCCACTGCTGGCCAGGCCCTGCGGCGATGGCAGGCTCACACCGCAGCCGACCCAGTGAACCCTCATACTCCTCTCCGTGTGGGCATCCACTGCCGCGTCTTCCCTGGCGCCGCGTCGTCCCCTTCCTAGGCCTCGCCGTCGTCCACCTGCCTGGTGCTCTCGGCGCGTCGTGGTCAACGAACGACATCCATCGGACGTGGACTTTACATGGAGAGGCTGACAGCTGGGTCCACGGCCGCACACAAGGAAATTCCTCCTTATTACGCACAAAATAATGATTCCTCCATCTGACATCTAGGACCCACCAGAAGGGCCTCTGTATTTCGCGAAAAAAACGTTCCCCCGCTGACAGGTCGGACCCACCAGCTATATCTTCACACGCAAGGAAGTGCCTCCTTATTACGCACAAAAAAATGAATACTCCCCCTGCTAGCTGGGACCCAGCATAGTGGGAGGCTGACATGTGGGCCTACTAAGTTGACGGGGGTGGAGGGCTTTGTCAACTTAGTCAATATGAACGATTCTAGCTCCAGTGACCGTAAGATGTCCATCCAACGGTCGTAGTGCTTCTTCAACCTCTGGTCTTCTTACTCCAGCCGCCCAAAGCAGCACCGGTCATGCCGCCTGCTCCTGCCTCGTGTGGCTGGTTGTGCTGCCGTGGAGGCCTCACTGCCCCCTACTACTCCCACCGCTGGACAGGCCCTGCGGCAACGGCAGCCTCACACCGCAACCGAACCAGTGAACCCTCGTACTCCTCTCTGCGTGGGCATCCACTGCCGTGTCTTCCCCAGCTCCGCGTCATCCCCTTCCTAGGCCTCGCCGTCATCCACTGCCTTGGTGCTCTCGGCGCAGCGTGGTCAATGTGGTCAATGAAGGACTTCCATCGGAAGACTACTATACGTGGAGAGGCTGATAGCTGGGTCCACGGCCGCATCAAGGAAGTGCCTCCTTATTATGCGCAAAATAATTATTCCTCCACCTGACAGCAGGGACCCACCGGACGGGCCACCATATTTCACGAAAAAACGTTTCCCCCCTGACTGCTGGGACCCACCAGCTACATCCTCGCATGCAAGGAAGTGCGTCCATATTACGGGCAAAAAAATGATTTGCCCCGCTGACTGCTAGGACCCACCAGCTACATCTTCGCAGGCAAGGAAGTGCCTGATAGTAGGGACCCACCTGGTCGAAGCGTACGTAGTGTTGTCATTCTGGTCGCGAACGTGTACGTACATACGATCGATTTGTCTGCAGGCTGCAGCGATGAACCGTGGCCGTGTAAGGAAGGGCACGTGTCGTAGTAGAGGCGCGCACGTGTCGTAGTAGAGGCGCGCACGTACAGCGGCCAGGGTGCAAAAAACTAAATACGGCCACGTACGTACATATGTACGGCCAGGGCTCGTGTACATGGCTGGGTCGGAACGGAGAAACTGCGTCGTCGTCGTGTTCATTGGGAGCCAACGGAATGCGTCGTGTTCGTCGGGAGGCAACGGAACGCGTGCTGTTCATCGGGAGCCAACCGGTTGGACGGAACAACCAATGGAAACGAGGCCTGGCGTACCGCAGAACGGAGGAAACAGCCTTGTGTTCGAGCGGCCACGGTCGAAACGGGATCCTGTTCATTGGGAGGGGTCTGGCATACCACAAAACGGAGGAAACGGACGTCCTATGGTGGAAACGGGGTCGTGTTGATCGGGAGGGGCGTGGCATACCACAAAATGGAGGAAACGAACTTGTGTGGGAGGGCTACGGTCGAAACGGGGGTCCTGTTCATCGGGAGGGGTGTGGCGTACCGCCAAACGGGACTCCACGGGATACTGTTCATCTCCACCGTTGACCTCCTCTAGCCCCCACGGGCTACTGTTCATCAACCGTCGACCTCCTCCAGCCTCCACCTGCGACTGTTCATCCACGGGCTCCTGTTCATCCAGCCTCCATCGCGCGCTCCTCCACCGGCTACTGTTCAACCAGCCTCTCCACGGGGTCATGTTCGACCACCCCTCCACGGGCTACTATTCATCCAGCTATCCACTGGCTACTGTTCAACCAGCCCTCCACGGGGTCCTGTTCATCCAGCCCTCCATGGGATCATGTTCATGCAGCCCTCCACGGGGTCCTGTTCATCCACTGGCTCGATCGATCGGGGGTACTGTTCATCCAACGGCAACGACCTCTACTACCACGGGGTCATGTTCATCCAATCCCCCACCGGGAACTGTTCATCCAACCCCCCCCCCCCCACAACGCTCATTGTTCATCCAGAGGCAGCATCGATCGGCTTCAGTTAGCAGCAGTAGCGAAGGAATCACTTGGCTTTAGTTAGCGGCAAGGGATCGATCGATCGCTCGGGTTCAGTAACGCGTAGCCTGTAGTGTAATCGCTCGGGTTCAGTTAGAGCCCAACGCCTCGCTCAGGTTCAGTTAGAGCGCAACGCCTCGCACAAACGCGCGTATGTACGAGAGAAACATGCATCGCTTGGCCCCCGACCACCCACTGTAACCGGGAACTCCCCGATATTTTTCTCGCCCTCGCTTCTACCATGATTTTTTCCGTCATGGACGGCCCAAAGAATGTCATGCAGCTGCGTCTCCGGCCTGCCCAGGAAGAAAAGCCCATTTTTTGTCATGATTTTTTATCATAGAAGTAGGACCCCACCACATCTATGATGATACCGGGTCAATTATCGTCATAGAAGTGTCATAAGTATGACAAATTTTTTTTTTCGTTCGGCCCAAAATGTCACGGATGTGTCTTTTTTTGTAGTGAATGGAGGTGGCGAACCCCATCCGAGATGGTGTCCAGGTTGGATATGGTGGTTCTGGACTCTGCGGCGGCTGGATGAATATTTCGTCGACTCCACTAGGGTTCTGGTATTTTGGGGTATTTATAGAGCAAAGAGGCGGTCCGGGGGCACCCGAGGTGGGCACGACCCTGGTGGGTTGTCCCGTCCTCGGGACTCCCCCCGGGTGCAACTAGGGCCCATTGCCTTCCTTTCGGCCCATAAAAAATTATCGTGGAGTTTCATGGCATTTGGACTTCGTTTGATATTGATTTTTTGCGATATAAAAAACATGGGAAAAAACAACAACTGGCACTTGGCACTATGTCCATAGGATAGTACCAAAAAATGATATAAAATGATTATAAAACATCCAAGATTGATAATAAAATAGCATGGAACAATAAAAAAATTATAGATACGTTGGAGACATATCAGCATCCCCAAGCTTAACTCCTGCTCGTCCTCAATTAGGTAAGTGATAAAAACAGAATTTTTGATGTGGAGTGTTGTTTATCATGTCATAACATATTATTTTCTTTATAGCATGGACATTTGGACTTTTATGTGATTCAAAGCAATAGTCTAGTTTTGAGATAATAATTTAGATACTCAAGCATATCAACAAGCAACCATGTCTTTGAAAATACCAATGCTAAAATAAGTTATCCCTAGCCCATCATGCTCAAACATTGATCCATTCATGAAACACACTCGAATATTAGCTACACCCAATACTTAAGTATGATCATATTGCCTCATAGTTGGTGCTTTTAAAAGAGAAGATGGAGACTCAAATTCAAAAATAAAAATTGCGTAAAGTAAAAAAGAAAGACCCTTCGCAAAGGGAAGTAGAGATTTGCAGAGGTGCCGGAGCTCAAAGCGAAAAATTAGAGATAAAAACAATTTGGGAGGTGTATCCATCCCACCAACGAAAACGACTCAGAGTTCCCAACACTTTCCATGCTAGATATGCCATAGGCAGTGCCCAAACAGAAAATAAATTTTATTCCTTTTTCCACCATTCTTTCACTTTCCATGGCTAGCCGTATCCACGGTTGCCCTCCATACCAACACTTTCCAAGGAATTTATTATTTCACAACATAAAGTAAATTCATTTTTGCATATCAGGACTGGGCATCCCTAAAACCTTTGCCTTACTCTCGTGCAATGACAAGTGGACAAACACTTATCGTGAGAATAACACATCCAGCATGGAAAATATTAGCCACCCGTTACCGTTCCGCGAGCGAAACAAACACACAAAAGAGAAGTTTATTTTGAAAATTAGAGATGGCACATGCAAATTTGCTTAGAACGGCAAAAGAATACCGCATATAGGTAGAAATAGTGGACTCATGTGGCAAAACTGGTTTAAAGGATTTTGGCTGCACAAGTAGAGATCATCCTTAGTGCAAAATGAAGGCTAGCAAAAGATTGAGAAGCGACCAACCAAGAAACGGATAATCTCATAAGCAAGCATTAAGCATAATTAACACCGAATAATGCCCCACAAGTAGGATATAATTTTCATTGCATGATTATTGACTTTCGTGCATGCATAGGGAATCAAAAACCTTAACACCAATATTCTTACTAGAGCACAATTACTCATCAACATAACTCACATATCACATCATCATATCACAAAACTATTACTAAGAATCAAGTTTATTTTGTCCAATGATCTTCATGAATTTTTTTCTTTTTCTTTATCCTTCTTGGATATCTATCACTTTGGGACTAATTTTCATATGTTGCTTTTCATAAGCTCAAACAAATATAAGTGAAGATCATGAGCATAACAAATTTTCTTTCTCTCAAAATAATTTAAGTGAAGCAAGAGAGAAATTCTTCAAAATTTTACTAACTCAAAATAAATCTAAGTGAAGAAAGAGAGCATTTCTTAAAAAATACTAAGCACACCGTGATCAAAAAGATATAAGTGAAGCACTAGAGCAAGTCCAAGCTCATAAAAGATTTAAGTGAAGCATAGGGAGCAATTCTAACAAGTCATGATATAATTTTGGCTCTCTCAAATAGGTGTGTCCAGCAAGAGTTGATGACTTAAAACCCAAATTAAAACAAGCAAAGACTCATATCATACAAGACGCTCCAAGCAAAACACATATCATGTGACGAATAAAAATATATCCTCGAGTAAAATACCGATAGTTGTTAGAAGAACGAGGGGATGCCACTCGGGGGCATCCCCAAGCTTAGTTGGTTGTTCATTATTGGATAATAGCTTGGGATGCCTGGGTATCCACAAGCTTAGGCTCTTCTATCCTTCTTTCATCCGTCATAAGATAACCCAAAACTTGAAAACTTCAATCACACAAAACTCAACAAAACCTTCGTGAGATCCGTTAGTGTAAGAAAAATAAATCACTACTATAAGT
Source organism: Aegilops tauschii subsp. strangulata (assembly GCF_002575655.3). Lineage (NCBI taxonomy): Eukaryota > Viridiplantae > Streptophyta > Magnoliopsida > Poales > Poaceae > Aegilops > Aegilops tauschii. Next base: position 43,393,704 of record NC_053040.3, on the reverse strand, counting down.
GCTGTGTCAAACCAATTCAAATTTTTGTTTTTGTATTATATATACTGTATTCCAACTTTTCTATGGAAAAAACTCATTAAAGAAAACCATAGAGACATCAAAATAAGCACACAACACAAAGAAAACAGAATCTGTCAAAACAGAACAGTCCGTAGCAATCTGATTTGTTCGAATACTAATGGAACTCCAAAAATTCTGAAAAAACTAAGATAACCTGGTTAATTTGTATATTAATCTTCTGCAAAAAGAATTGGCATTTTATCACATTCTGGTAATTTTTAACATTTTTTTTCGTGATGACAAAGTTTCTGTCTTTTTCAGCAAGATCAAACAACATTCACCCAAGAAGATCCTATTCGTTCTACTTGGCACAAAAATTAATTAAAAAACAAAAAACACAATAATAACAGTAGCATAATTGTGCCAACACTCAAGAACAGAAATAGAAAAGCAAAAATAAAATTTATTCAATGGGTTGTCTCCCAACAAGCGCTATAGCTTTACGCCCTTAGCTAGGCATAAAGCAAGGATCTAAATTTTTTCATCTTTGGTTCGAGATCCATAAGATGCCCTCATGATTGATTCATAAGGTGGCTTAATTATTGTTATAGAAAAGTGTTCCATACCTTTCCTCAAAGGGAATTGGAACTTAATATTGCCTTCTTTCATATCAATCACGGCAACGATAGTGCGTAAAAACGGTCTACCAAGAATAATTGGACAAGACGGATTGCAATCAATATCAAGAACAATAAAATCTATGGGCACATAATTCCTATTTGCAAGAATAAGAACGTCATTAATTCTTCCCATAGGCTTTTTAATAGTAGAATCCGCCAAGTGCAAATTCAAAGAACATTCTTCAAGATTAGTAAGACCAAGCACGTCACATAAAGATTTCGGAATTGTAGAAACACTAGCACCCAAGTCACACAAAGAAAAACACTCATAATTTTTAATGTTGACTTTTATAGTAGGTTCCCACTCATCATACAATTTCCTAGGAATTGAAACTTCTAATTCCAAGTTTTCTTTCAAAGCTTTCATCATAGCATCAACAATATGTTTAGTAAAAGCTTTATTTTGTTCATAAGCATGGGGTGAATTTATCATGGATTGCAACAAAGAAATACAATCAATCAAAGAGCAACTATCATAATTAATGTCTTTGTAATCCAAAAGGGTGGGCACATCACTAGTTAAAGTCTTGACCTCTCCAAACCCACTTTTATCAATTTTCTCAACAAGATTTTCACCCTCCGAAATATTGGGACGCCTTCTAGCTAAAGTTGACTCTTCTCCAGTCCCTTTTTCATCAATCTTATCTTTACTAAACAAGGAATCAATAGAAGAAACATCAATCATTTTAAGATCTTCATCATTTTTGCAATAATAATCACTAGAAAAAAATTCTCTAAAAAATCTCTTTTAGCTCTAAGCATAGCAGTTCTTTTCTTACTTTCATCCATAGAAACATAAAGAGCTTTAATTGATCCATCAACTCTAGGCAAAAAAAATCAACTTGAGATTTTCCACATCATGAGCAATTCTATCAACACATCTGGACAAATCATGAATCTTATTCAACTTTTCTTCTATAGAAGTGTCGAAAACTTTTTGCGTGTTGATAAATTCTTTAATATTATTCTCGAGATCAGAGGTATTCCTATTATTATTGTAAGATTGATTTCCATAGGAATTACCATAATTATTAGAGGAATTACTAGGAAAAGGCCTAGGATTAAAAATTCCTCTATAGGCATTGTTGAAATTTCCTCTATAAAATTCACATCAATGGCATCACTATTTTGCTCAATCAAAGTAGACAATGGCATATCATTAAAATCAATAGGAGCACTTTTACTAGCAACCAATTTCATAAGAGCATCAACTTTATCACTCAAAGAAGAAATTTCTTCAACCGAATTAACTTTTTTTACTAGTAGGAGCTCTTTCGGGATGCCATTGTGAATAATTTGCCACGATATTATCAAGCAATTTGGTGGCTTCACCCAAAGTAATTTCCATAAAAGTACCAACCGCGGCGGAATCTAAAAGATTACAAGAAACAAAATTCAACCCCGCATAAAATTTTTGTATGATCATCCAAAGATTTAACCCATGAGTTGGGAAATTCCTTAGCATCATTTTCATCCTTTCCCAAGATTGTGCAACATGCTCATGTTCAAGCTGCTTAAAATTCATGATCTGGGTTCTAAGGGAAATAATTTTTGCGGGAGGAAAATACTTAGTGATAAAAGCATCTTTGCACTTATTCCAAGAATCGATACTATTACGAGGCAAAGAAGAGAACTAAATTTTTGCAGAATCACGCAAAGAAAATGGAAATAATTTTATCTTGACCACATCATTGTCCACATCTTTTTTATTTTGCATATCGCATAATTCCACGGCGGTATTAAGATGGGACGCGGCATCCTCATTGGGAGTACCGGAAAATTGGTCTTTCATAACAAGATTCAGCAAAGCAGTATTAATATCACAAGTCTCCGCACTAGTGGCGGGAGGATCAAGCGGAGTGCCAATAAAACCATTGTTGTTGGTATTTGATAAATCACATAACTTGGTGTTCTCTTGAGTCATGATGACTACACAACAAGATTGCACTCAAAAACAGATCCGGCAAGAAAACGGCGAACGGAAAAAGGGAGGCGAATAAAAGGACGAATTTTTGTGAAGTGGGGGAGAGGAAAATGAGAGACAAATGGCAAATAATGTAATTTGCGTGGAGATGAGATTTGTGATTACGAACCTGGTTATGTCGAAGATCCTCCCCAGAAACGGCGCCAGAAATTCCTTTTGATCGCTCTCTGACTATAGCGCCAGAAAAGCTCATGTCTGCTAGGACTACGTCAGTATTTCCCCAAAGAGGAAGGGATGATGCAGCACAGCGACGGTAGGTATTTCCCTCAGTGAAGAAACCAAGGTTATCGAACCAGTAGAAGAACCAAGCAGCACAACGTAAACAACACCCGCACACAAATAACAAGACCTCGCAACCAGACGTGTTAAAGGGGTTGTCAATCCCTTTCGGGTAACGATGCCATAAATTTGTAATAGATTGAAATAATAGATCGCAAATAAAATAAAGTGCAGCAAAGTATTTTTGTATTTTTGGTTTAATAGATCTAAATAAAAATGCAAAGGAAAAGTATATCACAAGCAAATATATGAGGAACAAGACCCGGGGGCCGTAGGTTTCACTAGTGGCTTCTCTTGAGAAAGATAGCAAACGGTGGGTAAACAAATTACTATTGGGCAATTCATAGAACCTCAAATAATTATGACGATATCCAGGCAATGATCATTACATAGGCATCATGTCTAAGATTAGTAGACTGACTCCTGCCTGCATCTACTACTATTACTCCACACATCGACCGCTATCCAGCATGCTTCTAGTATATTAAGTTCATGGAAAAACGGAGTAATGCAATAAGAACGATGACATGATGTAGACAAGATCCGTTTATCTATTGCGTAGCTATAAATACCATCTTTTTATCCTTAGAAGCAACGATACATACGTGTTGTTTCCCTTTCTGTCACTGGGATCAAGCACCATAAGATCGAACCCACTACCGGGCACCTCTTCCCGTTGCAAGATAAATAGACCAAGTTGGCCAAACAAAACCCAAATATCGGAGAAGAAATACGAGGCTATAATAGATCATGCACATAAGAGATCAAAGAAACTAAAAAACTTTCATGGATATAAAAAGATATGACTGATCATAAACTCAAAGTTCATCAGATCCCAACAAACACACCGCAAAAAGAGTTACATCATATGGATCTCCAAGAGACCATTGTATTGAGAATTCAGCGAGAGAGAGAAAGCCATCTAGCTACTAACTACGGACCCGAAGGTCTACAAATAACTACTCACGTATCATCGGAGAGGCACCAATGGAGGTGGTGAACCCCATCCGAGATGGTTTTTTAGATTGGATCTAGTGGTTCTAGAATTTGCGGCGGCTGGGTGAATATTTCGTCGACTCCCCTAGGGTTCTGGTATTTTTGGGGTATTTATAGAGCAAAGAGGCGGTCCGGGGGGCCACCCGAGGTGGGCACAACCCACCAGGGCACGCGTGGGCCTCCTGGTGCGCCCTGGTGGGTTGTCCCCTCCTCGGGACTCCCCCCAGGTGCAACCATGGCCCATTTCCTTCCTTCTGTCCCATAAAAAATCATCGTGGAGTTTTGTGGCATTTGGACTTCGTCTGATATTGATTTTCTGCGATGTAAAAAACATGGAAAAAACAGCAACTGGCACTTGGCACTATGTCAATAGGTTAGTACCAAAACATGATATAAAATGACTATAAAATGATTATAAAACATCCAAGATTGATAATAAAATAACATGGAATAATCAAAAATTATAGATATGTTGGAGACGTATCACTTCACACCTTGTAACACAGGCAAGAACCCTTTCTTTGACTGATCCATTTTGAACTTCTTCAAAACTTTATCAAGGTATGTGCTTTGTGAAAGTCCAATTAAGCGTCTGGATCTATCTCTATAGATCTTGATACCTAATATATAAGCAGCTTCACCAAGGTCTTTCATTGAAAAGTTCTTATTCAAGTATCCTTTTATGCTATTCAGAAATTCAGTATCATTTTCGATCAACAATATGTCATCCACATATAATATCAGAAATGCTACAGAGCTCCCACTCCTTTCTTGTAAATACATGCTTCTCCAAAAGTCTGTATAAAACCATATGCTTTGATCACACTATCAAAGCGTATATTCCAACTCCGAGAGGCTTCCACCAGTCCATAAATGGATCACTGGAGCTTGCACACTTTGTTAGCACCTTTTGGATCGATAAAACTTTCTGGTTGCGTCATATACAACTCTTCTTTAAGATATCCATTAAGGAATGCAGTTTTGACATCCATTTGTCAAATTTCATAATCATAAAATGCGGCAATTGCTAACATGATTAGGACAGACTTAAGCATCTCTACGGGTGAGAAGGTATCATCGTAGTCAACTCCTTGAACTTGGCGAAAACCTTTCACAACAAGTCGAGCTTTGTAGATACTAACATTACCGTCAGCGTCAGTCTTCTTCTTGAAGATCCATTTATTCTCTATGGTTTGCCGATCATCAGGAAAGTCAACCAAAGTCCACACTTTGTTCTCATACATGGATCCCATCTCAGATTTCATGGCCTCAAGCCATTTCACGGAATCTGGACTCATCATCGCTTCCTCATAGTTCGTAGGTTCATCATGGTCAATTAACATGACCTCCAAAACAGGATTACCGTACCACTCTGGTGCGGATCTTACTCTGGTTGGCCTAAGAGGTTCGGTAGTAACTTGATCAGAAGTTTCATGATCATCATCATTAGCTTCCTCACTAATTGGTGTAGGAATCACTGGAACTAATTTCTGTGATGAACTATCTTCCAATTTAGGAGAACGTACAATTACCTCATCAAGTTATACTTTCCTCCCACTCACTTCTTTCGAGAGAAACTCCTTCTCTAGAAAGGATCCATTTTTAGCAACGAATATCTTGCCTTCGGATCTGTGATAGAAGGTGTACCCAACAGTCTCCTTTGGGTATCCTATGAAGACACATTTCTCCGATTTGGGTTCGAGCTTATCAGGTTGAAGCTTTTTCACATAAGCATCGCAACCCCAAACTTTAAGATACGACAACTTGGGTTTCTTGCCAAACCACAGTTCATATGGTGTCGTCTCAACGGATTTAGATGGTGCCCTATTTTACATGAATGCAGCCGTCTCTAAAGCATAACCCCAAAATGATAGCGGTAAATCAGTAAGAGACATCATAGATCGCACCATATCTAATAAAGTATGATTACGACGTTCGGACACACCATTACGCTGTGGTGTTCCAGGTGGCGTAAGTTGTGAAACTATTCCACATTGTTTCAAATGAAGACCAAACTCGTAACTCAAATATTCTCCTCCACGATCAGATCGTAGAAACTTTATTTTCTTGTTACGATGATTTTCCACTTCAATCTGAAATTCTTTGAACTTTTCAAATGTTTCAGACTTATGTTTTATCAAGTAGATATACCCATATCTACTCAAATCATCTGTGAAGGTTAGAAAATAACGATACCCGCCGCGAGCCTCAACACTCATCGGACCGCATACATCAGTATGTATTATTTCCAACAAGTCTGTTGCTCGCTCCATTGTTCCAGAGAACGGAGTCTTAGTCATCTTGCCCACGAGGCATGGTTCACAAGCATCAACTGATTCATAATCAAGTGATTCCAAAAGACCATCAGCCTGGAGTTTGTTCATGCGCTTTTCACCAATGTGACATAAATGGCAGTGCCACAAATAAGTTGCACTATCATTTTTAAAATTATATCTTTTGGCTTCAATACTATGAATATGTGTATCACTACTATCGAGATTCAACAAAAATAGACCACTCATCAAGGGTGCATGACCATAAAAGATATTACTCATATAAATAGAACAACCATTATTCTCTGATTTAAATGAATAACCATCTCGCATCAAACAAGATCCAGATATAATGTTCATGCTTAACGTTGGCACCAAATAACAATTATTCAGGTCTAAAATTAACCCTGAAGGTAGATGTAGAGGTAGCGTGCCGACGGCGATCACATCGACTTTGGAACCATTTCCCACGTGCATCGTCACCTCGTCCTTAGCCAATCTTCATTTATCCGTAGCCCCTGTTTCGAGTTGCAAATATGAGCAACAAAACCAGTATCAAATACCCAGGCGCTACTACGAGCATTAGTAAGGTACACATCAATAACATGTATATCAAATATACCTTTCACTTTGCCATCCTTCTTATCCGCAGTTTCACTTCCAGTGACCAGTCCCTTTGCAGTAGAAGCACTCAGTTTCAGGCTTAGGTCCAGACTTGGGCTTCTTCACTTGAGCAGCAACTTGCTTGCCATTCGTCTTGAAGTTCCCCTTCTTTCCTTTGCCCTTTTTCTTGAAACTTGTGGTCTTGTTAACCATCAACACTTGATGCTCCTTCTTGATTTCTACCTCCGCAGCCTTTAGCATCGCGAAGAGCTCGGGAATTGTCTTATTCATCCCTTGCATATTATAGTTCATCACGAAGCTTTTGTAGCTTGGTGGCAGTGATTGAAGAACTCTGTCAATGGCACTATCATCAGGAAGATTAACTCCCAGTTGAGTCAAGTGGTTGTGGTACCCAGACATTCTGAGTATGTGTTCACTGACAGAACTATTCTCCTCCATCTTACAGCTGTAGAACTTATTGGAGACTTCATATCTCTCAATCCGGGCATTAGCTTGAAATATTAACTTCAACTCCTGGCACATTGCATATGCTCCATGAACTTCAAAATGTCGTTGAAGTCCCGGTTCTAAGCCGTAAAGCATGGCACACTGAACTATCGAGTAGTCATCAGCTTTGCCCTGCCAGACGTTCACAACGTCCGGAGTTGCTCCTGCAGCGGGTCTTGCACCTAGTGGTGCTTCCAGGACGTAATTCTTTTGTGCAGTAATGAGGATAATCCTCAAGTTACGGACCCAGTCTGTGTAGTTGCTACCATCATCTTTCAACTTAGCTTTCTCTAGGAACGCATTAAAATTCAAAGGAATGGTAGCACGGGCCATTGATCTACAACAACATTGACATGCAAAATACTATCAGGTACTAAGTTCATGATAAATTAAAGTTCAATTAATCATATTACTTCAGAACTCCCACTTAGATAGACATCCCTCTAGTCATCTAAGTGATCACGTGATCCAAATCAACTAAACCATGTCCGATCATCATGTGAGATGGTGTAGTTTCCAATGGTGAACATCACTATGTTGATCATATCTACTATATGATTCACGCTCGACCTTTCGGTCTCAGTGTCCCGAGACCATATCTGCATATGCTAGGCTCGTCAAGTTTAACCCGAGTATTCTGCATGTGCAAAACTGGCTTGCACCCGTTGTATTTGAACGTAGAGCTTATCACACCCGATCATCACATGGTGTCTCAGCACGACAAACTGTAGCCACGGTGCATACTCAGGGAGAACACTTATACCTTGAAATTTAGTGAGAGATCATCTTATAATGCCACCGCCGTACAAAGCAAAATAAGATGCATAAAAGATAAACATCACATGCAATCAAAATAAGTGATTTTATATGGCCATCATCATCTTGTGCCTTTGATCTCCATCTCCAAAGCACCGTCATGATCACCATCGTCACCGGCTTGACACCTTGATCTCCATCGAAGCATCGTTGTCGTGTCGCCAACTATTGCTTCTACGACTATCGCTACCGCTTAGTGATAAAGTAAGGACCCCGATACCTCCCGATAGTTCAGTCTGGGAGAATCCCGTTCCGAACGAGTCGTTTGCTAAGGGGTGAGGAATCTAACGAACAACTTCGTTCGGTGGGAGAGACCCCCAGCCTGACCCCTGTGCCAGTACGGGCCATTCCAATGGGCCGCCCCTCAACCCAAACGTCAACATTAATCCAAATCAAAGAGATAAAAATCCCAAATTTCCTCCCAGTTACCATCAAGCCCTCAACCTACAATTTGGACCTGATTTTGAATAGGAAGAAAATTTAAAAAATATCATAATATGTAATAAACTGCAATCATGTCCAAATGTATGAGAACATGATATTACCGTGGTATACGAAAAGAAATTACCATGCTTTATTCAACAAATTTGCCGTATTTGAAAAATAAAATTATTATGATATGTGCAATAAAAAGTTTGCTTTTTCTGTACAAAAGTAAATTGTCCATTGTCTAAACAAATAAATATGCCATGTTTAAAATAATAATTTTTCCAAGGTCCTAAAAAACACACATTGATGGAAAAAATTGTATAAGCTTAACATGGTGGCCAAAATGGTGCAAATTTGTCATGATGGCAAAAATGATGTAAAATCACCATGTTGCATACAAACCAATTTCCGTGATGCTAAAACAAGCATCAACAAAATTACCATGGTTCAAAAAATGAGCATTCTCATGAGAAGAATAATTTTGGCCATCAGTAATAAGCTAAATTTACAATGATACATAAGAAGTCAATTTGCCATGGTTAATTACGAAAATTGACCACAATCTAGCCAATTATTAAAATTTGCCATGGTCAATTACTAAACATTGCCATGGTCCATCTGAATAATTTGCCATGTTTAATTACTAAAAATTACCACGATCCATCAGAATAATTTCCCATGGTTAATTACAAAAAATTACCACGGTCAACTACTAAATATTTGCCATGGTCATTGGAATAATTTGCCATGGTCAATTACTAAAAAATGCCATGCTCAAAGTACTTAAAAAATGCCATTGTCAACTGAGACAATTTGCCATGGTTAATAAACTAAATTTTCCATGGTTAATAAACTAAAATTGCCATGGTCAATGACTATATTTTTCCATGGTCAATCGCTAAATTTTTCCATGGTCGAACAAGTACTTAAAATTTGCCATGGTCAATAAACTAAATTTGCCATGATCTATTACTTTCCATGGTCAATTAAATAAAATTTGGCACGGTCAATCAACTAAAAATTACAATTGTCAATTACTAAATTGTAATGGTAATTTTTACCATTCCATGGCGAAAAAATTGAAAAAGTTGCCATGCCTAACTTTTTTTTTTGCCTCATGGTACTCACAATGTACTCAAATGATTGTACACTTTGTTTCTTGTGCATTCTTCATGCTCAATTTACGTGAAGTAAAAATTTACCATGCCCCCATGAAAGCAAGAACTCCCATCAGCGGAGTTATTTCGTTTTTGGCATGACAATTAAAAAGGAAATTTGCCATGGTCCATAAAGTAAATTTTCCATGGTCAAAAATAGTTATAATTGCCATGAGCGGTTAGAGTAAATTTGCCATGGCAATGAATGTAAAAAATTGCCAGGAAAAAATAAAGTAAAAAATATTTAACATGGCAAACAAGAGTAAAATTTGCCATGTGTGTTAAAGTAAATTTTCCATGTATTTAAAACTAAATTTTCAATGGCAATGATGGTAAAAAGTTGCCACAACAAGATAAAGTGAAAATTTGACATGGCGAAGTAGATTGTTAAATTTGGCATCGCATCAGAAGTTGAGTCTGCATGGCAACATACGTTATGTTTCCATCGCAACATATTATGATTTTTGCCATGGCAAGAATAATAAAATTTGGCCGACAATAGAATTTGAGTTGCCATGGCAACATAATTTTGAGTTTCCCATGGCAAAAGTACAATTTGAGTTTGCCATAAAATATAATCTCTAAATGTCGCCATACAATATCTAAGATAGATGTGAGGAACTAAATGGAGTAATTGCAAACTACCATGATGACCAAACACATCTTAGTTGATAGGTGAAAACAGATTTAAAAAATTGCTATTATACTTGCGTGTGCAAAAGCATGTTTAATTTGCCTCAGTGGAGCAGCTTTTAAGTTGACATGGAAAATTGCCATATACCTCTTAGTTGCTAACGAAAAAACAGTAGGCTCTAAATGACAGCAAAAAACGATAGCTGCTTGATGAGGAGATGGATGCGTATATTCAATAAAAAACGTGTTATAGTTCAGACTAAACTAGGTGGATAAATGATAAATCTGAAAGCATTTGGCATTTTAGTTTCCATCAGTTTAGCATTTTTGCTAGACCTATCAAACAGAACAAAAAGGCTAGTCCTCACACAATTCACACTTAGGAGGGCAAACAAAAAGTTCAGTATAGAAGCAGACACAATGCCATGCCAAAAAGACAACAGCTGAGTATACACCACTACAACATACTGATGAAGAACATTGATCAGACAGTATAATAATGTGCAGGATGCAGTGACATTACAGTAGACAGGGTTAGACACAAAAGCATCATAAAATTAACAGGGATGCTGCAAGTCATATAGCCAATTCACATTCAGACCCAAAGGTATAACTAGCAAGTTCAATTCATTTATACATGAAGCGGTCGCAGCTCCTCTAGCTAGTTCAACAGGACAACAAAAAACTGAACATCTGCAGAAAATTCAGTCAGGGGGCATGCGAGGAGGGAGGGAGCAGCGGGTACCATGGCATTGGCGACCAGCAGCATGAGAAACGCAATGGTGTGGTCGCCATCGTCTCCATGACAATGATAAACACGGCAGTGTGGTCGTCCCATGTCGCCCAGACGAGGTCGCCTCAGTCTTCCTCGCGGGCCTCCCGTAACCGCCCTTCCTTGGCTCCGCGACCCTAGCCGCCCCGACCGCCATGACCTCGTCTTCTTCATGCTCGCAAGTCGCAACCGCCCTTCCTCACCTTCTACCACCGCATCCTGCCGGTGACCCACGACCTCGTCTCCCCCGTGCTCTCCGCCTCTCTCGCCTCCCTCCCGACGTCGCACACCATCGAGGCTTCCTACTCCGCCATGGCATGGCCGCCCACTCCCTCTCCACCTTCTGCCTTGCCATGCCGCTCATCGAGCGTGCCCTCTATGGAGGATTCGAGATGTGGCTGAGAGTGGGAGGAATGGATATGATTGTCGTTGTGGGTGGGGCGAGTGGGTTGCGTTGTCGTTCGCAGCGCTCTCCCTCCATCCCGAATGGTCAACTATGTATGACGTGGCTGTCTATACGCTTCAAGATCTGTTCGTTTGATCGAGTGGCTTTGGGCACATTCGGACGCAGCTCCTAAAAGACAGACGTTCGGAAGTTATTGATTCCGTAAACTAAAGCTACTACATGTATAGGAAGTATGTGTAGAGGGGGCTGATTAGACTACTTGATCAAATAAAAATCTAGCATTTTCTCAATTTTAATTCTTGGCAGATTTTAGCAACTTAGCACAAGTCAAGCAATCAACCTACACATGCAATTCTAAGAGTATAGAAGCGGAATGTAGAACAATTGCATATGAAGGTAAAGGGAGGAGTTTGGAGGGAGCAAACACAATGTAGACACGGAGATTTTTTATCCGTGGTTCCGATAGGTGGTGCTATCGTACATCCACGTTGAAGGAGACTTCAACCCATGAAGGGTAATGGTTGCGCGAGTCCACGAAGGGCTCCACCCACGAAAGGTTCACGAAGAAGCAACCTTTTCAATCCCACCATGGTCGTCGCCCACGAAGGACTTGCCTCACTCGGGTAGATCTTCACGAAGTAGGCGATCTCCTTTCCCTTACAAACTCCTTGGTTCAACTCCACAATCTTGACAGAGGCTCCCAAGTGACACCTAACCAATCTAGGAGACACCACTCTCCAAGAGGTAATAGATGGTGTGTTGATGATAACTCCTTGCTCTTGTGCTTCAAAATGATAGTCTCTCCAACACTCAACTCTCTCTCATAGGATTGGATTTGGTGGAAAGATGATTTGAGTGGAAAGAAACTTGGGGAAGGCTAGAGATCAAGATTTATGTGGTTGGAATGGAATATCTTGACCTCAACACAAGTGTAGGTGGTTCTCTCTCAGAAAATGTATGTTGGAAGTGTAGGCATGTTCTGATGGCTCTCTCCACGAATGAAGAGTGCGTGGAGGGGTATATATAGCCTCCACAACAAATCTAACCGTTACACACAAATCACCAAACTCGGTCAGACCGATTTAGTTCAAAATGTGAACGTTAGGATTTTCGGTGGGACCGACATGTCAACTCGGTGGGACCGATGTCATTAGGGTTAGGGCATAACATAATCTCGGTGAGACCGATTCCACAAACTCGGTGAGACCAATTTTGGTAATAGACTAACCAGAGAGTTGGTCAGGCAAACTCGGTGGGACCGATTCGCTCATCTCGGTTAGACCGAAACGTTACGAAAGAGAAACAGAGAGTTTGCATTGAAATCTCGGTGGGACCGATCGCTCATCTCGGTTGGACCGAAACGTTATGAAGGGAAACCGAGAGATTACAATCCCATCCCGGTGAGACCGAGATCCCTATCGGTGAGACCGAAAAGACTAGGGTTTGTGTCAGTGGCAATGTCAAGTGAACTCGGTGGCGCCGGATAGATCAAATCGGTGGGGCCGAGTTTGACTTTTGTTTTGGGACATATTTGGATATGAGAAAGTAGTTGAGGGTTTTGGAGCATATCACTACGAATTTTGAGCAAGAAACTCATTAAGCAACACCTCACCCCCTCTTAATAGTATTGGATTTTCCTATGGACTCAATCTGATCTTGGATCACTAAAAATAAAATATAGAGTCTTGTGCTTTGAGCTTGAGCCAATCCTTTTGTCCTTAGCATTTTTGAGGGGTCCACTTTCTTAACCCATGCCATGCCAATCATTGAGCTTTCATGAAATATTTATCTTGAAATAGCATTAGCTCAATGAGCTATATGTTGTTAATTATTACCAAAACCACCCAGAGATAGTTGCACTTTCAATCTGCCCCTTTTTGGTAATTGATGACAACATATAGATCAAAGCTTCGACAAATGATCATAAGATTGAAAAACATCGTCGCTTTGAGAAGTATGTGATTAGCAAGAGCTCCCCCTAAATTTGTGCATTATTTAAAATTTGCTTTTGAATTCAAATTCACAATCGATTAGGATCATGGGTTACTCTTCCATGTCACATACATCTTGGTGGAGCGCTCAAAATGATATAACTTAAAACCATGCACTCATCACCAAGCAAGTGAATGATCATATAAGGATATGAGAGATAATATCATCCAACAAGCATCAAGGTAGCATATGATCAAACACATGATCAAACAAGTATCTCACAAGAACATAAAGGATCTCACACAAGCACACAATCGAGAAGTTCAACCAAAAATAGCAAGAGATATAAAAAAGCAACACTCTCTCTCGAAGCCTATGATCTATACATTTTTATACCCCTTTGGCAACAAGTTACCAAAAAGTTCAAAAATGCATAGTGCTAAACGTCTCTCAGGCTTGATCTTCGGGAGGTGGTGTAGAGAGAACTCCAAGGACGAAGGCATCCGTTCATGTAATTGGAGCTGGTGGAGTGGCTACTAGAGGTGGCACTGGAGCTGTAGCTGCTGGTGCTGATGCTGTAGCTCTAGAATCTCTCACTGGTACTGTAGCAGACCTCTGTCCTCTAGTCACTCGCTCAAATGCATCAGTAGTTTCCTTGCCTTTCTTCTCTTCAGCTTCCTCCTGAAGCTGCTCAACTGCTAATTGAATCTCAGTTACCTTCAGATCAAGATCATAAAATTTGGTTTCTTTGATCCTCTCCAAGCACTCCTGGTTTTGAGTCAGGGTGGCCAAGCCCTTCTCAATTCTCAGTGTCGACTGGATCAGATATGCAAGTTGATCTTCCTTGCTCTTCAAGAAAACTTGAGATGCCTCTTCAACACTTGGCATTTGGCAGCTTTCTCGGCCTTTGCTTTGGCTCTCTTCTCCTGTGCTTGAAAAGATGTGGGGTCTTCCTCATTCATCACGACAGTGTGTCTTGAAAATCAGGATGCAAAGGAAGGTGCTCCTTGTCCAACAGATATGTTCCTGTGCCCATCTTGGAGTTGATGAGCTCCTGAATGTGTGGAGCATACCCACCCACAGTTTTTGTTCTAATCAGCAGCTATCCTCTTGATTGTTTCTACAATCAAACTCATGACCTTGAACTTCTGATGCACATCAAACAAGTGTAGCAAATTGATAGCATGTCCTCTGATCATCTTGTGATCTCCATACTTGGGTAGCAATGTGTGCCTAAGGATCCAGTTGATGGTAGGCAGACCAGACAACAAGAAGTGTACAGATCCAAGCTTGTGAGTCTCCAAAGCTTTATCTGGGATCTCTCTGTACATGTGTGCCATAGTGTTGTGGTCTTTCTTCTTGGTGGCATACACATCCAAGTCATCTTCATGTTCTTCAGGGGCATTGATCAGCTTGGCCCATTCATCAACTGTGGATTGGTACCTAGTACCTTCTGACATCCAAACTATCTTCCCATCCGGGTAAAAGTGAGCAGTGGAGTAAAACTGCATGATCAGCTCATCATTCCATTTTGTGAGCTTCTGAGCCACAAATTTATCAACTCCACATGATTTGAAGCTGTCATAAACTCCTGGAAAGTGATCTTCAGTCTCTTTGATGAATTCCTAGTCAACCCATCTCATGTCACAGACAATGGGCTTCTTGTCAAGCAGGATAGTCTCATAGAAATCTTGATGTTCCTTTGTGTGGAACCTGTAATCCACAGCAGTTCTTCTCCTGACAGCATAAGGATCAGGCTGTCTCCACAGTCGCAGTCCAGTCGCTTTTCTGATGTGCATGTCTTCAGCCACTGGATGAGCATCATTGTGGTTTGGAATCTTGGGCTTCAACTTTCTCAAAACAAGTGAACCATCTTCTACTTCTTTAGCTTCAGGCACTGGGCCTTGTTCTTTTCCTCAGCAGGTATACTTCTGTTGTTTCTCTTGGGCTTTGGGGGCTTCTGAGTTTGAGCTTTGGGAGCAGACTTGGGCTTAGATGGAGCAGCCCCTGACTTGATTGCATCTCCCATAAGCTTCTGAGCTTTGGGTGCTGGTGCGGTATCCTCTTCCTCTTCCTCTTCTCCTTCAGAATCTCTCTTCATTTTGGGCTTGCCAAGAACTCTGGCAGTAGTGGTTCTTGCCCTCTTCTTCTTCTTGTCCTCACCAGCTGCTTCTTCTTCAGATTCAATGGTGAACTTCATAGTTTCTCCTGTTGCAACCTTCCTTGGCTTTGACATTTCGTTCCAGGCTTACTTGCAGCAGCTGTGCCATACTGCTTTTTCACCACCTTTTTCCTTGAAGTGGCCTCATCCTCAACAGCCACATAATCCTCATCCTCAAAATCTGAGGTTCTCTTCTTCCTTGTCCTGGTGGCTGCCTTTGGCAAGTTACTGGGTGTGCTCCTGCTGCCCTCATCATAGCTGATGGAGGGACTAGTGCCCTCACTCATTTGAACCTGCTCTTCAGACTTCTTCTGGCTGTCACTTTGATCAGACATCTTCAAGCAAACTGTCAGCAGACCTTGTGAATAGGTTGTAGATGAGGTAGAGTAGATGAGCATCACAAAGTGCAGAGTTTTTTGCAAAACAGATGACTTAAAAACTTAGTTTTAGTTCTTCACAGAAAGCATTTTGGATCTACCGATTTATAAACTCGGTGATACCGAAGCAGCTTTTGGAACCTAAACTAGTGAACACAGTCAGACCGAGTCACAGTTCGGTGGCACCGAGACTGCTAGGGTTTCACAGAGAATCGAACTCGGTCACACCAATTTGCAAATTTCTGTCAGACCGAAAACGCATGTGCAATGGCCTAAGCCAAATCGGTGAGACCGATTTCTACAACTCGGTCGGTCCGAGATGAGTTCGGCGGAGACCTAACCCTAAATTTTCAAATCTAATCTAATCTATGGGATGCTTTCGCTGGACAGGATGATTTCATACGTGGCAAGAATCATGGCAAAGCAATGTGCTACGAATTGGAGTTAAGGAATAGCACAAAGATCAACTTCATACCCTACTTCGGCGGTGACCTTGCTACGGCGGCAACGGCGCGGCAGATTGCCGTTGACGGCGGCGGAGACCAGCGGCGGGAGGTCGCTGGCGGCGAGAGGACGATTCGGAGACCCGAAAAGGCAGAGCAGGTCACGCGCGGGTGAAAGGTTTTGGAAAAATTTCCAAATTTTGACCCGTCAGTATATATAACCTGACCCTGTCAGTGTGACCGAGTGGAACAACTCGGTGGCACCGAGATGCAAAACTGCGAGCGGTTACTGCAACTCGGTGTGACCGAAAGGTTCTAATCGGTTGCACGGAGATTGAAAACCTAGATCAACTTAGTGATCTCGGTATGACCGAAAAGGGTGAATCGGTCAGACCGAAATGTACAAAGAGGTTTTGGAAGTTTAAGTCTATGACGAATCGGGGACTCCGAGTGCTCCTCACACAGAGTGGTTCGAATCTGACTTGATCAAACTTTGTGATGTAGCATGAATAGAGTTTGAGACGAGAAAAGCATAGATAGCTAGAGGGGGTTCTTAGGCATTCTTGTCCATCCATTTGGCGAAAGAGAAAAAGCCAAACAATCAAAGCAACAAATTGATGTCCTCGAATGAGTAAAATATGCATCCAACATGCTCACACAATAAAATAACAAATGAAATATGTGACAAAGCATGCACAAACACTCTAGCATCTATTAAACAATTTGGCGATGACTATATCATCTATATATGAGTATATTGACTTAGGAGTCAAATGAGAACATTTGATCATAGGTCATACTCATCGTTTAAGCACAAGTGGGGTTACCACTTTTACAAAAAGCATTGTCGTGCTCACACCATTAGAGTTGCTTTAGCTCAATTGATTAGAGTAAAGCTCCCCCTAGATGTGATATCCCCCCTACACTACTAGAAAAAGGCATGTTAGTGGCGCACCTATTTTTGCCATTAATGACGCACTATAAGTGCGCCACTATTACCACGCCACTAGTAACAAATAGTAATGGCGCACCAAAGTGCGCCATTACTAAAAAAAATTAATTTTTTTTCAGAATTTTTTTTCAATTTTTTTGATCATTTTTTTTGTTTTTTTCTTAATCTCGGGTCACTATGGCTTAATCTCGGGTCAATATGCTTAATCTCAAGTCAAATGGAAGGTCACCCATCCTCACACTACTCCAGCCCGAGCACGCTTAAGTTTGTAGTTCTATCCAACACCAGCACCAGCTCACTTAACAGGCACTTGTTGATATATCTATCATATCAATCCTATTAAACCTTGTTGATGTCTATGACTTTGTTCATGTTCATGAGTGTGATGAAATTTTGAAAAAATATTTCAAACTTCCCGGTCATATTACGTATTATATTTTAAACATTTTTCCAACAAAAAAATTCAAAACCATTTTTTCTGTTACTAATGGCGCACCTAGCAAAAAGTGCGTCATTAGTAAGTTTGAATTTTTTTCCATTTTCCCCCCTCTAGATCTTAAAAGTCCCGTACCTTTTATTCTGTTAGGTTTTTGGGGATTCTGAAAATCTTCAACAGGGTTTCCCCATTGAATTCGGATGTAACTTTTCGAGTAGATGATTTTTCATATAAAAAACTTTTTAATCCCAGCTCGTATGCAAAATTTATGCCCATTTTACTAAATTCCAGAGATATTTTGCAAATAAAGTCAAAATTCATATTTGTAAATTTCCCAACAACTAGACCACATATCATGTGGGAACTTATTTTCTTTTATTTTTTGACGTTTCCATCATTTTATTCTATTTTTTTAACTGAAAAGGCTGTCCGGGGGGGGGGGGGGGGGGGGCGCACTTGGTTATGAGTTGTTAGCAGTGGCGCACCAGGGGATAGTGCGCCATTACTAGTTGACATAGTAATGGCGCACCTGTACAAAGTGCGCCATTACTATGTGTATGACTTGGTCAAACCTTGGTCAAACTTAGTAATGGCTGGTAACATTTTTTTTATTTTTTTCAAAACTAGTAATGGCGCACCACACACCAGGTGCGCCATCTATCTATTATATACTTAAAACAATAGGCAAACAAGCGATTACGTTCTTACAAACATATTAAATTATCTTGGCCATTAGATTTAGATATATACGGCTCAGATTTAAAGATGTAAACGTTACATACAAAAATCAGTACATGGATTATTCTGCACCTATGAAGTCTATCACGTTCCCCTCAAAAGAAAAAAAAAAGAAGTCTAACACGTACAGTGGCTATTATGGAAAAGTGCAGTCGTAATCTCCCATGTAGAAGGACACGTCCAAGCTTCACAATGCCATCACGTTTTTGTACGTCAAAATAGAGGAACGAAATCTAATGAAAAAAGAAAACAAAAACTAGGCATGCTACACGTAGGACTACCTGTAGGCTACCTAAAAAGCTACCTAGCAACACACGCTCCGTGTTTGTACCGGACCCAAGCAGTTAGCATGTCAATATACATTATGCAAGGCAAGAGCAGCCAACATGGACACGTCTAAAACTAGATTGTATACACTATAGAAGAAAAAACATACATATAAGTCTTTCTATTATAAAACATACACGCAGGCCTACAAGGAAATCATATATAGAAATAAAGAGAATCTTAGCCTCTTCTCTCCCCAAAAGATAGGAACTCTCACTTTTTTCTGAATAAAAAAACAAATTCTGACAATGAGTAATATAAAAATGAGGTCGAGACGTGGAGACGGCAGCGATGCTTCAGGGACGCCTAGAGGATGGCTTGGTCGGCTTGAAGTGGGGTTGGCCGGTACGCTCCGCTGCCGAGGTACCAAGCATGGCGGAGTTCTAGGATGCCATGAAGAAGCTAGCGCAACAGCAAAGCATGACCTAGACAATCCCCCGAGGTAGCAACGATCGTTGCCGCAAACACGACGGACCTCGAGAGACCCGGCTAGGTTGTCAGCCACGGCCACATAGTCGCGCGCCCACATAGATTGCACCAGCGAAGTGGTGAGGTGATGCAACAACACTATCACGGAGTTCTCCTGTTGGTGACCAGGAAGTCACTTGGCTTGGACTATGAGATGCTACTTGACAGATGGGAGCAACAATGGTTAACGAACCAGATGTCAAAACTTACATCATGGATGCAGGAATATTGACGCCCTGTACACATTTTTTCAGTTGGAATAGAATGTGCTGCCAGATGGAAATAGAGGAGCCGTTAGATGGTCGATGGTCATCGGTCATCACACACGGCGGAGAACAGATGGGAGCATGTAGGAGGATTTAGGATTTATTGTCCAGGTCAATCACGTAGATACAAATTCTTGATTGCTTCACACATGCATACACAAAGTCATATCATCCAAGGAAACTAAGCATGTATAATCTACAAACATCTGCATGAATTTGAATGCATGAAAGACATGGTTACACAACCAAATCTAACACATCAAAACCAGACAACAATACTATCATATGGGAACATCAAATACCTGTCAAGGAACCTGGAACGACCTGCCATCCACATCAAACACCATAGACGAGGCCATGCAATCCAAGGAAACCTACGGTGAAGTCACATCCACTACACCATAGTAGGTTCATATTTAATAATCCTGACAGTTATTTTTTATCAGATCATACTTACCGGTGAAGATCTAAATTCTTGCTATAATTTAAGAAGTGCATAAACGAACATGTATCGAAGCTATAGCTGCATGAAGCAAATCGGGTAGCATTCATCTCACAAAAATCCGGGTAGCATTGCATGTCCTAATGTCCTAAGTGAGGTGAGCAAAATGCTTCTGTTGTGCTTCACGTTTTTCCTTTTGTTGCATCCATGAGAAATTAATTAATATTTGATAAAATTTATTATACAGAACTTTCATATTTCTTTTATAAACATTTTAAACTCTTCCAAGATTTTTCTACAGTAGCTTAAATCTTTTGAGTAATAAAGTGCCCCTTTTCAAAAAAAAAAAGATTTTTCCACATTAATCTAAAATATTATCTTGAAAATGTTAATTTTTTTGCGATGAAATATCATTTTTTGTGGTGTAAAGTTTACAATAAATTAGGAGAGGATACGCTGGCATTCAACAAATAAAATGACATTTTATCAAACAGGTGCGATCTCTATGTACTAATCTCAGTTGGCAAAAAGTGATGAGGTGTGAAGAGCATTTGTAGCTAATTCCACCTTGCCAACTGGCATGGTGGGAACCCGTTCAACCTTATAGTAATTGACATGCAGGCCACCCCAACTTGGGTTTCGGAAACTGGGCAAAAGCAATGCATAGTGAAAAACTAATTATAAGATTAGGGGGGTGGGGGGGGGGGGGGTAAATGTAGTGAATTATTGATTTAACATTGGATAAATAAAACAAGTTAGCTGGGAGATTAAATATGGCGACTAATCCATGATACTTGCCAATGAGTTGTCGTTCAAGGAGGCCAACCAATGTTGGTGGATGATGGATGTGTGTGTGTAGAGAGAGAGAGAGAGAGAAAGAGAGAGATTTTACATTTAGCAGTCGTCGTCGGCCATGCCTATTTTATTGCTTGTTATTATATAGTGCAATGGTTTTGGTATCCGCCCCCGTCGGCCCTCGTCCTGTCTATGATTCGGATGTGGTATATATAATCTTTATAACTATTGGTTCATTTATTGTTTATGAAAATTATACCGACCAACGTGACATAGATTTTATTTATCTAGGAGGTATGTGAACCGGAAATTCCAACCGACCCTATTGTCGAGAGGTTAAATTTAGTTGAAGAAGAAAACAATTTCTTGAAGGAAAAAATAAAAAAAATTGAGGAGGAGAAGATGATATTGGAGTTGCATGTTGCGGATGTCGTCGATGATCACAAGATCAAGATGGATGCAATGCGCTCGAAGATTAGAAAGATTAGAAAATATGCCTTTCATACCGAGGCTTGGTATGATTATGCCGTTGGATCAATTGTTACCTTGGTTGCGATTATGATCGCATTTGTTTTCGCATTGAAATGTTTTACATAGTTTCAATGTATGGTTTAATTAATTAGATGCTCTGGAGAGCTATATGTTGTTAGATGAGTACTATGTATGTACTTTGGTTTTAATGTGATGATGAACTTCTATTAATTTGGTCACTTAATTATCTATTCATGATGTTCTGTAATGGTTTTTGACACACTTAATTATATATAATGCACCTCCGAGTACATTAAGGGCGTGCATGATTTTTTCGAAGTGGCTGAGGCAAACAAGCAGAATGGTTTTATGTGTTGTCCATGCCCTAAATGTGGGAATACGAAGTCTTACTCTGACCGGAAAATCCTTCACACCGACCTGCTTTACAAGGGTTTCATGCCACACTATAATGTTTGGACAAGGCACGGAGAAATAGGGGTTATGATGGAAGACGGCGAAGAAGAAGAGGACGATGACAACTATGTGCCCCCTGAATACGGTGATGCTGCCACGGGGGAAGCTGCTGAAGATCAAGAGGAACCAGACGATGTGCCCAATGATGCTGCAACGGGGGAAGCTGCTGAAGATCAAGAGGAACCAGTGCCCGATGATGATGATCTCCGCCGGGTCATTGTCGATGCAAGGACGCAATGCGAAAGTCAAAAGGAGAAGCTAAAGTTCGATCGCATGTTAGAGGATCACAAAAAAGGGTTGTAACCCAATTGCGAAGATGGCAATACAAAGCTCGGTATCGTACTGGAATTGCTGCAGTGGAAGGCAGAGAATGCTGTGCCTGACAAAGGATTTGAGAAGCTATTGAAAATATTGAAGAAGAAGCTTCCAAAGGATAATGAATTGCTCGACAGTACATACGCAGCAAAGAAGGTCGTATGCCCTCTAGGATTGGAGGTGCAGAAGATACATGCATGCCCTAATGACTGCATCCTCTACCGCGGTGCGTACAAGGATCTGAACGCATGTCCGGTATGCGGTGCATTGCGGTATAAGATCAGACAAGATGACCCTGGTGATGTTGACGGAGAGCCCCCCAGGAAGAGGGTTCCTGCGAAGGTGATGTGGTATGCTCCTATAATACCACGGTTGAAACGTCTGTTCAGAAATGAAGAGCATGCCAAGTTGATGCGATGGCACAGTGAGGACCGTAAAAAAGACGGGAAGTTGAGAGCACCCGCTGACGGGTCGCAGTGGAGAAAAATCGAGAGAAAGTACTGGGCTGAGTTTGCAGCTGACCCAAGGAACGTATGGTTTGGTTTAAGCGCGGATGGCATTAATCCTTTCGGGGAGCAGAGCAGCAATCACAACACCTGGCCCGTGACTCTATGTATGTATAACCTTCCTCCTTGAATGTGCATGAAGCGGAAGTTCATTATGATGCCAGTTCTCATCCAAGGCCCTAAGCAACCTGACAACGACATTGATGTGTACCTAAGGCTATTAGTTGAAGAACTTTTACAGCTGTGGAATGGAAACGGTGTACGTACGTGGGATGAGCACAAACAGGAGGAATTTAACCTGCACGCGTTGTTGTTTGTAACCATCTACGATTGGCCCGCTCTCAGTATCCTTTCAGGACAGACAAACAAGGGATACCACGCATGAACGCACTGTTTAGATGACACTGAAAGTATATACCTGGACAAATGGAGGAAGAATGTGTACCTGGGCCATCGTCGATTTCTTTCGATCAACCATAAATGTCGAAAGAAAGGCAAGCATTTCAAAGGCGAGGCAGATCACCGGAAGAATCCCGCCATGCGTACCGGTGATCACGTACTTGCTATGGTCAATTATTTACACGTAATCTTCGGGAAGGGTCCCGGCAGACTAGCTGTTCCGAATGACGCTGAGGGACACGCACCCATGTGGAAGAAGAAATCTATATTTTGGGACCTACCCTACTGGAAAGACCTAGAGGTCCGCTCTTCAATCGACGTGATGCACGTGACGAAGAACCTTTGTGTGAACCTGCTAGGCTTCTTGGGCGTGTATGGGAAGACAAAAGATACACCTGAGGCACGGGAGGACCTGCAACGTTTGCACGAAAAAGACGGCATGCCTCCGAAGCAGTATGAAGGTCCTGCCAACTACGGTCTTACGAAAGAAGAGAAAGAAATCTTCTTTGAATGCCTGCTCAGTATGAAGGTCCCGACTGGCTTCTCGTCGAATATAAAGGGAATAATAAATATGCCAGAGAAAAAGTTCCAGAACCTAAAGTCTCATGACTGCCACGTGATTATGACGCAACTGCTTCCGGTTGCATTGAGGGGGCTTCTACCAGAAAATGTCTGATTAGCCATTGTGAAGCTATGTGCATTCCTCAATGCAATCTCTCAGAAGGTGATCGATCCAGAAATCATACCAAGGCTAAGGAGTGATGTGGCGCAATGTCTTGTCAGTTTCGAGCTGGTGTTCCCACCATCCTTCTTCAATATCATGACGCACGTCCTAGTTCATCTAGTCGACGAGATTGTCATTCTGGGGCCCGTATTTCTACACAATATGTTCCCCTTTGAGAGGTTCATGGGAGTCCTAAAGAAATATGTCCGTAACCGTGCTAGGCCATAAGGAAGCATCTCCATGGGCCATCAAACAGAGGATGTCAATGGGTATTGTGTTGACTTCATTTCTGGCCTTAAGAAGATAGGTCTCCCTAAATCGCAGTATGAGGGGAGACTGACTGGAAAAGGCACGCTAGGAGCGGACTCAATAATATGCAGGGACGGGCATTCTTAGTCTCAAGCACACTACAGAGTTCTACAGAACTCTACCTTGGTGACCCCGTATGTCGATGAACACAAGAACAGTCTGCGCTCCAAACACTTGGAGCAGTGTGACGACTGGATTACATGTGAACACATCAGGACTTTCAGCAGTTGGTTGGAAACACGTCTCAGAGGTGACACCACTGTTTGTGATGAGTTGTACTCGTTGTCCAGGGGACCATCTTCGACTGTATTGACTTACAAAGGGTACGAGATAAATGGGAATACATTTTACACGATCGCCCAAGATCAAAAGAGCACCAACCAAAACAGCGGTGTCCGCTTTGATGCAGCAACCGAGAGAGGAAAGGACACATATTATGGTTACATAATGGACATATGGGAACTTGACTACGGACATGATTTTAAGGTCCCTTTGTTTAAGTGCAAATGGGTCAATCTGTCAGGAGGCGGGGTACAGGTAGACCCACTGTACGGAATGACAACAGTGGATCTGAACAATCTTGGGTACACTGACGAACCGTTCGTCCTAGCCAATGATGTGGCACAGGTTATCTATGTGAAGGACATGTATACCAGACCGAGAAAAAGAAAAGATAAGGAAGCGAATACATCATACGATGAGCCAAAGCGCCACATAGTTCTTTCAGGAAAAAGGGACATTGTGGGAGTGGAGAGCAAGACAGACATGTCTGAAGATTATGAAAAGTTTCATGAAATTCCTCCCTTCAAAGTCTAGGCTGACCCAAGCATCCTGATAAACGATGAAGCTTATCCATGGTTACGGCGCAATAAGCAAATGACACAAGCGAAGAAAAAGTGAAGACTTTCTCCCGCAACTATTATGATGATACCATGCCAACTTTGTAACAGACGAGTATGATACCATTGTCCGTTTTGTACACGAAGTGCATCCAGTTTTTTCCGTAACCCTCTCAACTTTCTTGCACATGCTATGTGGATGAAATGATGATACCATGCCAACTTTGAACCTTTTCAGAGTTCATTTGAAATGCTTTTCAATTTTAGGGTCTTATAGCTCAAAATAATCAGTAAATGCATGAAAAATGGTGCATGAAAAATAACAAATAAAATAAATAAGTAATTAGAAACAAAATAATATAAACTTTAATAAAATATATAAGTAGAAACAAAATAAAATAAACTTTAATAACATAAATAAAATTTATGAAACTAAAATTATCAAAGTATTTTCTGTTCGAAACATTATAAGCAACCTCTAGTATTACTGAAACTAAAATTATATAAAATTGATGCAACTAAAATTATCGAAGTATTTTCTGTTCAAAATCATTGAAAGCAAAAAGAATTTTAATAAAGAACTTTTTTTTTAGAAACTTTAATAGCAAAAAGAATTATCATAAAGTAAAATAAATAAGTAATTAGAAACAAAATAAAATAAAATAAATAAGTTTTTTGTTGTAAGTAGAAACAAAACAAAATAAATAAAGCAAAAAAGAAAACAAAAAACCACGCAAAAAATAAAAATTATGCCACCTACGGCCTGAATACGACTAGAAACCCATCCATGGGCTAGGATTCAGGCTCGCAGAAGGCCCAGTAGGCCCACAAGCATGTACAGAGAGGTTAGGCCCGTAAGCCTCCTTTAGAGAGGAGCTCGACAGCTCAGGCGCACCGCACCTTATAAACAGGTGCGGCTCTCTCTCAGCTAGCGAGGTGGGATTAAACTCCCACCACCACGCCGTTGTGCAAGGCTTTCTTTCCTGGTTGGTCGCACCAACCGGGACCAATGCCCCCCCTTTAGTCCCGGTAGGTGCCACCAACCGGGACCGAAGGCCACCGCTTCCCACCCTTTGGGCTGCTGAAGAGGCCTTTGGTCCCGGTTCGTGGCACCAACCCGGACTAAAGGGTGTCTTTGGTCCCGGTTGCTGCTATGAACCGGGACCAAAGGCCTGGGTATATAAGTAGCACTTAGAAAAATTTGACAAACTCATCGCCAGTTGCCCCGACGACACCGAGCTCATCGACGCCGCCAGGCTGCCCAGATCGACGCCGTCCGCTGCCCCGACATCGCCCGCCGCCCAGACGCCGTCTGCGCGCCCCCGTCGTCGCCCCTGCCCCGTCGCCGCCACGCTGCCCCGACGCCGCCTGCCGGCCTCGCCGACGCCATCGTCGTCGCCCGCGCCCGTCGTCGCCGTCGCCGTCGCCCGCGCGCCCCTGCCCCGGCACGCCGCCCCGGCCTGAGCCCCTGCCCCGACGCCGCCCCACGCCCCCGGCCTGCCCCGACCACACGCCGCCGCCACGTTCGGTCCGGCCGCCGGCCTTCCTCTCTGTTTTTTCATATATATGATTTTTTTTTCAGATTTAGTTCATATATATGATGATTTATTTTTTGCATTTTTATAAAAATGTATATATGTATGTATGTTCTCTGTGCATATAAAAGTTAGATTTTTAGTACATTTGGGTACATTTTAGGTTAGTTTCATTTTTAGAAAAGTTTTATATATTTAGGAAAAGAAGGAAGAAGGAAGAAGAAGAAAAAGTTTTATATATGCAAAAGTTACATTTTTAGAAAAGTATTATATATCTAGCTAGGAAGATAATGAAGAAGAAGAAAAAGAAGGAGAGGAAAAGGGAAAATAAGAAGAAGAAAAAGGAAGAAAAATAAGAGGAGAAGAAGAAAGGAATAGAGGAGAAGAAGAGAAAATAGAATAAGAAGAAAGGAATAGAGGAGAAGAAGAGAAAATAGAATATTCTCTTTTCTCTTCTTCTCCTCTATTCCTTTCTTCTTCTCCTCTTTTTTTCTCTTTTTTTTCTTCAATCTTCTCCTCTATTAATATCTTCTTCTCCTCTTTTTATTTCTTCTTCATCTTCTTATTTTTTATTGGATATGTCATTGTCGATATACCCCGTGTCCCGATAACTTCAACACGAGGGGGGGGGGGTTCGACCTACCCCCTCCCGGTTAACATTATTTTCCCATGTATGTATGTCGTCGTTGTCGACATAACCCCCTCCCGGATAACTTCGACCGTGATAACTTATACCACGGGAGCACCCCCCGGCCCTCTCGCTCGACCAAAACTCTCGAGGACACCCAAACCCTAGAAAAAATGATGTCGGTCTCCTACCCCCTCCCGTAGCGCCCCTACCCTTGAAGCGTTGCCGAGGCCACCCCAAACCCGGAATAAGCTAGGTCTACATTTGCACTAATATATCCACCTTCTGTCATGTTTGTGTAATAATTGCCATGTTGTAATATTTGCAGAAATAATGGAGCACGAACGAGACGAGGAAGCAGAAGAGGTGTTGGGGGACATAATCTTAGCCGGAGGTGATGTCTTGTCGTATATTAACGACAATGATGGTCTGGAAGAACAGGGTGAAGAAGCAGGCTACGGTGATCGAAGAGTGGAGGAAGAAAGACATGATTATGATGGCTCCGGTGACCCAATGCTGGTGCAAGAAGGAGCCCGTGGTGACTGCTCCGGTGACCGAACAGAGTCCGGCCAGGTAAATATATTAGTTAAGCCTGTGCTGACTAGCTAATTGATGCATTCATTGTTTTGGTATGTACACATATTAATTAACTCTCGTCTTTCTTCTTTTTTCTAGCCCTCCGGATCGAGCACAACTTCGGTAAAGAGACGAGGCCCGAAGAGAAAGTTGCGCTCGGATGAAAGGTTTGAGATCACAGCAATCGCGCGCGACGGCCAACCGATTGAACCCATCCGGACAAAGGAAGCATTTGCTGCTCAGTGCGGGGTTCTTGCTTGGGACAAGATCCCGATCAGCATCCACCAATGGTATAAGCCTAAGAAGGAAGACCCTGAGGTGTCTTATGTAAATGATATGCAGAAAGATGATCTTTGGACTGAGCTGAAGGCAAATTTGACCCTACCGCCAGAGGAGGATCCGGAGAAGCCAGTTAAAGAGCAATCAATCAAGTCTCATGCTCTTAAGAAGATGGCAGACCTATTCAGGAGGTGGAAGAATGAGCTGAAAACGTTTGTCGCCAAAGAAGAGACACCAGAATTCATCGGCAAATATGAAAAGATCAGAGATCACTGGCCCGCATTTGTGGCCCACAAGACATCGGAAAAGGGTAAGAAGTTGTCAGCGACAAACAAGAAAAATGCTGCGAAGAAGAAGCTTCACCATCGCACGGGGTCAGGTGGCTACCTCAAAGCCCGGCCTAAATGGGCCAAGGCTGAGAATGATCTACTTGATAAAGGGATCGAACCAGAGACAATGAACTGGCCAGACCGTTGCCGGACTTGGTTCTTCGGGGCTGGCGGAACCTTGGACCCTGTATCAGGGAAGCGCGTTTGGACGGACGAGCAAATGAGAATACCAGTCAAGAGGCTTCAGCACTATATCGATGCAGCCCACCAAGGGACGTTCGTTCCAGACAGAGAGAACGACGAGCTCACAATGGCCCTCGGGAATCCTGAGCACCATGGACGGACACGAGGCACGCCAGGCTCTGTTCCGTGGAAGGCTGGTTTTCCGGACGCAGGCGGTTACAAAAGCCAGGAGAGGAGAAAAAAAGTGGAGCAGACCCAAATTCAGAAGCTGCACGAAAGAGTTCAAGCCCTAGAGGAACGAGACGTAGCTCGCAGCAATCGACCTGCCGAAACTACCCCTGAAGCTACCCCACCATCTCAGCGGAGACGTAGCTCGCAGCAATTGACGGCTCCGGGCTAGCTACCCCGATGCTATCACGGAGTCTCAACATTGCCACCTTATGACGCGATGGGAGAACTTCAAAGTCAAGGCGGTTGTCGGCTCTGTTCGACCTCCTGAACCCGGCGCAACTTTTCACTGTCGTCTGATTCCAGAAGGATATGCTATGGTGACGGTGGACGAAATAACGGAGGGATTTGAGGACCTCCAGCTTGACCACCCTACCGGTGAATGGGAGACTTGGCTGGGTTCTGCTCTGAAGACTCCATGCCTATGGCGGAAGGAGCTCATCAACCTTCCGAACTGGACGCCTCCGGCGAGTAAGGGCACTCCGCCTCCTCCTCCGGTGAGTGATCAGGGCACTGAGCCTCCTTCTCCGGCACGTGGCTGCACTCCGCCTCCTCCTCCGCCTCCTCCTCCGGCGAGTGATCAGGGCACTCAGCCTCCTTCTCCGGCGCGTGGCGGCACTCCGCCTCCTTCTCCGCCTGCGCCGGCGCACCGGAGCAGCCAGCCTCCTCCTTCTCCGCCTCGTCAGCAAGGGCGGAAGAGACCCGCCGCCGATCCGGCTGCTGCAGCGCATCGTAGTCCTTCTCCTCCGCCTCGTAAGCAAGGAAAGAAGACAGCTGTAGCCGCTCCGTCTGCTTTGCCGGTGTCTAGCAGTACAGCCAGAGGCGGGAGGCAATACAGATTCGGTCCTTCTCTGAAGACTCCACAGAAGTTACCATACGAGAGGACCGAGTAGGAAACCACGAAGATCGTGCGAGCCGAAGTGAAGAACTTCTTTGAAGGGGTGAAAGCTAAGAAACATCCACCTCCGGAGGAGAAGGTAGATCCGGTGAAAGCGAAGCGCACTCTGGCTACCCTGACAAAACCACCAAAGTCTTCGCCGAAAGGCAACTATGAGTGCATTATTGGAAAGACATTTGCCGAAGCGGAGCGGTCGGGAAGTACTGTCAGTGATCAAAGGTTAAAAGAATGACGAGCTGGGAAAAAATTGCCCAGATCGGCGAACAAGCGAACCAATCGTCCCCCCCGCTCAAGGTGTCTAAAGACATCGTCGCTAATGATCCGAGGATGGTGGCCGGTTATAGCAATCTTGGAGATTACCTGCCCGACGATGTACATTATGATTTCTTGGAGGTGGACGAACACAAATACCATTACGGTAAGCCTCTCGTCAAAGATGAAAGATCTCTAACAACGATGATGCGAAGATTACATGATTGGTACATGAAAACCTGCTGAGAGTCTGGGGGAGGGATACTTTGATGCTGAGAGTTAAAGAGGAGCATGACCTCGTTGGAATTGAACTGTTGAATGTTCCATTTGAGGAGTTCTTCCAGTTTTTCAATCAAAAGGCCCTCGATAAATCAACGGTCACTTGCTACTGTCTGTAAGTAGTACTACTTCTGTCATTAAGCCTCTCTATATAGGTCAGCTCTTTCATTGCATGTATTTATAATTATCCTCACTATATTATGCAGATTGAAGATCGCCGAATTGAAGAAAAGACAAGTCGGTGATATTGGATTCATTAACACAAATCTCATAGATGCAACTGAGGTTAAATATCATGCCGAAAATACCGGGGCCAACTTGCTACGATCGTTGGTAATAAATGAAAACAAAGATATAATACTCTTTCCTTACAACTTCAAGTGAGTGTTACTGTCTTGTGCATATTCGGTTTCCCTTATTAGTCCAGGTTATAGTAATGTAATTGATGACTTATGCATGCGTGCGCAGCTTCCACTATATTCTCCTAGAGATTAAGCTTGAGCAGGGAGTAGTAACCGTCTTAGACTCGAGACGAAAAGATCCCCAGGACTATGCGGACATGACTCAAATGCTCGACAGAGTAAGTTAAATCGATCATTGTCCACCATATCAGCAACTTTGTTCATTTCCTGATATAAAGTAATTGTTTTCTTTGTTTGGAAAGGTTTGGAGAAAATTCACCAAAAGAGCTCTGAGACTGCCGAAGAAGCTGCAATTTAGACACCCGAAAGTAAGTACTATAGTAGCATGTTCCGCACATCTCCTAGTGATTCAAGCGCTAGTTTCATCCTTACCAGCATGCTTGCTTATCAGTTTGATTGACCTCTATTTCTTGTAAAGTGGTTGTGGCAGGAACAAGGGAATGATTTCTATGGATACTACGATTGCGAGTCCATCCGCCACACGACCTGTGAGCGGGGCTACTCTGACGAACAATATGTAGTGCGTAAGCAATAATATTCACAATTTTATTTTGTTACCATCGTTTGTGTTGAGTTTCATTTATTCATATATATATGTATTGACCCCCTTCTTGAAATTAGATCTTTCGGATGCGGGATGAACTCCTAGCACCAGATCGTATGCGAGAAATTCAAGAGGAATTGGCGGCA
The DNA here is from genome assembly GCF_002575655.3 of Aegilops tauschii subsp. strangulata. Taxonomy (NCBI): domain Eukaryota; kingdom Viridiplantae; phylum Streptophyta; class Magnoliopsida; order Poales; family Poaceae; genus Aegilops; species Aegilops tauschii. Next base: position 43,362,496 of record NC_053040.3, on the reverse strand, counting down.
TTCTTCCTTGACCACGTGATCGCTGAAGACGGAGAATACTATGTGGACCTTGACTTCATATATAATTAGGAGATTATATTGTAAGAGATAATTATTGTATATATGTAGCCAGTAGTGTCGGATAGATATACGAGAACTTGTTGTTCGACCAATCTCTCGGAGAAGGAGAGGTGGTCGATATCACATCTCTCTGTATGCATATGTTCATGACGATCTTCTGTTTCCTTCATTTTCTTACTAGCTAGCGTGTCTAGTCCTCTCTATGCATATATAGTACATAGCGTCGACCAAGCACGGAGATAAGAGAGGACACTTCTCTCTATTAATTAGCTAGCTAACACAATATATGAAACACCTAAATTAACCCCCCAAAACCCCCAACCCCCCCCCCCCTTCAAAAAAACAAAAACCCCAGCACCTGAAATGCTGACGCGTGGATGCCTATTGGTCCCGGTTAGTGCCACCAACCGGGACCAAAGGCCCTCCTGCCTGGGCTCGCCGCACCGGCCACGTGGAGGCCCATCTGTCCCGGTTCGTGTAAGAACCGGGACTAAAGGGCTAGGGCATTAGTAACGACCCTTTAGTCCCGGTTCAAAAACCGGGACTAAAGGCCCTTACCAACCGGGACAAAAGACCCTTTTTCTACTAGTGGTAGATCATTCGGAGCAATCCATTGGAGTGAGTTGCACTTTCAATACCTACACGGGTTAGTCCCACAAGGAACAAGCAAGGATATCCATAGACATAGAGTGATGTTCACACAAGATGATGTCCATGAAAGCATTAGGTTACCTTCTCCATTGTCTTACCAACAAGAGGGTTTGTGACTCCTTGAACTAGTGCAAGATATGGAAGTTGTTTGCACTTGTCATTGCCAAAATGATAAGAGTGAAGCATGTTGGCGGAGTCACCCTCAAGAACTCTCTAGTTCTTCTTCTTCTTCGGGATCCACACCATCTTGATGGGAATCCATGGAGTTGTAGTCGTACTTGATGAAGTAGAACTTGATGTAGTCTTGGAAACCCACTTGACCAAGGCCTTAGGAGCTTCTTCAAATGCATCAATCTCCTCTTAACGCTTGTCCTTGCCTTTTTGCTTGTGGTCTTGTGGTGGAAGATCATCTTGAGCTTGTGTTCCTTGGAAAGAAGTAGGATCATACCTCTCTTGTTGAGGAACAAACTTCGTCTTGGGGTATTGATCTTCTTCCCACTCAACTCCATTGGCATTGAACTTTCATTCGAAACCAACACCTTGATTCTTCCGGTGTCTTCCTTGCTTGCGTGCAATTCCTCAAATTGCTTACTTCCGGCAAACTCTTGTAAACACCTTTCTCTATAATTCCCTTCAATAAGCAATTTTCTTGCTCAAGTGTAACTTGGCTAAGAGAATCATTAGTGGAATTAAGAGAACTACTAGAAGCAACACCATTGGATTTAGCATGATTATTGTTACTACTAGAAGAAGAATCTTTCTTACTTTTGTTGCTAGATTTAACTTGTGGCATGTAAGTAGACAAGAGTAAACGCTTGGCAATGTAAGAAGAACTTTTCTTGTGAAGATCATCATTGATTTCTTTTAAGAACTCATGCTCTTGATCAAGGTTGATCTTTTCAAAGCGTAGCTTCTCATGAGTCTTTAAAAGTTTTCGATGATCTTCCAAGGTAGTTTCATGAGCTAACTTAAGAGTGTTTAGTTCTTCAGTTAGACGCTCAATCTCCTTCTTATCATCGTCATTCGTTTTATCTTGATTATCATGATTAATAGCAAGTTCATCATAGTTTTCATAACTAGAGTTGTCAACAAGTAAATCATCATCTCCTAGCAAATCATATTCATCACTATTGAAATCAACATACTCGGGTTGTGTTACCTTTGGACCTTTAGCCATAAAGCATCTTCCAATTCCTTCATTTGGTGAGTCAAATATGTCATAGGAGTTGGTTGACACAAGTGCTAGACCGGCAACACCTTCATCTTGAGTATATTCGGAGTCGGAGTGATAACTTCTTTCGGAGTGATGGTCAGAGTCGGAGCCGGATACCCATTCACCAACATGAACTTGATGTCTTCATTTTGTGTAGCTCCTTGATGACTTGTCCTTCCTCTCCGAATCCTTGATTCTCCGAGAGGGTCTTCGTTCATAACTATCATCTCTACTCATTCTCTCTCTTGGTGGTGATTCTTCTCTCCTACTCCTTCTTTTGGGAGAATCTTCTCTTCTTTTGTAGGGAGCTGTACACTCATTGGAATAGTGTCCGGGTCTTCCACAATTGTAGCAATTACGCTCACGACTAGAAGATCATTTGTCATTGTAGGACCTTGACTTGGAACTTCTTTCCTTGCTTCTACTCTTGTAGAACTTGTTGAAGTTCTTCACCATTAGGGTCAATTCTTCATTGAAGGTTTGTTTCTCACTTGATGATGTGGGAGCATCACATGAGGCTTTGTAAGCACCACTTGACTTCTTGTGGAGTTCTTCCTTATCCTTGAGTGACATCTCATGAGCAACAATTCTTCCAATGACTTCTGTTGGCTTGAGATCTTTGTAGTTGGGCATCACTTGGATCAATGTGCACACGGTATCATATTTTCCATCCAAGGCTCTTAGGATCTTCTTGATGATGAATCAATCGGTCATCTCTTCACTTCCTAAGCTGGCAATCTTATTTTTGATGAGAGCAAGCCTAGAGTACATTTCAGCGACACCTTCACCATCCTTCATTTTGAACTTGTCAAGTTGACTTTGAAGCACATCCAATTTGGATTCCTTGACGGAGTCGGTACCTTCGTGCATATCAATCAAAGTATCCCAAATTTCCTTTGCATTCTCAAGACGGCTGATTTTGTTGAATTCTTTGGGGCACAATCCGTTGAAGAGAATATCACAAGCTTGAGCATTGTATTGCAGCATTTTCAACTCTTCTGCGGGAGCTTAACGGTTCGGTTCTCTCCCATCAAAGAATTCACCTTGGAAGCCAATACACACAATAGCCCAAACGGCGGGGTTATGTCCAAGAATATGCATTTTCATCTTATCCTTCCAACTAGCAAAATTAGTACCATCAAAGTAAGGACCTCTACGTTGGTAATTTTCCTCGCTAGACGCCATACTCTCCTAGGTTGTGAAACCAAGGCTATGACCACCAAAAGCTATGGAAATCAAAGCAAATGGAGACCAAAGCTTTGACACCACTTGTAGGATCGAAAGTATGTCTAGAGGGGGGTGATTAGACTACTTGACCAAATAAAAATCTAGCCATTTCCCAATTTTAATTATTGGCAGATTTTAGCAACTTAGCACAAGTCACGCAATCAACCTACACATGCAATTCTAAGAGTATAGCAGCGGAATGTAGAACAATTGCATACGAAGGTAAAGGGAGGAGTTTGGAGGGAGCAAACGCAATGTAGACACGGAGATTTTTTATCCGTGGTTCCGATAGGTGGTGCTATCGTACATCCACGTTGATGGAGACTTCAACCCACGAAGGGTAACAGTTGCGCGAGTCCATGGAGGGCTCCACCCACGAAGGGTCCACGAAGAAGCGACCTTGTCTATCCCACCATGGCCGTCGCGCACGAAGGACTTGCCTCACTCGGGTAGATCTTCACGAAGTAGGCGATCTCCTTGCCCTTACAAACTGCTTGGTTCAACTCCACAATCTTGACGGAGGCTCCCAAGTGACACCTAACCAATCTAGGAGACACCACTTTCTAAGAGGTAATAGATGGTGTGTTGATGATGAACTCCTTGCTCTTGTGCTTCAAAATCATAGTCTCCCCAACACTCAACTCTCTCTCATAGGATTGGATTTGGTGGAAAGATGATTTGAGTGGAAAGCAACTTGGGGAAGGCTAGAGATCAAGATTTATGTGGTTGGAATGGAATATCTTGACCTCAACACAAGTGTAGGTGGTTCTCTCTCAGAAAATGTATGTTGGAAGTGTAGGCATGTTCTGATGGTTCTCTCCACGAATGAAGAGTGGGTGGAGGGGTATATATAGCCTCCACACAAAATTTAACCATTACTCACAAATCGCCAAACTCGGTGGGACCGAATCAGAAAAATCGGTCAGACCGATTTAGTTCAAAATGTGAACATTAGGATTTTCGATGGGACCGACATGTCAACTCGGTGGGACCGATGTCATTAGGGTTAGGGAATAACGTAATCTTGGTGAGACCGATTACACAAACTCGGTGAGACCGATTTTGGTAATAGACTAACCAGAGAGTTGGTCAGGCAAACTCGGTGGGACCGATTCGCTCATCTCGGTTGGACCGAAACGTTACGATAGAGAAATAGAGAGTATGCATTGCCATCTCGGTGGGACCGATCGCTCATCTCGGTTTGACCGAAACGTTACAAAGGGAAACAGAGAGATTACAATCCCATCTCGGTGAGACCGAGATCCCTATCGATGAGACCGAAAAGACTAGGATTTGTGGCAGTGGCTAAGTCAAGTGAACTCGGTGGCGCCGGATAGATCAAATTGGTGGGGCCGAGTTTGACTTTTTGTTTGGGACATATTTGGATATGAGAAAGTAGTTGAGGGTTTTGGAGCATATCACTAAGCATTTTGAGCCAGAAACTCATTAAGCTACACCTCACCCCCTCTTAGTAGTATTGGATTTTCCTATGGACTCAATGTGATCTTGGATCACTAAAAATAAAATGTAGAGTCTTGTGCTTTGAGATTGAGCCAATCCTATTGTCCTTAGCATTTTGAGGGGTCCACTTTCTTAATCCATGTCATGCCAATCATTGAGCTTTCCTGAAATATTTATCTTGAAATAGCATTAGCTCAATGAGCTATATGTTGTTAATAATTACCAAAAACACCCAAGGATAGTTGCACTTTCAACATGGCGATTGCATTTTATACAATAAAGCGACAACCATAAGGCTTCTGCCAGTTGCCGATAACTTTTACAAAACATGATCATCTCATACAACAATTTATATCTCATCACGTCTTGACCATATCACATCACAGCAAGCCCTGCAAAAACAAGTTAGACGTCTTCTACTTTGTTGTTGAAAGTTTTATGTGGCTGCTATGGGCTTCTAGCAAGAACCGTTCTTACCTACGCATCAAAACCACAACGATTTTTCGTCAAGTGTGTTGTTTTAACCTTCAACAAGGACCGGGCGTAGTCAAACTCGATTTAACTAAAGTTGGAGAAACAGACACCCGCTAGCCACCTGTGTGCGAAGCATGTCGGTAGAACGAGTCTCATGAACGCCGTCATGTAATGTCGGTCCGGGCCGCTTCATCAACCAATACCGCTAAATCAAAGTAAGACGTTGCTCGTAAGCAGTATGACTATTATCGCCCACAACTCATTGTGTTCTACTCGTGCATATAACATCTACGCATAGACCTGGCTCTGATACTAATGTTGGGGAATGCAGTATTTCAAAAAATTTACCTACGATCACGCAACATCTATCTAGGAGATGCATAGCAACGAGCGGGGAGAGTGTGTCCACGTACCCTCGTAGAACGAAAGCGGAAGTGTTTAGTAACGCAGTTGATGTAGTCGAACGTCTTCGCGATCCAACCGATCCAAGCACCGAACGTATGGCACCTCTGCGTTCAGCACACGTTCAGCTTGATGATGTCCCTCGATCTCTTGATCCAGTTGAGGACGAGGGAGAGTTCCGTCAGCACGACGGCGTGGCGACGGTGATGATGAATTACCGACGCAGGGCTTCACCTAAGCACTACGATGATATGACCGAGGTGTGTAACTGTGGAGGGGGGCACCGCACATGGCTAAGAGAAGGCCTCGTGTGCCTTTGGGGTCCCCCTCTCACGTATATAAAGGAGGGGGAGGAGGCACCACAAAAAAATACAGTTCCGTGATGATACGTGTTTGTCACAGTAGGTCACGTTTTCTGTCATGCATGTACATCCATGACAAATTTATGACAGAATGAAGATAGTCATACCTGTGCTGTCGTAGAAGTGTTCCATGACATTACCAAAATTATCATCATGGAAGTGTCCACTTCCATGACGATAAATCACACGTCACAGAAGTGCTTTCGTCAAGGGTGACCGACACGTGGCATCCACCGTAACGGAACGCCGTTAAGCTACCGGGTCCGGTTTTGGATCCGATAACCCGTTAACAGCCCGGACCATTGGGGATTTTCCACGTGTAAAATTTTGATTGGCTGACGGAAACACGTGTCAGCTCCGCGTTGGCACAGGTGTCACTCATCCAATGGGCGAGATGCGCCTATGATATGTTGACACGTGGACCGGCCCAAAAGTGGCCTATAAAGTTTAAATGGGTCAGCCCAACTAAAGGCCCACAAGATTTTGCGGTCCATAATGGGCCAGCCCAGCAAAAGGCCCACGAGATTTTGCGTATCATAATGGGCCGGCCCAGCTAAAGGCCCGCGAGATTTTGCGGACCATAATGGGCCGGCCTAGCTAAAGGCCCAACATTCTCAGTTAAGGCCCGTACGGCTAGTGTCAAATCGGCCCGTTAACGGCCTGTCCTAAACTTGTCATCATCACAGCCCATGGTCACTTCTGGCCCATTAACAGTTCGCGAAGTATATGGGCCGAATTACAGCCCGGTGTATTTCTGTCCTGTTAAAGGTCATGCTTCATTTGGGCCCATTTACAGGCCATTGAAACTTTCGGCCCATAAACGACCGTGAAGGATTTGGGTCATATTCGGCCATGTCTGACATTCGGCCTATTAGAGGCCCACTATAGATTTGGGCCACTTTCGGCCTGTTGTGATTTTCGGCCTGTTAACGTCGGACGAAATCCATGGGCCATATGTGGCCCAATGTCACATCGGGCCCATTAACAGCCCATATAAAAATGAAGATAATCTAGCCCAACCAAACTTCCGGCCTGTTAAACGCCCGTGTATTAGGTCGGCGCATTTACGGCCCGTCCGAATTTCGGCCTGTGAAAGATCTGCATCGTAAATGGGCCCAATCTCACTTTCGGTCTTTTAAAGGCCCATCTTTTTTATGTACTCGAGATATTTACAACTGTAAACGGCCTATTTTTACTGAGGGCCCAAATTATGTTTAGGCCTATTAAAGGCCCACTATGGGACAGGCCTACCAGAAAAATATGAAATCTTATGCTGATTTAGGCCCAGATATTTTTAGTGGGCTACATGCAAATTTCGCCCCATAATTGATTTTAGCCCAATTGGAATGGGCCCGACGAATGTTGGCATGTTGGGCTCCTACGAAGCTTTCGGCCGAATACATTACTAAGATGAACCTACACTATACAAAAATAGCGTCGTAATTATTGCAGCCTTTGGCAGCATCATAAATGTTGTATCACAACAAAAGGCCTGTTGGCATAAAGTTTACGGTCCTTGCAGATAAAAGCACCATCAGATGTATAGAAGCACAGATCATTTGACCTGAGTGCTAATGTTTCAGGCTGTAGAATCTTATGGAGCAGCACGATCTTCACCTTTTTTCCGCCATTGCTCTTGAACAACGAAGCGAATGTCTGATAGTCTGGTTTCAAAACCATTCATATCTTGATGACATTTGTCAACCACTATTCTTGTTTCCAAAACGACGTCCATTAGGGATTGGACTTGTCTCTGGAGCACAGATATATCACTCTGTCTAGCAGGAAGGTTTTGTTCAGTAGGCGATTTGGACGAGGTTACCTTGACAACCAACCCAGAATTACGCAGGAAGGTGCTTTTTGCACTGTTAGTGGAGAGATACTGACGCACTGCAGCAAGAGGTGACATTGTGCCTGTGGTAGCCTCGTCACGTTTAGGTGGTTGTGGCTGGTCAATAATTTTTTCCATAGCTTCCTGAAAGGTTGAACTTGTAGATTAGTGCACCAGATAAGTTACTAATGAGACAAAAACAAACAAAGTAGCTTACACGTTTATGCATAACTTATTTTGGTGAACTACTATAATACATTAGGATGTATTGTAGTGCCAACTACATAATAAAATCACTTTCGGAACATATGTCCATGTAGCATGCCTACTGTATTGAAGGAAATATGCCCTAGAGGCAGTAATAAAGATATTATTTATTTCCTTATATCATGATAAATGTTTATTATTCATGCTAGAATTGTATTAACCGAAAACCTGATACATGTGTGAATACATAGACAAACAGAGTGTCACTAGTATGCCTCTACTTGACTAGCTCGTTGATCAAAGACGGTTACGTTTCCTAGCCATAGACATGAGTTGTCATTTGATTAACGGGATCATATCATTAGGAGAATGATGTGATTGACTTGACCCATTCCGTTAGCTTAGCACACGATCGTTTAGTATTCTGCTACTGCTTTCTTCATGACTTATACATGTTCCTATGACTATGAGATTATGCAACTCCCGTTTACCGGAGGAACACTTTGTGTGCTACCAAACACCACAACGTAACTGGGTGATTATAAAGGTGCTCTACAGGTGTCTCCGAAGGTACTTGTTGGGTTGGCATATTTCGAGATTAGGATTTGTCACTCCGATTGTCGCAGAGGTATCTCTGGGCCCTCTCGATAATACACATCACTTAAGCCTTGCAAGAATTGCAACTAATGAGTTTGTTGTGAGATGATGTATTACAGAACGAGTAAAGAGACTTGCCGGTAACAAGATTGAACTACGATCGAATCTCAGGGCAAGTAACATACCGATGACAAAGGGAACAACGTATGTTGTTATGCGGTCTGACCGATAAAGATCTTCGTAGAATATGTGGGAGCCAATATGAGCATCCAGGTTCCGCTATTGGTTATTGACTGGAGACATGTCTCGGTCATGTCTACATAGTTCTCGAACCCGTAGGGTCCGCACGCTTAACGTTTCGATGACAGTTATATTATGAGTTTATATGTTTTGATGTACCGAACATGACGAGGAGTCTCGAAATGGTCGAGACATGAAGATTGATATATTGGAAGCCCATGTTTGGATATCGGAAGTGCTCCGGGTGAAATCAAGATTTTACCGGAGTACCGGGAGGTTACCGGAACCCCCCGGCAACATAATGGGCCTTAGTAGGCCTAGGTGGAAGAGAGGAGAGGCGGCTAGGGCTGGGCCGCGCGCCCCTCCCCCGTAGTCCGAATAGGACAAGGAGAAGGGGGCGGCGCCCCCCTTCCTTCTTCTCCCTCTCCTCTTTCCCCCCTCCCAAGTCCTAATCCAACTAGGAAAAGGGGGGAGTCCTACTCCCGGTGGGAGTAGGACTCCTCCTGGCGCGCCCCAAGGCTGGCCGCACCTCCCCCCCTTTGATCTTTTATATACAGGGGCAGGGGGCACCCCATAGACACAACAATTGATCTTTGATCTCTTAGCCGTGTGCGGTGCCCCCCTCCATGATATTACACCTCGATAATATCGTAGCAGTGCTTAGGCGAAGCCCTGCGTCGGTAGAACATCATCATCGTCACCACGCCGTCGTGCTAACGAAACTCTCCCTCAACACTTGGCTGGATCGGAGTTCGAGGGACGTCATCGAGCTGAACGTGTGCTGAACTCGGAGGTGCCGTACGTTCGGTACTTGATTGGTCGGATCGTGAAGACGTACGACTACATCAACCGCATTGTGTTAACGCTTCCGCTTTCGGTCTACGAGGGTACGTGGACAACACTCTCCCCTCTCGTTGCTATGCATCACCATGATCTTGCGTGTGCGTAGGAAATTTTTTGAAATTACTACGTGCACCAAGAATGGCATCCGAGCCAGGTTTTATGCGTTGATGTTATATGCACGAGTAGAACACAAGTGAGTTGTGGGCGATATAAGTCATACTGCTTACCAGCAAGTCATACTTTGGTTCGGCGGTATTGTTGGATGAAGCGGCCCAGACCGACATTACGCGTACGCTTACGCGAGACTGGTTCTTCCGACGTGATTTGCACAGAGGTGGCTCGCGGGTGTCAGTTTCTCCAACTTTAGTTGAACCGAGTGTGGGTACGCCCGGTCCTTGCGAAGGTTAAAACAGCACCAACTTGACAAACTATCGTTGTGGTTTTGATGCGCAGGTAAGAACGGTTCTTGCTAAGCCTAGTAGCAGCCACGTAAAACTTGCAACAACAAAGTAGAGGACGTCTAACTTGTTTTTGCAGGGCATGTTGTGATGTGATATGGTCAAGACATGATGCTAAATTTTATTGTATGAGATGATCATGTTTTGTAACCGAGTTATCGGCAACTGGTAGGAGCCATATGGTTGTCGCTTTATTGTATGCAATGCAATCGCCCTGTAATGCTTTACTTTATCACTAAGCGGTAGCGATAGTCGTAGAAGCATAAGATTGGCGAGACGACAACGATGCTACGATGGAGATCAAGGTGTCGCGCCGGTGAGGATGGTGATCATGACGGTGCTTCGGAGATGGAGATCACAAGCACAAGATGATGATGGCCATATCATATCACTTATATTGATTGCATGTGATGTTTATCTTTTATGCATCTTATCTTGCTTTGATTGACGGTAGCATTATAAGATGATCCCTTGCTAAATTAGCAAAGTATAAGTGTTCTCCCTTAGTATGCACCGTTGCGAAAGTTCTTCGTGCTGAGACAGCACGTGATGATCGGGTGTGATAGGCTCTACGTTCAAATACAACGGGTGCAACACAGTTGCACACGCGGAATTCTCAGGTTAAACTTGACGAGCCTAGCATATAACAGACATGGCCTCGGAACACGGAGACCGAAAGGTCGAGCGTGAATCATATAGTAGATATGATCAACATAGTGATGTTCACCGTTGAAACTACTCCATCTCACGTGATGATCAGACATGGTTTAGTTGATATGGATCACGTGATCACTTAGAGGATTAGAGGGATGTCTATCTAAGTGGGAGTTCTTCAGTAATATGATTAATTGAACTTAAATTTATCATGAACTTAGTCCTGATAGTATTTTGCAGATGATGTTGTAGATCAATAGCTCGCGTTGTTGCTTCTCTATGTTTATTTTGATATGTTCCTAGAGAAAAATTGTGTTGAAAGATGTTAGTAGCAATGATGCGGATTGGTTCCGTGATCCTCATTGCTGCACAGAAGAATTATGTCCTTGATGCACCGCTAGGTGATAGACCTATTGCACGAGCAGATGCAGACGTTATGAACGTTTGGCTAGCTCAATATGATGACTACTTGATAGTTTAGTGCACCATGCTTAACGGCTTAGAATCGGAACTTCAAAGAAGTTTTGAACGTCATGGACCATATGAGATGTTCTAGGAGTTGAAATTAGTATTTCAAGCAAATACCCGAGTTGAGAGATATGAAGTCTCCAACAAGTTCTATAACTAAAAATGGAGGAGAATAGCTCAAGCAGTGAGCATGTGCTCAGATTGTCTGGGTACTACAATCGCTTGAATCAAGTGGGAGTTAATCTTCCAGATAAAATAGTGATTGACAGAATTCTCTAGTCACCATCACTAAGTTAGTAGAACTTTGTGATGAACTATAGTATACAAGGGATGACGAAAGTAATTCCCGAGCTCTTCGCGATGCTGAAATCGACGAAGGTAGAAATCAAGAAAGAGCATGAAGTGTTGATGGTTAACAAGACCACTAGTTTCAAGAAAAGGGCAAAGGGGTAGAAGGGGAACTTCAAGAAGAACGGCAAGCAAGTTGCTGCTCAAGTGAAGAAGCCCAAGTCTGGACCTAAGCCTGAGACTAAGTGCTTCTACTGCAAAGGGACTGGTCACTTGAAGCGGAACTGCCCCAAGTATTTGGTGGATAAGAAGGATGGCAAAGTGAACAAAGGTATATTTGATATACAGATTATTGATGTGTATTTTACTAGTGTTCGTAGCAACCCCTCGGTATTTGATACTGGTTCAGTTGCTAAAGAGTAGTAACTCGAAACGGGAGTTGTGTAATGAACAGAAACTAGTTAAGGATGAAGTGACGATGTGTATTGGAAGTGGTTCCAAGATTGATATGATCATCATCGCACACTCCCTATACTTTCGGGATTAGTGTTGAACCTAAATAAGTGTTATTTGGTGTTTGCGTTGAGTATGAATATGATTTGATCATGTTTATTGCAATACGGTTATTCATTTAAGTTAGAGAATAATTGTTGTTCTATTTACATGAATAAAACCTTATATGGTTACACACCCAATGAAGATGGTTCGTTGGATCTCGATCGTAGTGATACACATATTCATAATATTGAAGCCAAAAGATGCAAAGTTAATAATGATAGTGCAACTTATTTGTGGCACTGCCGTTTAGGTCATATTGGTGTAAAGCGCATGAAGAAACTCCATGCTGATGGGATTTTGGAATCACTTGATGCTTGCGAACCATGCCTTTTGGGCAAGATGACTAAGACTCCGTTCTCCGGAACAATGGAGCGAGCAACTCACTTATTGGAAATAATACATACTGATGTATGCGATCCGATGAGTGTTGAGGCTCGCGGCGGGTATCGTTATTTTCTGACCTTCACAGATGATTTGAGCAGATATGGGTATACCTACTTGATGAAACATAAGTCTGAAGCATTTGAAAAGTTCAAAGAATTTCAGAGTGAAGTGGAAAATCATCGTGACAAGAAAATAAGGTTTCTACGATCTGATCACGGAGACAAATATTTGAGTTACGAGTTTGGTCTTCAATTAAAACAATGTGGAATAGTTTCACAAATTCGTGCCACCTGGAACACCACAGCATAATGGTGTGTCCGAACGTCATAACCGTACTTTATTGGATATAGTGCAATCTATGATGTTTCTTACCGATTTACCACTATAGTTTTGGGGTTATGCATTAGAGATAGCTGCATTCACGTAAAAAAAGGGCACCATCTAAATCCGTTTGAGACGACACCGTATGAACTGTGGTTTGGCAAGAAACCAAAGTTGTCGTTTCTTAAAGTTTGGGGTTGCGATGCTTATAAGAAAATGTTTCATCCTGATAAGCTCAAACCCAAATCGAAGAAATGTGTCTTCATAGGATACCCAAAGGAGACAATTGGGTACACCTTCTATCACAGATCCGAAGGCAAGATATTCGTTGGTAAGAATGGATCCTTTCTAGAGAAGGAGTTTCTCTCGAAGGAAGTGAGTGGGAGGAAAGTAGAACTTGATGAGGTAACTGTACCTTCTCCCGAATTGGAAAGTAGTTCATCACAGAAATCGGTTCGAGTGATGCTTACACCAATTAGTGAGGAAGTTAATGATGATGATCATGAAGCTTCGGATCAAGTTACAACCGAACCTCGTAGGTCAACCAGAGTGAGATCCGCACTAGAGTGGTACGGTAATCCTATTCTGGAGGTCATGTTACTTGACCATGACGAACCTACGAACTATGAGGAAGCGATGGTGAGCGCAGATTCCGCAAAATGGCTTGAGGCCATGAAATCTGAGATGGGATCCATGTATGAGAACAAAGTGTGGACTTTGGTTGACTTGCCCGATGATCGGCAAGCCATAGAAAATAAATGGATCTTCAAGAGGAAGACGGACGCTGATAGTAGTGTTACTATCTACAAAGCTAGAATTGTCGCAAAAAGGTTTTTGACAAGTTCAAGGTGTTGACTACGATGAGAGTTTCTCACTCGTATCTATGCTTAAGTCTGTCCGAATCATGTTAGGAATTGCCGCATTTTATGAAATCTGGCAAATGGATAAACAAAACTGCATTCCTTAATGGATTTATTAAAGAAGAGTTGTATATGATGCAACCAGAAGGTTTTGCCAATCCTAAAGGTACTAACAAAATATGCAAGCTCCAGCGATCCATCTATGGACTGGTGCAAGCATCTCGGAGTTGGAATATACGCTTTGATAAGTTGATCAAAGGATATAGTTTTATACAGTCTTACGGTGAAGCCTGTATTTACAAGAAAGTGAGTGGGAGCACTACAGCATTTCTGATAAGTATATGTGAATGACATATCACTAATAGGAAAAGGCCTACTAGTGGCGCACCAGTTTTGCCTACTAATGGCGCACTACTGGTGCGCCACTAGTACCACGCCACTAGTATTTTTTACTAATGGCACACCACTGGTGGGCCATTAGTATCTGATATACTAATGGCGCATCAGGCAGTGCGCCATTAGTGTAGGCCACGGTGCGCCATTAGTATGCCTCCCAGGGGGCCATATTTACCCATGTGCTTTGCCATACTAATGGCGCACTGCGGGGTGATGCGCCATTAGTATCCTTTGGCATACTAATGGCGCATGTTGGGGTGATGCGCCATTAGTATCCTTTGGCATACTAATGGCGCACGTTGGGGTGATGCGCCATTAGTATGTATATTAGGGATTTTTTTTTCTTTACTGATATTTGCACAGATTACAAAATATATTATTGGACAGAATATAAACAGCACCACACAGCAACAACAGATTCATCGAATACAATATAAGATTAGTCTCCAAATACAATTCATCATATTAGTCTCCGAATTCAAAAGACCGAACAAAGATAGAACATTACAAGTCTCGAGACCGTGAGTAGCGAGTTTGTCTTCACATTACAAGTCGATATCGATCATCTAATCTACCATCACATAGAAGAAAGCTGCGGTCATCACGATGAGCATCATCGCGATAAAACTGGTCTTCATCCGGTTCCTCCAACGCTCCCTCCTCTCTCCCGCTAGATAGCGCGCGTATCTAGATTCCGCCTCCGCCCTAGTGGTGTACCCTCTGTAACTGTTACCGCTGAAATGGTGAACCTGTCTCCGACACTCCTCCCAGTCGTCGTAGACTCCGGGAACCTTACCCTTGTACACGACATACGACGTCATCTCTATGCACTAGCCAAACAACAGACAATACATAAGCAATATATAAGTATGCAACAAAAGGATCGGAATAGAAAAGCAAGACATTAATAGCACGATTCATGGTCCTACTAATAAATAGCATCGATTACATCTAAGTTAAACGACTGTCCAAACCATAGAGACATACAAGTTCATTAAAGTTTAATTACAACATGAGCTAATCAATGTTTCAGAACTACACATAGCATCACTACTTTCGACTCGACTCATGGGACCGGAGCGTGGATGAAGCCGCCGTCCGTCGTGATGGTCATGAAGTCGCGGGCGTTGTTAGCCTGCATTTGTAGCGTTGTGTCTATCTCACTGTTGGACGGTTGAAATTTGAGGTAGAACTGCCCCGAGGTACGAAGGACATCTTGATGGATGATTTCTGCAAACTCCGACTGGATGCGAAAGAATTCTTGTCGGATGTCCGCGTCCTGGATTGCAGCCAAGCTTGCGGCCCAATCTTTGAGATTATTTGGTAGCAGAAGGTGATTATGGTCCCATACGATCGCCCGCATGTGATGGAGGGCGTAGTAGGCATCCTTCTGACCGCCAGGCGGCTGCTTGATGCAGGGGAACGTCGTATTGTGGGTGAACACGTGCCTGCCGTACCTACGAGCTGGCCTCTTAAAGGTGCCTCCAGATGCGGCGTAGCCGGGGAGAGCATCATCAAGAACTTTCTTGATATTTGTGTAGTCTATCTTGGAGTCACAGTCCGGGTCAAAATACATGGCCATGGAATATTTCGGGCTTAAGAGGATGAATGTGCAATGTGTGTCACTGCACAGAACACGGAATGTTAGAAAAAAAAAGAACGATCGAAATCTAAGAAATCATATGTTACGGGGCGGTTAGGAGATGACTTACTCAGGAAAGTAAGGCACGAGGAAGTTATCCTTATCTGGGTTTGCCAGAATGACGCCTTCGAGGTGTGAACTCGCGACTTGACGGTCCCTAGCGCTGCCCTAGATCTTGGCACGCATGTAGAAGGGGTCGACTATCACAATGTCCGGGGTCTTGTGTCTAATGATCCGCATCTCCATACTCAGCGAAAACAGCCGAACGAAGGTGTAGTGCAGCGGATGAAGGTTAAACATAGCGAAGATGTCATCAAACCGCAGGACGATCGTACCCCCGACGGCGCTATCCACAAAGCCCTTGCCCTTTGGCACTTCTGGCACCTTGGCCATGAAAACCGGGTATGCCACATCATTCTCTCTAAGACGCCACTTCTCCAAAGAAAGAACACTGTCATGCAGACTCTGCATAGCACCGGTTGCAGCATTGAGCATATTTGTCGGTACCATCGCCCATCCCGCCACATGCACCCTCCTCGAGATATCCTTAGGTGAAGGTGGCCCGTCCTGAGCACGGATCGTACTCGGTGCCAGCTGGCTCGCACCGGCGCCCTTGTTAGTCTTTCATTTCCGTCCCTTCTTCCTGATCTGCTGTAATGGGATCGAGTTCTACTCACAGACCGCCTTCTTGAGCATGTTGGGGCTGATAATATTTCGCACCTCAGCTATTTGAGGCTCGGTGAAGGCGGCAACTGGATGCGTCTCCTGAGAACTGAATGCCAGACGACGCCTGTTGCAATCGGGTTTCTCCGCCGTACCAGCTAGATCACGGTCGTGTTTTTCAGGGTTGGGTTCTTGAGAAGGAGGCCCGTGGAACTCGTCACCGTACCCATGTTCGGCAAAGTACTTATCGACGTTGGAAAATGTACCGCCGTCGTTGTCGTCGTCGTCCGGATCCTGTGCCATATGCATGTCCGGATCCTGTGCCATAGGGATGTCCGGCATGTCCGGTAGCGTTGCGGCGTTCTTGCCATGGCTTGGCACTGGCACGACTGGCGGTCTTGTGTGTGGGGTGGTGTCCCCCGCCCCCAAACAAATCTGGCTCTTCGGCCAAAGCAGGGGCCAGCTTACGCAGGCGCTGAGGGTCATCACATCATCTTCGTCGGCCCCAGCGGGTCAAATCGGAGGTAACAACTCGTCACAGCCTAGCAGCACCCGAACCAATTCAACCCTATACAAGCTGGGTGGCATCGGATTACCGTGGAGCACGCGGTTGCCCGGTTGAACGATTCTGCCCTTGGCAACATCGACCAACTCGCCGCCCAGGAAGTGCAGGAGAGTGCAAGGAACGTCGGCGGCGCCCTCCGAAAACATGTAGGGCGTCAGGGATGCCCAGTCAAAGGCAAGGAGATGAAGTCATCGGCCGAGAGGCTTAGTTACCGTAATGCCGTCGAGCTTGGCTAATGTCGAGGCACCGCCAACGGCGGGCGTGCATCTGACGGAGGGGCCGCTTCCTGGCGAGGTGCCGGCCGGCGTACACCCGGGGGCATTAAGCTCCAATGCCCGTGCGGCGCCGGAGACACGAATACCGCCTCCACCGGAGACACCAATGGCGCCGCCTGCGCATTCTGCGAGTTGCTGGCCATGAAGCTGGGAACCGGGGGAGGCCCCTATTGGCCGCCCGCAATCCACGTCGTCAGCGCCTGAATCAAGGTAGGCACTATGGCGGTGAGCGTCGTTCCCAGTTGTTGTTTCTGCTCTTGGACAATCTCCGGAATCCGCACCACTTGTGCCTTGAGTTCTTGAACCTCGCGCGACTGGCTTTCCGAGCTGGTATTTTTCTCCTTTTGCCCACCAGCGGTATAGTATGACCACCATTTTGTGGACAAGCCTTTGCCGGCCACACGACCAGCTGACGACGGCTTACTGAGCTTATCCTTGTTTTTCATTACGTTCAACGTCCTATTTAAAGGGGTGTCAAAAGGGGAGCTCTGAGACGACCCCGCGCTACTGCTTTCAGCCTCCTGCGGAAGGAATGTGAACCATTTAGAAATTTGGCTTCATTAATTAGAACGCAACCATATGGAGCTAATTATGCGGGGGTGTATTCCTTACTAGAACAAGCTCAAGCGCCCTGGTCTTCGGATCCGTGGTAAGCTCCTTTGTTACCGGGTCCTCCTTGTACCGGGCCCTGACAAAGTTCCTGGTCTGCTTGTCACGTAATTTCTCGAAGCGGGGCGGTAGGCCTTGCTCGGCACGCTCCGCGTCCTCCTTGTCCCATATAGGCTCCGCCACTCTGTAACCGCCGGGACCGAGTTGGTGGACCCCTAAGTTCAACTCCCGCATTTCTTCCCCCACTGACTTGATTCGGAGGTTGTGCTGCTCTCGCACTTGATCTTGAACTCCTTGTAGTCATCTTCGCTCATCAAAGGATATTCCGCCTTGATCTTCTCATAACTATCACCTTTTTCAATCATTGCCTTCACCGTGCTTCTCCATGTAGACAGGGCCGTGCTCATCCTCGTGAGGGTGGCACTGTTCACTTT
The DNA here is from genome assembly GCF_002575655.3 of Aegilops tauschii subsp. strangulata. Lineage (NCBI taxonomy): Eukaryota > Viridiplantae > Streptophyta > Magnoliopsida > Poales > Poaceae > Aegilops > Aegilops tauschii. The sequence continues at coordinate 43,344,353 of NC_053040.3, read as the reverse complement.
ATTCCCTGAGAGGCGTGTGTTTGCAAACTCAGCGGGGAACTTGTATCGTTCGTGCAGCTTCGTGAAGAGGAGGCTGCGCAAATTCCCTCGGTCCTTATGCCTTAGGTTCTCGGTGTTGATCGAGACGGTGCTCTGGAGAATGCACCCGAGCTGAACCGAGTACCCCTTGACTACTTGTTTGGGCGCCGTTGGATGCCCGTCGGAGTTCACTTCAGTAAATTCCTCCTTGACGGTGCCGAGCACGCTCGGGTGCCGGTCCTTCCGTTGCCTCTTCGGTTGGCTGCCATCTGTGCATGCGCTTCCATCATCAGTGGTGGCATCCTCGGTGGCACCATCAGTGGTGTCATCCCCGAGGCCACTAGGGGTTGTGTAGTCAGGATCGGTGTCTTCCGCGGCGTCCTCATAGCGGTGAGGTTCTTCCTCCAGCTCCTGGGACAGCTCCGAGAATTGCTTGCCGCTCGAACCGCCGGCCTCATCGTTGTGGGCCATGTTTCGCTCTAAATAAGAAAAAAGTTTGGTCAAAAAGTTGGTTATTGTCAAGGAACAAGATCATGGTCTCATCATTTAGGGTTTGTCGACACCGAGAGGCATCCTAAAAGCAAAGCTTTTATCATTTAGGGTTTGTCGACGCCAAGGCACCCTAAAAGCCTAAGCTTTCATCATTTGGGCCTAATCACTTGGCTCTATTGCCACCTATGGTTTAATGCAGCAAGAATAAAGGGGCAATTGATCCTACTTAATTAAGTACTAAGATACCCCGGCCCATGCATTAGTCGCAAGTACCCCATATGCCCTATTTTTAGCAAAGTCATGCTAAAATTCACGGAAAATTTCAGCATGACCTTTGCTGAAAATAGGACATATGGAGTACCCGAATTTGCCGGAACGGAAGTTAATCGACATTCCGGCAAACTCAAGGGCCTCTCGGGGTACCTGCAAAATCATCACGACACGATGGTCGGAGACAAAACCCAGCAAACTAGCACCACAATGTGCCTCTACTTTCATATGGATGAAAAGGCCACAATGTGCCTCTACTAGCACCACAATCTTAGTTAACTTCTGGGGACATCAGAAAGTTAACATCCACCTGATTATTATGAGGACTTCACTGCCACTGTTTACTCAAACTTAAGTTAGTAATTAAAAATATAAAATAGGATAACCCAGTGACAGGACTGTTGGTTGATGTCACAAAAAAGTTGCTAGTCTCAACATGTTCTACAGTTGTTAAAATTATCTTACTGTATTTAGAACAAACTAACACCACAGAGTCTACTAATTCAGGTAGAAGCCATCATTCATTACAAATTTGAATATATGATATTCCAGAAAATAATCTGTCTACAAAATGAGATACATCCCGTTTGAACTACCAAGACTGTAACCAACGTTATTACCTAATTATGAAAAAAGTGCAGTACATATAAATTATTTCATCAGAGAGGAGATAACCATAAGTTTCCAAGCAATATGATTAAGAAAATGGGATTTAGGCATCCAAATGCCACAAAAGACCAAATCACATTTTTAAACCAAGTTACACAAAGAAAATGCACCTAAGCACCAAGAGGAACTGTTACAACTCCATAAGGTATATCCAAGTCACTGCTGCTCATATTCAAAAAACCTAACTCCAATATAACCAGAAAGATTTTAAAACATTATATCTCCCTGCTGACATGAACTGAAAGCGTAACAAAAATACCATCTTCTTTTGTTGATGCGTTGGTGTTTCAGAGCAGAGGTAAGAAAACCGGAGACCATATATGTAGTTTCTAACATATGCAAGATTACTTAAAAATTGGAGAGCCATGTCATTTCTACCGGACCTAAATAGAGCTAGCTACTGGTGTTGAACAATAAACAGCCACACCACACACTAAGACAAGTAACTGAAATGACTCTCTTTGTATTGTAGTAGAAGAAAAAACAAGAGAGAGATGCAAGATAGTAGTATATATAGGTGAGTCAACCTATTATTCTAGGCAGCTGCCTTGCTGGTGATTCGGTGTCGTCGCAACTGGATCCCTCCCACTCGACCTGCGATCTTCTACAAGGGAAAAGTAGCAGCTCAGTCAACCACCATATAATTATACAAGGAAAAAATGTTACTTGGCACAAGTGTAAACGAGAAGCTTGAGGTAGCAGCAGATTGAAGTGATAAAGTGCAAAGGAGAAGCTTGAGTTAGTAAACAATTTCTGAATGTTATAAAGTGGGGAAAGTAAAATAAAATTCATGACTAGTCATGGCAGTTGAAAAGAGATCAGATTTCACAAAACCAGAGCCAAGCATAGTCCAGAATGTCAAATTTTCAGTTAGTTAATTGTTACAGTCCTTTGCTAAAAGAGATGATCCGTCCAAGAAATTTAATACTAGATGCATGCAGTCTGTTGAGGATCTTTTAGTGCATGAGTAACAACAAGTAGCCGAGCTTGCCCAAGAAAGATTAGATTCAGAAGTGATGGCTGCTGCTAGTGAATGGAGCTGACAGTTATACAGTGTCAATTGACAGTAAGTAGAGTGAGATGATCAAACGTTTGTGCTGAATAGCAGTGGCACTGTAATGTTAACTAAATATAGTTGGCAGTGTATAGAGTGTTAATTGATAGTGGATTGTCCTGGATAAAACTCATTTTCTAGGTTTACCTTGGGTAGATAGCCCATGAATGCGGAACAGATACTTACATTCATGCCGTGAGATAAACTTATTTTCAGGTATAAACCATGGACAATTACCCGATGATACAGTGCATTTTTCTTCAGTGTATGTCCAGTGCATTTTTCTTCTTCTTTCGTTGAGTAGCATAAATTGGACCTATCATTGTGTAAGATGCAGGAGTACTTCTTATACTCTATGGCATTGCCATACTTAGCCAAGAGTCCCCATTTCTTATATTCTGTGAGATGCAGTCATCTTTTACTCCAGTTCTTATAGTATTTTGGAGTACATTGCCTGTTATGCTACTTGCAAGGTTAGCATAGGTTCAGAAATGGGGACTAAAAAACAGTGATTTAACTCTCCAATTCAAATTTCATTTTCAAGTTTAAATTTGAATTTCAACAGTAGTGGTTTTACACCCAGTTCAACAGTGATTTTACCTCGATTTCAACGGTAATTTCAGCAGCAGAGTCGGGGGCGGGGACTAAAAAAATCTTAACCCTAACATCATAGTGGAGCGCGTGGAAGACGAGGTGGGGCGGCGGGTAGACGGGCACCTTGGCGTGCAGGCGCTCGAGGGCGGCGGGTAGACGGGCACCTCCCCGGAGAGCGCCTCCAGCCACGTCTCCTCCACGAGCAGCTCCGGACTCGGCGAGGCGGAGGTTGCGACGCGCGCGGGCGAGGGCGAGGTTGGTGTCGGCCATGCGGCGCTGCTCCGGCGAGAGTGGGGTGGGGTCGGAGGGGAGGAAGGGGAGGATGGGGAGAGGGAGGCGGCGGGGGTGCGGATTGGGAGCGGACGGAGAGGAACTGGCGCGAGGGAGAGGGACGAAGGGGAACTGGCGAGGGAGAGGGAGGAATTAGCTATAGGGGGGAACTTACTAATGGCGCACCCCTAAGCGGTGCGCCATTAGAATTTTTTTTATATAGCAATGGCACACCCACGATCGGTGCGCCATTAGTAAACTTTTTTTTATATAGCAATGGCGCACCAGCCAGAGGTGCACCATTAGTAATCTTTTTTTTTGTTGCATCTAATAATTTTTTAGAAAATGAATATGAATATGAAACAGTAATAATTTTTTATAAAAACAGTAATAATTTTTTTAAAAATATAATCAAATTTGTTATTTGAAAATATTTATGAATATGAAAAAAATCATCAAATTTATTATTTGAAAATATAATCAAATTTGTTTTTTTTTTGCAATTTTAGTTGCATTCATTTGTGACGGTGGAGTGGGCCGGGGAGGGTGCGGGGGGTCGTCGGCGGCGGTGGAGCGGGCCGGGGAGGGTGCGGTGGGTCGTCGGCGGCGGTGGAGCAGGGGAGGATGCGGTGGGTCGTCGGCGGCTGTGGAGTGGGGGAGGGTGCGGGGGGTCGGCGACCGCGGCCGGTGGAGCGGGGTAGAGGGTGCGGGGGTGCTCGGCGGCGAGGGGGTCCGGATCTGGCGAGGTGGGATAGCGATCGAGATGGAGGGGGATCAAGATCGAGTGTCCATGAAATTTAAAAATATTCATGAGTTCAAAAAGTGCCCATGAAATACAATCGAGAAATGAAGGCTACAATTTAAATACAATCGACCTTAGCTAGCTATCTGTTCACAATCTTCTTGCCCTTATTTTTCGTAAATGGAGTTCTTCTCTTGAACGGACGTCCTTTAGGTAGGGTGGTCCTGCTTCTTCTTGTGGTGTATGCTGATACTTCATCGTCGTCGTCATGTTCCATCTTCGGGTCGCCGTACTTGTCGAAGTCTTGCTCATTGGCGACTCCATCCATTTCGATGATCTTCCTTTTGCCTCTCCTCACGACAACACGACTGGGCTTTGACGGGTCGGTAATGAAGAAGCATTGGTCCACTTGGGAAGCCAGTACCCATGGCTCATTTTTCACGGTGACGTTCGCGCCTGCGGTCTTGGATTTGGCTTCGGGTATAACCATGGTGGTGAAATACCGGTCTTCTTTTATGACGCTCTTGGCCCATCTGACACGGAACATTGGGACCTTCTCTCCAGCGTAGCTCAGCTCCCAGATCTCCTCGATCCTTCCGTAGTATCTGTCCTTGTCCTTACCGGTGTAGGATTCCATCATTACCCCAGAGTTCTGATAACCATCGCTCTTCATGTCCTTGCCCTCGGTGTAGAATGTGTAGCCGTTGATATCGTACGCCTCATACGTCATCAGGTTGTGCTCGGCGCCCTGTGACAAGGCGAATATGAGTTGTTCTTCCGCGGAAGAATCCTCATGTAAAGTGTACGACAGAAGCTTCTGCTTGAACCAACGTGTGAAACATGAGTTGTGCTCTTTGATTATATCTCCGTCCGTCCTCTGTTGGCCTCGGTCATTGTACGTCCTCTCAATAAAGGTTTTGTGCTCTACCACCCAAGGATCGACCACGTCTATGTGTTGTAGCGCGACTAGGTTTGCTCTTTCAAAGTCGGCGAGTCGACCATCGAAGTCGACATGCATTTCGCGGCAACCCTCACGGTGACCCCATCCAGCGAGCCTGCCGAGGTGCCTGTTGATGGGCAGACCAACGGGGTTCTCGATGCCTAGATAATTCGTGCAGTAGGAGATGCACTCTTCGGTCAGAAAGCCCCTGGCTGTGCTTCCCTCTGGACGTGACATGTTGCGAACGTGTCCTTTGATGACACCATTCATCCTTTCGAACGGCATCATGTTGTGCAGGAACGTCGGCCCGAGTTGGATGATATCCTCCATGATATGGACCAGCAGATGCACCATAACGTCGAAGAATGCGGGCGGGAAGTACATCTCAAGCTCGCATAGTATCACCACGATCTCTTCCTGTAGCCTTCTGAGTTGCCTCACGCCAACCGACTTCCGAGAGATGACATCGAAAAAGTTGCATAGGCCAAATAGCGTTTCACGGACGTGCGCATCCATGATCCCACGGATTGCAACTCGAAGTATCTGCATCATCAGCACGTGACAGTCGTGAGACTTCATCCCGCTGAACTTCTACTTCGCTGAGTCTAGGTATCTGCTTATCTTCCCCGCGTAACCGTAAGGAAGTTTTACTCCTACGAGGCAGGTGAAAAATTGATCGATCTCCTCCTGACTTAGAGTGAAGCACGCGGGAGGGAAGTCATTTCCGGTCTTCTTGGCCTTTTTGCCTTTGCGACGACTTTCCGTGTCCTGCTTCGCCTCATCATCATCATCATCATCATTAGCGTGAAGCTCCTCCCTAATGCCCATTGATTTCAAGTCTGCCCTTGCTTTCGGCCCATCTTTGGTCCTCTCTGGCATGTTGAGCAGGGTACCAAGCAGACTCTCGCACACGTTCTTTGTGATATGCATGACATCAAGGCTGTGAGGCACACGGTGGATCTTCCAGTACGGCAAGTCCCAGAAAACAGACCTCGTTTTCGATACCTTCAGCAGCGGCTCTGGCGCCTTTCGCTTCTTTCCCGGCCCTGGCGCCTTTTGCTTCTTTCCCGGCAGTGGGCAATCTTTCCAATTTTTCAACAGCTCGTCTATTTCCTCGCCGCTCCTCGTACGCGGGCGTCTTCGGGGTTCGGTTTCACCATCGAACAAATCCTTGCGTTTCCTCCACGGGTCATCGTCGCGAAGCCACCTTCGATGTCCCATGAACACGGTTTTCGAAGACCCGGGATCTCTATCTAGCTGGCGATACGTTGTGTCATCCATGCACCTCACGCATCCAGAAAATCCATGGACCACATGCCCCGCGAGATATCCGTAACCGAGATAGTCGTGCACTGTCGTGAGCAGTGCGGCTCTCATAGGGAAATATTCTTTCTCTGCGGCGTCCCACGTCTTGGCTGGCGTTTTCCACAGCGTGTCTAGCTCCTCTTTCAGCAGCCCCAGATACAGATTGGTGTCATTCCCTGGTTGTTTCGGCCCTTCAATTAGCATACTCATGTGAATGTACTTCCTCTTCATGCACAACCAGGGGGGAAGGTTGTACATCCACACAAACAAAGGCCAGGTGCTATGTGTGCTTCTCTGGCTACCAAACGGATTGACTCCATCGGTGCTCGCACCCAGCACGATGTTCCTTGGATCCTTCCCAAATTCTCGGTGTTCGAAGTTCAACGCTTGCCACTGGCTCCCATCCTTAGGGTGACTCAGCATCTTGTCTTTTTTATTCATCTCCGGATCATTTGCGTCATCTTCTCGCTTCTTCTCCTCCCTATCCGTGTGCCAACGCAGGAGCTTTGCTACCTTAGGGTCTGCGAAATACCGCTGCAGACGAGGAGTGATCGGAAAGTACCACACCACTTTTCGAGGAGCTTTCTTCCTCTTCTTGTATCGAGTGACGCCGCACACCGGACATATGGTATACTCCGTGTGCTCGTCCCGATAAATGATGCAATTGTTCATGCACACATGGTATTTCACGTGCGGTAAATCCAGAGGACACACGATTTTCTTCGCCTCCTCGAAACTGGTCGGGCACTTGTTCCCCTTGGGAAGACGTTCATCCAAGAATGACATGTTCTCGTCGAAGCATGCGTCGGTCATTTTGTGTTTTACCTTCATCTCCAGAGCGGGTATCCTCGGGCCTGCATCCTTCATACAATGGAGTAACCGCGTCTATCTCTAGTTGATCCAGCTTGGCTTTCTCTCGGGCGGCAGCTCTTGTGTTATTCGTCTGCTTGAGAAGCAGCTCTTGAATATGAGGGTCCTGCACCCAACCCATCGATGGTCGATCGTCGTCTGCTCCACCGGCATCATCATCTTCATGATCACGCCCTTCGTCTGCTCCCGCATCTTCCTTATCATCATGTCCGACATCTTCTACATGATGACTGTGTACAGCATCACCGTCGTGATCATGTCCTGGAGATTCTTCGTCTTCTCGCCCGCCCGAGACACGGTGGTTGTCTTGCTGCCCTTCCTCATTTCTTGCCCGGCCCCCATGGACGACTTCATAGTCATCTTCATCACCTTGCCACCGATAGCCATCCATGAAACCACGAAAGAGCAGGTGGTCCCGCACCTGCCCGGAATCCGGGTCCGCAATAAGGCTCTTCAGCTTGCATCTTCGACACGGACATCTTGTCTCCGTCTCGTTCTTTTCAAGCATCTCGGCCTTCGCGGAGCTCAAAAACCTATTCACGATGCCTTCGGTCATTGTGCGGACCATGGTCGCCTGCGGGGTAGAGCAAAACGATATTTTAGAACCAAGAAAAAATTTGGCATGACTTTCCCTAAAAATATGACCAAAAAGAATGCATAGTGCCAAAATTCTCGCCGAAACGGAAATAAATCAACATTCCGGCAAAATATTGGCAACTATCGCATTTCAAATACCGATACCTGCAAACACAAACATATATGCAACACCACAAACATATGCAACACCACAAACATACATAGATCTAGCTAGGCCATAAAAAGTGCATGTGCACGTTATTGGAGGGAGAACAACATAAAGATAGCTTCCCCCTTACTTACCTATCAAAAAAGGTAATTTAACCACTTAATTTGGATGAATTTATGGTGCAAATGAGGTGAGGAGGAGGAGGCAGCTGAGACAAGCTTGGAGGAGGAGGTGGAGAGAATGAAGTGGGGAAAGTGAGTGGGTAGGTGTGGCTGTCCAAAATATCTAGCTTGTCCCAGGTTACTAATGGCGCACCACCAACAAATGCGCCATTAGTAACCCTGGCGCACCTGCTGGTGGTGCGCCATTAGTAGTTTTGCAAAAAAAACACTAATGGCGCACCAGGGAACAGTGCACCATTACTAGTTTAAACTCGTAATGGCGCACTGTTCCCTGGTGCGCCATTAGTAGTTTTGCAAAAAAATAAAAAATAAAAAATATATAGTAGTGGTGCACTATGTGGCTGGTGCGCCATTACTAGTTAGAACTAGTAATGGCGCACTGTGCCCTGGTCCGCCATTAGTATGTTTGGAAAAATTAAAAAAATTGTTACTAGTGGCGCACCGTGTGTCTGGTGCGCCATTAGTGTCTTTCACACTAATGGCGCACCAGCACATGGTGCGCCATTAGTGTCTTTCACACTAATGGCGCACAAGCACATGGTGCGCCACTGCTATATAGTAGTGGCGCACCACATGTCTGGTGCGCCATTAGTGGCCATTCCATCTATAGCCCTTTTCCTAGTAGTGTATTGTTGATCAGAAATAATATAGAATTATTCTGCAAAGCATAAAGGAGTGTTTGAAAGGAGTTTTTTAAAGAAAGACCTCGGTGAAGCTGCTTACATATTGAGTATCAAGATCTATAGAGATAGATCAAGACGCTTTATAAGTTTTTTCAATGAGTACATACCTTGACAAGATTTTGAAGTAGTTCAAAATGGAACAGTCAAAGAAAGAGTTCTTTCCTGTGTTACAAGGTGTGAAATTGTGTAAGACTCAAAGCCCGACCACGGCAGAAGATAGAAAGGGAATGAAAGTCATTCCCTATGCCTTGGCCATAGGTTCTATAAAGTATGCCATGCTGTGTACCCTACACTAATTTTGGCAAGGGAGTACAATAGTGATCTAGGAGTAGATCACTGGACAGCGGTCAAAATTATCCTTAGTGGAATAAGGATATGTTTCTCGATTATGGAAGTGACAAAAGGTTCGTCGTAAAGGGTTACGTCGATGCAAGTTTTGACACTAATCTAGATGACTCTAAGTCTCGGTCTAGATAAATATTGAATGTGGGAGAAATTAGCTAGAGTAGCTCCGTGCAGAGCATTGTAGACACAGAAATTTGCAAAATACATACGGATCTGAATGTGACAGACCCGTTGACTAAAATTATCTCACAAGCAAAACATGTTCACACCTTAGTACTCTTTGGGTGTTAATCACATAGCAATGTGAACTAGATTATTGACTCTAGTAAACCCTTTGGGTGTGGGTCACATGACGATGTGAACTATGGGTGTTAACACATGGTGATGTGAACTATTGATGTTAAATCACATGGCGATGTGAACTAGATTATTGACTCTAGTGCAAGTGGGAGACTGAAGGAAATATGCCCTAGAGGCAATAATAAAGTTATTATTTATTTCCTTATATCATGATAAATGTTTATTATTCATGCTAGAATTGTATTAACCGGAAACCTGATACATGTGTGAATACATAGACAAACAGAGTGTCACTAGTATGCCTCTACTTGACTAGCTCGTTGATCAAAGAGGGTTACGTTTCCTAGCCATAGACATGAGTTGTCATTTGATCAACGGGATCATATCATTAGGAGAATGATGTGATTGACTTGACCCATTCCGTTAGCTTAGCACACGATCGTTTGGTATCCTGCTATTGCTTTCTTCATGACTTATACATGTTCCTATGACTATGAGATTATGCAACTCCCGTTTACCGGAGGAACACTTTATGTGCTACCAAACGTCACAACGTAACTGGGTGATTATAAAGGTGCTCTACAGGTGTCTCCGAAGGTACTTGTTGGGTTGGCGTATTTCGAGATTAGGATTTGTCACTCCGATTGTCGGAGAGGTATCTCTGGGCCCTCTCGGTAATACACATCACTTAAGCCTGGCAAGCATTGCAACTAATGAGTTTGTTGCAAGATGATGTATTACAAAACGAGTAAAGAGACTTGCCGGTAACGAGATTGAACTAGGTATTGAGATACCGACGATCGAATCTCATGGCAAGTAACATACCGATGACAAAGGGAACAACGTATGTTGTTATGCGGTATAACCGATAAAGATCTTCGTAGAATATGTGGGAGCCAATATGAGCATCCAGGTTCCGCTATTGGTTATTGACCGGAGACATGTCTCGGTCATGTCTACATAGTTCTCGAACCCGTAGGGTCCGCACGCTTAACGTTTCGATCACAGTTATATTATGAGTTTATATGTTTTGATGTACCAAAGGTTGTTCGGAGTCCCGGGTGTGATCACGGACATGACGAGGAGTCTCGAAATGGTCGAGACATGAAGATTGATATATTGGAAGCCTATGTTTGGATATCGGAAGTGTTCCGGGTGAAATCCGGATTTTACCGGAGTACCAGGAGGTTACCGGAACCCCCCGGCAACATAATGGGACTTAGTGGGCCTAGGTGGAAGAGAGGAGAGGCGGCTAGGGCTGGGCCGCGCGCCCCTCCCCCCTAGTCCGAATAGGACAAGGAGAAGGGGGCGGCGCCCCCCTTCCTTCTTCTCCCTCTCCTCTTTCCCCCCTCCCAAGTCCTAATCCAACTAGGAAAAGGGGGGAGTCCTACTCCTGGTGGGAGTAGGACTCCTCCTGGCGCGCCCCAAGGCTGGCCGCACCTCCCCCCTTTGATCCTTTATATACGGGGGCAGGGGGCACCCCATAGACACAACAATTGATCTTTGATCTCTTAGCCGTGTGCGGTGCCCCCCTCCACCATATTACACCTCGATAATATCGTAGCGGTGCTTAGGCGAAGCCCTGCGTCGGTAGAACATCATCATCGTCACCACGCCGTCGTGCTGACGAAACTCTCCCTCAACACTCGGCTGGATCGGAGTTCGAGGGACGTCATCGAGCTGAACGTGTGCTGAACTCGGAGGTGCCGTACGTTCGGTACTTGATCGGTCGGATCGTGAAGACGTACGACTACATCAACTGTGTTGTGTTAGCGCTTCCGCTTTTGGTCTACGAGGGTACGTGGACAACACTCTCCCCTCTCGTTGCTATGCATCACCATGATCTTGCGTGTGCGTAGGAATTTTTTTCAAATTACTACGTTCACCAACATGTATTGTCTATTTCCTCACATTCGTTGACATCTAAGGATAAATAGACATGGTTTTAAGTAGGATGAACATAGTATGACATCATTCATATCATGGGCAAACAGATATAAATCAAACAGGCTATTTTATCATTGTGTGCGCACGTGAACATAACAGCTAGAATACAGATCAAGACCAAAAGAATATCCTTCATCTCTTTTAAACCATGTAAGGTGAATTGATACGTTAAGACAACTGTGTATAAAAGTGAACAGAGTAACTGACATTGGGTGCAAACCAAGTAGTTAAATGAACACATCACATTACCAATCACTTCAAAGGCAGGAGGAGTAAGGACTTACAACAGCGGCTTGAACTGGTGTGCTCATGCCCTTCATCTTGCTGGTGTGGCAATACTTGAAGATTTGCACTGCATTCGGTTCAGGTTCATTTTGGTCCGCACAGGCTTTCCTCTGTATTTGGAACAAGTCAATATAGATACGATAATATGGCACAGAAAAAAGAAGGAAGTAGCAGCTATTTACAAGAGCCTCGCAGTGTGCAATATAGCTATGAGATCCTGTTGTCTGTTGGAATTTCACCTTAGAACGGTTGGTCTTGTTCTTCAAACAGTTAGCCTAGAAGAAGATACACTTGTAAGGCACATACATAAATACAAGTTCAATATGTGGTCTGATCAAATATATATAGCTTACCTGATACTTTAGATCAGACCAGTGTTTAACGAGGGCTGTCCAGTCTTCATCTGTAATATATTCTACTGGAGATGTTTGGGCGATTTCATTGTTAGCCTTGCCTTCAAAGTGAGATTTTCTAAGGTGGTACCGATACTGTCGCAGAGCAGACTGAAAAACATGAGTGCATTCTTGTTTAGTTGCATCATCTTTCGGATCCAACTTGAACCTCATCTGTTGAAAAAAAGAATGTGGGTCTTATTAGGAGGAAGCTAGAATGTATGGGACAGAGCAAGACAATATTACTAATTGCGATGAATAACATTACTTACGGATAAATGGTCAACGAAGGTGTTAACTGGGTATTGTCTTTATAGCATCACGTGGCCTTTATAAACCCGCCTCAAAATGGATCTCCATTCTTCCTCCTTTAGATTTTGTTAATATGTCAAGCATTATCCCTGATGTCTGTTTCCGCTTGTGTCGTGGTGCTAGTTCAACAACGAATACAGAAAGTGTTAGTGTACATCTAACTGTGAGAGTACATATAAAAGAGCATGCAACTGCAACTTGACTCGGTCAGGTACCATCTTGGTGTTGATGCTCATGAGGTTCATCTGATCTTGCCAAGTCATGTTGTGTCAGCAGTGCTTCGGAAGTAGTGTTAGGTGTGAAGGCAGCTTGGGAACTGTCCAGTTCCGGAGCAAATGAACGAGTAACTCGTTGAGATGCTGGTATAGTTGAAGCGGATGCTGCAGCTGGTGGAGCAGGTGATACTGTGTTTGTAGATTTAGCTGGTGGACTTGGACCTTCTACTGCACTATAAGTACCAGAAGAATCTGGACCGCAGATCCTTTTCCGTTTCACCCGACGAGTAACACCACTCCCTACTATATTATTTTCCTTGCTCTTTTTTGACTTTGCCATGTCAAGGCGTACCCACAACACAAAAGAATAAAATGGCTCTTCAGAACTCATTGATGCATGATACAGACAAGCAATACTTTGATGTAAGAGAACCATATGAGGATGGAATATGTAGGAAAAACGGGACGACATGACATATTCACGGCTACGATGTGTAAACTAACCAGAAAGATTTTCAAGAAAATAGAAGTAATGCAAGCTAGACACCATATGAAAGATGCAACCAATATTACTCTGCCAAGTTAGAAGTGTCTTGTCATAAGTGGCAATTCCAAAAATAAGAAGCAGTACAACGTAGAAATCAATGCAAGATGCAACCACTATCAAACTGCCATGTTAAAAGTGTCCAATCATGAGTGACTGATGCGGGATACACAATAGCAGTACTTTGATGTAAGAACATGGTATGATAGATAGATGCAGTGTATTCTAGACACAGAACGCCATGTCATATGCACATGTATAACGTATGAACTCAGCAGGTGCAATTTAATCAAAATAGAAGAAATACAGGCTAGACAACATGTGCAACATGAAACAAATTATCACACTGTCAACTTAGAGCAAGCACCTACGATGGTAGAGTACGGGAGATGAACTCATCATGTAGACTTGGGACTGCAACATCATTAGCAGTAGCAGTGTCAAATCTAGAGAGTCTCTGTTTGCGTTTTTCCTTCCTATTTTCAGATATTGCCTTATGAAGTCAAAACCACAAGAAGATGAATAAAATTAGCTCTGCATAACTGGTTGATGCATGATACAGACGAACACTACTTTGATGTAAGGCAAGCGTAGGATAGGAGGATGGAATATATACAAAAAAAGATAGTGTTTCATATTCACACGTACGATAGGAGGATGGAATATGTATGAGAAAACAGTAAGTGAAAGGCATTTCAACAAAATTAGAAGAAATGAAAGCTAGGCACCATATGAACATGCAACCAATATCACTCTATCAGGTAAAAAGTGTCTCGACGTAAGTGCCATTTCAAGAAATTAGAAGCAGTACAAGCTAGAAGACAATGCAAGATGCAACCTACATCACAGTCCCAATTTAAATATGTCTTATGGGTAAGTGATCATTGCAGGTATGAGTTGTAAGCTACGCAGATGCAATTCAACATAATCAGAAGCAATACAAACTAGACATCATACGGAAAACGCAACCAGATATAACAGTTCCAAGTTAGGGCAAGCACCTGCGATGGTGGTTTAGGGGAGATGTGCTCATCATGTACACGTATGTTCTAGAAACAGGAACACGTGTCATATTCATAGGCATTATGTGTAAAGTAAGCAGATGCAATTCAACAAAGTTAGAAGCAATACAAGCTAGACATCATACGCAACATGCAATCACATATAATAGTGCCAAGTTAGAGCAAGCACCTGTCATGGTGGAGTAGGGGAGATGTGCTCATCATGTACACGTATGTTCTAGAAACAGGAACACGTGTCATATTCACAGGCATTATGTGTAAAGTAAGCAGATGCAATTCAACAAAGTTAGAAGCAATACAAGCTAGACATCATACGCAACATGCAACCACATATAATAGTGCCAAGTTAGAGCAAGCAACTGTGATGGTCGAGTAGGGGAGATGTGCTCATCATCTACACAGCTACGTTGACTGTCTAGCCTTGCATTGTCTTGCGAATCTTGTTGGGAGGATGGCGGAGTAGAATCTGTAGAGAACCTCCGTTTCAGTTGCTCCACCATCATCCAATGCCTTGCCAAGTTCCTTCAGCTTTATTGATTTTGCATTGTGAGGTCAAACCGACAAGAAAAAGGAATATAATTCGCTCTTCAAAACTCATTCATGCATGATACTGACGAACACTACTCTGATGAAAGGCAAAGTCATGATACGAGGATGAATATGTACGAAAAAATGGACGGCTTGACATATTCACACCTATGATGTTGTAACTAAGCAGAAGGCACTTCAACAAATTAGAAGCACTGCAAACTAGACACCATATGAAAGGTGCAATCTACATCACAGTGCCAAGTTAAAACTGTCTCGTGATAGGTGGCGTTCTTCAAACTAGAAGCAATACATGCTAGAAATCATATTCGAGACGCAAACCAATATCACACTGCCAACTTAAAGGTATTCCATCATAAGTGACTGATGCAGGATACACAAGAAGAGTAGTTTCATGTAAGCACATGGTGTGATAGACAGATATAGTATGTACCAAAAATAGGAAAGCGTGTCATATTCACACGTATCATGTGTAACCTAAGCAGATGCAGTTTACACTAGTTAGGAGCAATACAAGCTAGACACCATATGCAACATGCAACCAGATATCACACTGCCAAGTTAGAGCAAGCACCTTTGGTGGTGGAGTAGGGGAGCGGAGACTTGGACCTTGTAATGCACTATCAGTACAAGGAGAATCGGTACAGATGCTCCATTTACGTTGCTGCAGAGGACCACCATCATCGCCTTCCTTACTCTTTTCCTTCCTCTTTCTTGATTTTGCCTTGTCAAGTCAAACCCATAAGAAAAAGGAATGAAATTTTCTCTTCAGAACTCATTGATGCATGATACTGACGAACACTACTCTGATGAAAGGCAAAGTCATGATACGAGGATGAAATATGTACGAAAAAATGGACGGCTTGACATATTCACACCTATGATGCGGTAACTAAGCAGAAGGCACTTCAACAAATTAGAAGCACTTCAAACTAGACACCATATGAAATGTGCAATCAATATCACGCTGCCAAGTTAAAACTGTCTTGTCATAGGTGGCATTCATCAAACTAGAAGCAATACATGCTAGAAATCATATTCAAGACGCAAACCAATATCACACTGCCAACTTAAAGGTGTTCCATCATAAGTGACTGATGCAGGATACACAAGAAGAGTAGTTTCATGTAAGAACATGGTGTGATAGACAGATATTGTATGTACCAAAAACAGGAAAGCTTGTCATATTCACATGTATCATGTGTAAGCTAAGCAGATGCAGTTTACACTAATTAGGAGCAATACAAACTAGACACCATATGCAACATGCAACCAGATATCACACTGCCAAGTTAGAGCAAGCACCTTGGATGGTGGAGTAGGGGAGAGGAGACTTGGACCTTGTAATGCACTATCAGTACAAGGAGAATCGGTACAAATGCTCCATTTACGTTGCTGCAGAGGACCACCATCCTCGCCTTCCTTACTCTTTTCCTTCCTCTTTCTTGATTTTGCCTAGTCAAGTCAAACCCACAAGAAAATGGAATAAAATTTGCTCTTTAGAACTCATTGATGCATGATACTGACGAACACTACTTTCATGTAAGGTAGCCGCATGATAGGAGGATGGAATATGTATGAAAAACAGGACGGCGTGACATATTGACATGTATGATGTATAAAGTGTAAACTAAGCACAAGGTGCTTGAATTTGTTAGAATCAATGCAAGCTAGAAACCATATGAAAGATGAAACCAATATCACTCTTCCAAATTAAAAGGGTGCCCTAACAAATGTATTTGACGAAATTAGAAGCAATACATGGCAATAGGCTAGAAATAATATGCAATATGCAACGAATAAAGGTGACTCATCGTAAGTGATTGATGCAGGATACAGAAGAGAGGTAGTTTCATGTAAGAACAAGGTTAACACATAGATGTAGTCTGTACCAAAAATAGGAAGGCATGTCATATTCACAGGTATAATGTGTAAACTAAGCAGATGCAACTTACCCTAATTAGAAGCACTACAAGCTCCGTATGCAACATGCAACCACATATCACACTGCGAAGTTAGAGCAAGCACCTGTGATGGTGGTGTGGGGGAATTGCGGTCATCAACTAGAGAGCTACGTTGACTATCTTCATTTAGCCTTGTTGTTTCTTGAGAAGCATGTGGGGAGGATGACACTGCACTCTTTAAACGAGTATGGCGTCTCACAGTAGCCCACCCGGGTGACTGTCTCATCATAAGTGATTGACGAGGGATACAAAAGAGCATTAGTTTGACGTACGAACATGGTAAATAGACATATGTAGTATGTATCAAAAACAGGAAGGCATGTCATTATCAAAGGTATAATGTGTAAAGTAAGCAGATGCAATTTAACCAAATTGGAAGCAATACAAGCTAGACACCATATGCAACATGCAACCACATTTGACAGCGCGAAGTTAAAGCAAGCACCTAGGATGGTTGTGTGTGGCAATTGAGATCATCAACTACAGAGCTATGTTTACTGTCACCAACTGCTGACACTGCATCCTTTAGAGCGCTGAAACGCTTAGTGCTTATCTTCGAATTACACTGGAGCGACTTCTGTCTTTTCTTTTCAGCATTCATCAACACTGCGTCAGAGTCTGAAATACCCATGCATATAAAAACAATAGTGTGAGTATGGGTGAAGTGTGTGCACAATTAGTACAATGTAAAGCTAGCAGATAGCAGGTCGGTGAGAAATAAATGATGGGACACATATGATAGCTCTACAACATGCATGGCACACTAAATTACTACAGGATTCTATGAAAATAACATTCGACTGAAAACAAAATAGGTCAGTCCATTTTTTCTGCACCATCCGATGTACAAAGACGGGCAGATTGCCTTCATCTACCTCCAGCCAGTCAGTGTTGACGATCTTCCTCGAAACGGCAGCGACCACCGGCCCAGTCCCCTGCCTGCGCCCTCCCCTCGACCTCACCGCACCGCCGTGCTTGGCACCGCCCCCCGGCAATCCATTCAAGCCCCGCCGACCTCTAGATCGGGCGCAAGCAGCTCCTGCGCCCCACACCCCTATGATAGACACCGATGCGCCGCTTCCCCAGCGAACAGGCGGACTAGGTGCTCCGCGCACCTAAGCGGGTGCTGCTTCTTTTAATTGCGGTTCAACTGACCCTGAACTGAAATCCAGGCGGGCTACTGACCTCTAGCAAAGGTGAAATAGTAAAGGGAGGAAACCTTGTGCATTTGGTATCACGAAGAAGATGCAGTAAGAAGCGTTCAACTAGTTTCTTTCGTGGGATGAATGCGGTGTGAGCAGAGACGTAAGGTTCGCACGAATAAGGGAAGAGGAGTACCTCTTTCTGCTGGCAGTGTTGTGTCCTCCTTCTGTTTTTCCAACGATCTTCTTGTGGTTCACTGGAAACGCGAAGTTGTGGAGGACGGTGCAGCCTTGGACGAACCCATGGCCAAGTTGTTGAGTGTGGTGCGGTGGCCGTCTATGGGCGGCGGGGAAGCAGATCCGAGGCGGCGAACGATGGTGTAGCGGGAACAGCTCTGGTGCGGTGGACGGTTGCGACAGTGGAGTGGCAGTAGTGAGGCTCAGGACGGCGTGGTTGGAGTGATTCTGGTACGGCACACGTCGGCGTCGGCGTCGTGGAGGCAGCTCTACCTCGGCTTCAGCTGCTAAGTCCTTGAGGGTGTTGCGGTTGCGGTTGCTGTCGGTGTGGAACGACACCTATGGGATCACAAGAATCCCTACTACGGTTGCCGGGGCGCAGGGTTGCAAGAAGAGCAGGATTAGTAATCAGCACAAGGATCGTTTACCCAGGTTCAGGCCGCGAGGATACACAAAACCCTAGTCCTGCTTTGGTGGATGTATTGAGTGTTCTTGAGCCCTCCAACTAGCTATGGTGACTGAGCCATCTCAGAGAGCTGAATCCTTCTCTAGTACGCCACGGGCCTCCTTTTATAGTCAAAAGGGGGTGCCACAGTGTCACACAGGAGGTGCAAAGGCGTACAGTGCTACGAGCTTATCGCTCGTATTACAGGACAAGACGCATTTAATGCGCTGCTGAGGTGTCCCCTAGCTTTATCGGGGACGGGAGCGAGGCCCGTCCCGTCCGTCGCCACTCCTCCTCGATTCGACACGTGCCCTGGCCAGCGATGCGTGCGGCGCCATGTAGGCAGGCAGGCAGCTGAGGTGGCGTGGTGGTAGGGTCTTCACGAAGATCGGCATGCCGCCACGCAGGTGCTGGACAATCTGGCCTGAAAGCTGCATGTTGCCACGCAGGTGCCAGCCCAGCTGGTTGAGCTGGCAGCTGCATGCGGACGGCGGTGGAGACTTGGCTGGTGTGGGCCTGGCAGCAGCCCTGCTGGCGTCCTCGGTGAGGGCCTTGCAGGGTGGCCTGGTAAGGGTCTTCCCGTGGCGCACTATTGTCCCCGGCAAGGATATGCCGGGGGTCTTGTGGCTCTCCTCGGCAGGGATCTTGCCGAGGACCGTCGTCTTTTGGTCCTCACCTGATCTTGAATATTCCTTGGTTTTGACAAAGATCTGCATGCTACCATGGCGGTGCCTCCCAAGCCCTAGTTCCAACGTGGTTGGTTGAGTTGGAACCCGTGGGCTCGAGGGTGGCTCACCCCACTGGTGTGGGCGAGCCACCCCGGCAAGGGTCTTGTCGGGGCTGCTGAGGCTGCCCCAGCAAGGGTCTTGCCGGGGAGCCTGCTTCGTCCTTCTACATCTTTGTGTTCTTGGCCTTGGCGTTGCCTTAGCTGTCTTGTACTTCGGTTTTACCTCGGTTCACCTCCCCTCTTCTGCTTGGTGCGGCCGTGGGCGCGGCTCCGACTGTCCGTGCATAGGTAAAGGGGTACAAAGGTGCGCCCCTTCTTTTGTACACCGAGAGGAGCCCCCGGGCCTGGGCCACACATAAGCGCGACACGTTGTTGGGCCAGGGCCAAAAACGGTGCGCGGGCAGGAGGGGCGGTTTTTACCGCGGTAATTTTCCATCTGCTGCGCTTCCCCACGCCCCGCGTTGAATGCGCGACATGGAGGGGTGCGTATGTGACGTGGGCGGCATGCGTGGGGTGGTTTCCGCAGGGATGCATCATATCGCGATACAAGGGCGGCTCGCGCCTTCCCCATGAAGAGGGAGAGGCATAAGGGCGCGGCCCATTTACTGAATGGGGGCGGGTCGCGGTCTTCAAGGCGTCCACACCCCACGATCACGGGGTGGGGAGAGGTCGCTTCACCCGTCCCCTCAGTTCTGCACGTTCGCCACGCGTCCTCCATGCGCTTGGGGTGGCAAGCGGTGGAGACGGGAAACCGGGCCGTCGCTGGTTGGGGCAGCGGGTCGGCCTCGATTCCCTGCACCTCTGGTGGCTGGACTGGCCGAGCAGGGCGGCCGAGCCCCGACCTTACCCCTTTATAAGGAGAGGGAAGGGGGATGGCATCCCGCATTCTTCTATCTTCTATCTCCTCCTGCTTCTGCTTCTTCCTCTCATCCGCCATGGAGAAGGGGAACCCTGGTCCCTCGACAGTGGCGGCGAGGGTCGCTGCTCGACAGCGCGTCCCTCCTCCTCCTGAGCCAGCGGTTGGAGCCGGCCACGAGGGGAACGGGGAGGGGGAGAGGCCGTGGCACAGGTCGTGGAGCTCGGGGAAGAGGAGGACGGGGTGGCGCGCCGGCCTCGCCCCCGCCAATGATGCCTTTGCCGACGGAGGGCCACGTTGGAGACCAACCGCACGAGTTCTTCATCAGGCTGCGCCGGCCTCCGCGTCGCCGTCTTCGTCTTCCCACCCTGTTTGCCCGGGAGATGGAGCGTGACCCGCCCCAGACCCTCAGGTTGCACATGAGGGGCTACGGGAATGGGGGCACGCGGGTCGACGTCGACTTCCCGGCTCCTCGGGTCATGTATCTCCGCCATGGATGGAAGACGTTCGCTCGCATCCACAGCTTGACGGCGGGGCTCGTCCTCTACTTCAAATTAATGGAGGACAGGTTGCTCTTCGTCAAGGTTTTCGGAGATTTTGGAACTCGCCTGAAGTGCTGCGTGGAGAGCTCCTCCGACGGAGACTCCGACGATGGAAGCTCTTCCTCGAGAGAAAGTGACGAGGAGGACAGCGGGGCAGATGACGGGGATGAGTCCGACTAGGCGTCGGACGCCCCGCACCTGGGCGGGTGCGGCAGCAGCAGCATCTGCACCTGGCCGCTCCTTCGGTGGAGTTTCGCCGGGGGAGGGGCCAGCTCCTTGAACTTCTCGGGGCCGTCTCCTTGGGCGGCTGGCGTCGGGAAGCTGTGGAAGAGGAAGAGAGCGGGCGGCGAGGCCGCCAACTCGGAGTACGCGGACACCGACGCCTTCGTCGCGTGTCTGGCGACCTGCCGCCTCGTCTTCCAGCTCCTTTCCCGGCACTGTCATCACCGGCCCACCCTTGGATAGCCACCGAGGTGTTCTGTTGGTGCTTTCTGCTGCTCGTAGCTCGCCTAGGCGCCCAATTATTTGCCCTTTCGCCTTCTTGACCTGCCTCCTGAGGAGAGGGACAAGAAAGGGATTACGTGCATCTCATCTCTTTTTTAGTCTGTAAGCCTTCGGGCCTTCATTAAATTTAGGACTTGTATTCCCCTTGGTCATGTTTTTCATTCCGTATGAACTGTACCTGTGTGGGATGTTTTTAATGAAAAAGGGATGTTTGCCGGGTTTTTCATTCGTGGGTGGACCCCACGACAAGGAGCGAATCTTTGTTACTATTTAAGATAAACGTTTTTCGCCCGGCAATAGGCCTTGCAGTCCCCCTCACTTTGCTCAACCATTCTTGCACCCTTGGCGGAGGCAGGGATGAAGTGGGCTTAGGCTCCTCGCTCTATCTCCTTGCCGCCGCGGCTACAACCAAATCCGGACCCTGGAGACCATCCTTAGGTATAGGAAAAAGGGGAGCACGGTAGCCTAGAGATAAAACGAGGTTTCATATGTCCAAGTTCCGTACCGAAATGCATGACAGGGGATGAAAGACTTATCTGGATCTGCAGCCCCCGGCAACCTTGTCTTGCCGCGGTTGGATCCTTGTACTTGCAGCCCTCGGCAACTCTGGTTTGCCGGGGTCGGGGCGCCGGTCCATTCCCTTTCTTCCAAGTAGCTCTGCAGAAGTGCTCATGTGCTCTGCGAATGAAAGGAGAGCAGAAAAGAACCGAGAGACGCGCACTCGACCTCTAGGCTAGGGGTTAGTCACCGCTAAGCACTATCAACCCTAACCAAGGAAGAGACTGGACCTAGCATGCATGTTATAACTTAGGGCGCCAACACTTCATTTATTTGTGCTCAGGGTCTGCGCCTGGCTTTGTACAAAGGGTTACATGCCTTGCCGGCAAGGCTTGTACAAAAGGGTGGCTTGTCAGGGGGGCCGGCAAGGCGCGCCTTATGGGTAGAACTTGCGAAGATGCTCGATGTTCCAGGAGTTGCTCACTGGAACAGCATCTTCGGTCTCCAGGCGGACTGCGCCAGGCCTGGTGACTCGTATTACCCGATAAGGGCCTTCGCACTTCGGCGTCAACTTGTTGGAATTCTTGGCTGACTGAACGTGCCGAAGAACAAGGTTGCCTTCATTAAAGCTTTGGGCATGAACCTTGCGGCTATGGTAGCGGCGAAAGGCTTGCTGGTAGCGTGCTGCTCTCACAGCCGCCCGAAGACGATCTTCCTCAAGGAGCGTCGCGTCATTTTGCCGCAACTGCTCTTGCTCAAGCTCATCATAAGCGAGCACTCGAGGTGACCCGTATTTTAGTTCCGTGGGGAGAACTGCCTCCGCCCCATATACTAGGGCAAAGGGTGTCTGACCGGTGGCTCGATTTGGCGTCGTCCTAATCGACCAAAGAACCGCCGGCAACTCATCAATCCAGCGCCTTCCGCTCTTGTGCAGCCTATCAAAGGTCTTCATACTCAGGCCTAGCAACACTTTAGCATTCGCCGTCTCTGCTTGGCCGTTGCTCCGGGGGTGTGCCACGGAAGCAAAACAGACCTTGTTGCCGAGGTCTTGATGTACTGCATGAAGGTGTGGCTTGTGAACTGCGTGCCGTTGTTGGTGATGACTCTATTTGGCACACCAAAACGGCAGACTAGTTTCTTGAAGAACTTGACGGCTGACTGTGTTGTCACCTTCCTCACTGGTTCCACCTCTGGGCCACTTTGTGAACTTGTCGATTGCAACGTACAAGTACTCAAAGCCCCTGACAGCACGGGGGAAAGGGCCCAGTATGTCGAGCCCCCAGACCGAGAATGGCCAAGAGAGAGGGATTGTTTGAAGGGCTTGAGCTGGTTGATGAAGCTTCTTTGAATGGAACTGACACGCTTCACACTTGGTTACTAGTGTCGTCGCATACTGGAGGGCGGTGGGCCAGAAGAAACCTTGCCGGAACGCCTTGCCGACAAGGGCCCTTGACCCTATGTGGGAGCCACATATGCCTCCATGTATCTCTGCCAACAGCTCCAGTCCTTCCTCCCGGGGGATGCACTTTAATTTCACACCGTCCGGCCTTCTCCTGTATAGGACGTTATCGACGAACTGGTACAGGGCAGGCCGACGGGCTACTTTTTCCGCTTCTTCCTGTTCCTCAGGAAGTTCCTGCGTTTGGAGGAATCGAACAGTATGTTGCGCCCATGCCGAAGCCTGGGGCTCGACGGCAAGGACCAAAGGCATTTCCTCTGCCATGGGAGCGGTTGTCTCCACGGCCAGGGCTTGACGCCCCGCCGGAGCCAGTTGCTCTTTAGCAGGCTCAGCATCCACGGCAGCATCCTTGCCAGCAGCCCCAGGGGGCTCGGCGGGAAAGTACTTGCCGGGACCTGATTTCCGTCGCTTGTTCCGCCCTGTTGATGGTTCGACGGATGGCTGAGTTAACCGGAGCAAAAAGGTACCTGGCTCCACACGTAGCTTGAATGCAGCATGCTTCGACAGGTGATCGGCGATGTCGTTCTCTGCTCGGGGAATGTGCTCCGCTTGGATACCTTCAAAGCGCTCCTCCAGCTTCCTCACTTCATCTACGTAGGCCTCCATCAATGGGCTCTGGAAATCCTTGTTGACTTGTCTGACGACAAGCTGCGAGTCACCCCTGACGATGAGCTTCTTCACCCCGAGGTCTGCCGTGATCCTGAGACTGGCAAGCGGCCCCTCGTACTCAGCAGTGTTGTTTGTGGACATCTCCTTGGGAAAGTGCACCTGGATCACGTACTTGAGGTGCTCTCCGGTGGGTGCGACAAGCAGCACACCGGCACCGGCGCCTTGCAACGAGAAAGCCCCGTCAAAGTACATGATCCAGTCGCAGTCCGCTTCCTTGCCGAGGAGAATAGTGTCTTGGATTTCTTCATCAGGTGTTGAGGTCCATTCCGCAATGAACTCTGCCAAGATTCTGCTCTGGATTGTTGAGGTACTTTCAAACTTCAACCCAAAGCTTGACAACTCCAAGGCCCATTCCACAATCCTTCCGGTTGCATCTGGGTTGTGTTGTATCCGTTGTAGTGGGAGGCGGGTGACGACAGTGATCTCGTGGGCTTGGAAGTAATGACGCAGCTTCCTCGAGGCCATAAGGAGGCCGAAGAGCAATTTCCGCACACCGGGGTACCTCGACCAAGGCCCCTGCAAGAGGGAGCTAACGAAGTAAAGCGGGTGCTGCATCATCTTCTTCTTCTGCACCACTTCGCTTGACTGTGCGCCGTTGCCCTGATGGCGTCAGACTCTGCCGGGGGCCTTGCCTTGCCGGCACCAGGTCCTGCCGGGGAAACCTTCGCTCGCTGACTCCTGGTTCTTCCGTCGCCACTGCCTCCTCGTCGACCACCCTCTGTGCCACTAGTGCGGCGCTGACCACTTGATTCGTCGCCGCTAGATACAGCAGCACGGTTATTGTGGTTAGGCGAACCAGTATTGGCGTGGAGGAAAGGTATTTCTTCAAATCCTGCAATGTCGCCTCGGCTTCTGTGGTGCACTCCATCGGGCCTGCCTTCTTCAAGATTTTGAAGAAAGGAAGGGCGCACTCGGCGGACTTGGAGATGAATCGGCTCATGGCGGCAACGCAGCCGGCGAGGCGACGCACATCCTTGATCCGTTTGGGCGCCTCAATCTGTTCAATAGCCTTGATTTTATCTGGGTTTGCCTCGATCCCGCGCTGCGACACAAAGAATCCGAGAAGCTTGCCGGACGAAACGCCGAAGACACACTTCTCAGGGTTCAGCTTAAGGTTGATCTTGCGCAGATTGGCAAATGCCTCTTCCAGATCTTGCACAAGAGTTGCCCCGTCCTTGGTTTTGACCACTATGTCATCCATGTATGCCTCCAAATTTCGATGGAGCTGGGGTTCAAAACCAATTTGGACTGCTCTTGCAAACGTCGAGCCAGCACTCTTCAACCCGAAAGGCATCCATAAAAAGCAATACCTACCACATGGGGTGATGAATGATGTCTTCTCTTCATCTTCTCTTGTCATGAAGATTTGGTGGTAGCCGAGTAGGCGTCGAGGAATGACAGCAGATCACACACGGTAAGGGGTCCTTAGGACAAGCCTTATTGATATCTGTGTAGTCAATACATAGCCTCCACTTCCCATTTGCCTTGCACAACACTACCGGATTGGCCAACCGCGTCGGATGGAGCACTCCTCTCACCAAACCTGCCGCTTCCAACTTCCTGATCTCCTCTATGATGAACTCCTGCCTCTCCAGAGCTTGCTTTCTGACCTTCTGCTTGACGGGCCGCGCATGAGGACAGACAGCTAGGTGGTGCTCAATCACCTCCCTGGGAACACCGGGGATGAAGGATGCTTGCCACGCAAACACGTCGACATTCGCCCGTAGGAATGTGACGAGCGCGCCTTCCTATTTGCTATCGAGGGTGGAGCCTATGGTGAAAGCCCCTCCCGTGCCATCCTCCCTAACAGATACCTTCTTGGTCTGCGGTGGCTCAGCTCTGGATTTCTTGCTCTTGCCGATGGAGCTCTCTGGCACGTCCTCGACGGTAGCACAACACTCCAAGGAGGTGCGCTTGCCGGAGTGGGTGTGAGAGGTCTTGCTGGGCTTCTTCTTCCCTCCCGGGGCTTCAGCAGCAGGAGCAAGTGCCTTGGCGGCGGCTGCTGCAACTGCTTCCCAGTAGAGTTGGTTGGTGCAAATCAGCGTGTCCTTCTTGTCGGAGGGGACAGAGATGATGGTCAACGGCCCGGGCATATTCAGCATGTTGTAGGCGTAGTGCGACGCTGCCATGAACTTGGCTAGTGCCGGGCGGCCGAGGATCCCGTTGTAGGGCAAGGGGATCTCGGCCACGTCGAAGATGATCCTCTCCATCCTGTAGTTTAACTCCCCTCCAAACGCCACGGGCAGCGTGACCTTCCCCTTCGGCTGGCACCTCCCCGGATTGACCCCTTGAAACGTGCCCGTTTCCTCGAGGTCTCCATAAGGGATTTGCAGGCTTTTGATCACGACGGGCGAGATCAAGTTCAGGCCGGCCCCGCCGTCGACCAACATCTTATTCACCTTGAGGTTGCGTATCGTTGGCGAGACCAACAATGGCAAACACCCGACCGCGGTTGTGCGGCCAGGGTGGTCCTCGACATCAAAGATGGGGGGCGTGCTGGACCACTTCAGCGGCTTCTGAGTGTCGAACGACGGCTCCGCTGCTGTAATCTCATGCGCCCACTGCTTGAGCTGGCGGTGAGAAGTATGCAGTGAGGCGCCACCGTCGATGCACATGACCTTTTTAGACCTCTGGAACTCTTCCTCGCCGGACTCATCGTCCTCGTCATGATCATCGTCTTCTCTCTTCTTGTCACGGCCCCGGGCGGGCCTCCCATGCTGGTTATCCTTGTCGCGGCGGCCTCCTTGGCCGCCACGCTTCTTGCCGGATCCCTCGGCACCGTCCTGACCTTTCTCCTTGTACCGCCTCTCATACTCGGCCTTTTGCTTTTCAGCAAGCAGCTCGACTTGCCGGCAGTTCTAGAGGTCGTGGCCCTTGGTGCGGTGGATCTTGCAGTACTGCTTGCCAGAGGCCCCTGGCTTGTCGGCAGCTGCTAAGGCCCGGCAGGCGACGCACCCGGCAATCTCCTTGCCGAGGTCGTCTGCCTTGACCTTCTTGGTAGCGCCGGTGTCGTCAAACCCTTCAACAGCAAGCACGGCCTTGCCCTTGCGTTTCCTGTTGTGACGCCGGCCCTTCTTCGTCGAGGCAGCGCTGTCTTCATTAGTAGAGTCGGTTTCCGCGCCGGGGTACTTCCTTCCCTCTTCAGCCCGGGCGCACCTATCGGCCAGAACATAGAGTTCGGCCACATCCTTAACCTTGGTCATCGCCAGCTCTTCGCGCATCTTGCGGTTGCGCACGTTCTGATGGAACGCGCTGATCACAGCGGTGGGATGAACGTCGGGGATGTTGTACTGCACCCGGCTGAATCTCTGGATGTACTTGCGCAGGGTTTCCCCTTCCTTCTGGCGAATGATATGCACATCACTGGCCTGGCCATGAGCTTGGTGGCCTCCAGTGAAGGCGCCAACGAACTCATGGCACAGATCCGACCAAGAATAAATGGAATCCGCCGGTAAGTGCATCAACCAAGACATAACATTGGGTTTCAGTGCCAACGGGAAGTAATTGGCAAGCACCTTGTCGTTGCGAGCTCCGGCAGCTTGAATCGCGATGGTGTAGATGCTAAGGAACTCAGATGGATGGCTCTTGCCAGTGTACTTCTCGCCGACGTCGGGCTTGAACGTGCGGTAGAACGGCCACTGGAACTGCCGCAGCTCGCGGGTAAAGGCTGGGCAGCCCACCTCGTAAGGTAGGCCACCGGAGCCACCCGGCGCTGGGTGGTCCATAGTGGGTCCCGCCCGCTTGTCCGACTGGTGGCGTGTATCATGCCGGCGCTCAATAGTGGCTCGAGCATCTTCGTGAGCCCGTTCTCGAAGAACTTGGCGCTGGTCGCGGTGGGTCCGCAGGTCGGATGACGCTATAGAGATGTTATCACAAGCGTCGTAACGACGAGCCGACGCCCGCGGTGGCTGGCGAGGAGGAGGAGAGTGCACCGTGACCGCAGCACCCCCGGTCCTCCCAGCACTGGCATGTGGCGGCTCGGTGGAGCCCCGGCCCGAGGGCCCCGCCGGTCGTGGATCATCTTTGTTGGCGACGGCGACGAGGCTCTGGATGGTGGCCCTCCACTCGTCGAGCTTCTCCGCAGCAGGAGGGAAGTCGAGGAGCAGCTGCGCGCGCGCCAAAGCTTCTGCTGGCATGGGTGGCGGCGATAGCTGCGTGGACCGTGGCGCGCTTCGACTTCTAATCACGTTAGAAGGAGCTCAATCACGACCCAGCGGCTGCGCGCCAATTTTGCCAGCACTTCGGCAGGCATGCTGAACTCCTTCGTCTCGCGGACGGCGCACAGGGCTCTTCCCACGGCGGTGTCCAGGGTCACCGGCGTGGTGACGCTGCTCGTCGCGCACACCATGGGGAAGAGCGTGCAGTGGTCGCCTGTGTGGGCGTCTTGGAGGTTGCTGCGCCGCCCGTGGGTGGCACGACGACACTCCTAAAGGGCCCCGCGCCACCTGCGGGGGGTCCAGCCCCGTCTTTGGACTTGGTGGCATGCGGCCCGTCGACTGGCGCTCGAACGGCGCCGCTCGCCAGGCTCTGACTGCCAGGGCGATGCTGGTGCTCGCGGACCGCGGCCCGGGTTCTGTCCGCGACCGGGCCGCTCGGCTCCCGTCGAGCCGACCGCCGTGGCCGTCTTCTTCTTGGGAGCCATGGCAATAAAGAAGCGCTAGGCTAACTACTAGACGAGATTCTCACAATTGCGCCCCCTACCTGGCGCGCCAAAGATGTCGGTATGGAACGACACCTATGGGATCACAAGAATCCCTACCACGGTTGCCGGGCCCAGGGTTGCAAGAAGAGCAGGATTAGTAATCAACACAAGGATCGTTTACCCAGGTTCGGGCCACAAGGATGCGTAAAACCCTAGTCCTCCTTTGGTTGATGTATTGAGTGTTCTTGAGCCCTCCAACTAGCTATGGTGGTTGAGCCGTTTCAGAGAGACAAATCCTACTCCAGTACGCCACGGGCCTCCTTTTATAGTCGAAAGGGGCTGCCACAGTGGCACACAGGAGGTGGAAAGACGTACAGTGCTACGAGCTTATCGCTCGTATTACAGGACAAGACGCATTTAATCCGCCGCTGAGGTGTCCCCTAGCTTTATCGGGGACGGGAGCGATGCTCGTCCCGTCCGTCGCCGCTCCTCCTCACTTCGACACGCGCCCTGGCCAGCGATGCGTGCGGCGCCATGTAGGCAGGCAGGCAGCTGAGGTGGCGTGGTGGTAGGGTCTTCACGAAGATCTGCATGCCGCCACGCGCAGGCGCTG
Source organism: Aegilops tauschii subsp. strangulata (assembly GCF_002575655.3). Taxonomy (NCBI): domain Eukaryota; kingdom Viridiplantae; phylum Streptophyta; class Magnoliopsida; order Poales; family Poaceae; genus Aegilops; species Aegilops tauschii. The sequence continues at coordinate 43,315,310 of NC_053040.3, read as the reverse complement.
GCCAATCTGGCCTGGAAGCTGCATGTTGACACGCAGGTGCCAGCCCAGCTGGTTGAGCTGGCAGCTGCATGCGGACGGCAGTGGAGACTTGGCTGGTGCGGGCCTGGCAGCGGCCCTGCTGGCGTCCTCGGTGAGGGCCTTGCCGGGTGGCCCGGCAAGGGTCTTGTCGTGGCGCGCCGTTGTCCACGGCTAGGATCTTGCCAAGGGTCTTGTGGCTCTCCTCAGCAGGGATCTTGCCGAGGACCATCGTCTTTTGGTCCTCATCTGATCTTGAATATTCCTTGGTTTTGACAAAGATCTGCATGCTACCATGGAGGTGCCTCCCAAGCCCTAGTTCCAATGTGGTTTGTTGAGTTGGAACCCGTGGGCTCGAGGGTGGCTCACTCCGCTGGTGTGGGCGAGCCGCATCGGCAAGGGTCTTGTCGGGGCTGCTGACGCTGCCCCGGCAAGGGTCTTGCCGGGGGACCTTCTTCGTCCTTCTGCTTCTTTGTGTTCTTGGCCTTGGCGTTGCCTTGGCTGTCTTGTACTTCGGTTTTACCTCGGTTCACCTCCCCTGTTCTGCTTGGTGTGGCCGTGGGCGCGGCTCCGACTGTCCGTGCACAGGTAAAGGGGTACAAAGGTGCGCCCCTTCTTTTGTACACCGACAGTTGCGTTGGACGATGATGTCGGGGTACCGGCTCCGGCGTGATGGAGTTGGGCGGCGGTGGATTGGGCGCTATGGGGTCGAGGACGGAGGAGGCTGGGGTTTCACGGCTGGTGGAGAGGGCGTTTTGGCGTCCACGGACTATGAATGGGGAAACGGAGGGAGGCGGGGAACTAAGGGGAACAATATTTCGGTTTGGGACGAGCTTGTTTGAAATTTGGGGAAAGTTACAAACTTTGCCCCCATCTAAAATTTCGGACATATTGAGGGTTGGGGGTAGGACAGTAATCTCAGGTGTCCCAAATGTGGGCGGGATAGATTTCGGTCGAGCGCATGGGTGTTTAGGCGCCCTCGACGTATGAATGCTTCTCGGAGGCGGTTGAGACTGGCATCTTGGTGAAGTTACAAACCTACCCCGGTTTAGACCTTTGGACATCGGGCCGATAGGCTACACGGGCCAGAGTCAAGACAGTAATTTCCTACCACCAAACATTAGTCTCGCGCGGTTTCAGGTGACAAAAGGCCTATTTGGCGCTTCGTTCAATATTTGGGAGCAGAAGCATTAACATTTTCGGTTCTCTTGAATTGAACATTCAGGATTTGTCAAACTTCACAAATCTTTACTCTTGAAAATCCTAAAGCTACGATTATTTCGGAATGGAGGTGGTACATTTCAATATACGTTGTACACGAGTATATATTAAAAAAATATGCAACTTTCCTCAGTTCATGCATGGTTCCAGATATAATCTCCTTGGTTGCAAAAAAAAGCTAGACATGCGTATGAATATATATAGCATGTTCAAACGCACAACAAAGATTGATGCCCCCTTTTACATCTGATTTACAAATGCCATTATCTCGGGTTCAAATAGATGAATGAACTTCCTATGAATTCGAATCTTCGAAACCCCCTTTATGTTGAATTCAACATGTATTCTATTTCATAGCTAGCAATTTGGAATGTATCCATGCAAGTGACAAATGTATAAAGTGCTTCACACTAACAACATGGAGTGCACTAATTAATGTTTATATATGAATTGCAAAAGCATCCATTGCCCGTATTTCAAACCGCTCTCACTCTATGGATCGATAATATGAAATAAACACATGCAGATGCTAGAATTCAATAGAGTATGGGTGTCTGATAGACCGATTTTCGTCCATACGCAATTTGCAAAATTCATGATCTCATCCAAAAATAATAATGCCATTTATATTTTAATTTAATGCGTAGAACCGCCTTTTACATCTAGAAGCACTATGCCTCGGCCCGTTCTCACAAATGCGCTATATATATCTCTACCTACCGCATAAGTGCACACACTTTATATGCATCGGCATTTCTCTTTCACACATGCTCACAATCTCTCTCGGGGTGTCGGGGAGTCTCACGCACATGCTCTCTCTATATCTCTCTATCTCTTTCTGACTACTATGTACCACTCTTTTCACTAATCTCAGTTGGAAAACACACTATTTCTCTCACATGCATATATACACATGAACGGTCTCTACTAGCCCTCTATACGCACATATATGTGCCTACGTGTCTCCCGCACGCACATTATCTTTAGGCCTCTCTCGCACACATTGCCCCCCCCCCCAGAACACATGCACGGTCTCATATCATTCGGTAGGATATCCCTAACTGTTAGGCTGGATGGTAATACGAGGCAAAGTTTTACCCTAGTTCGGACCCTTGCAGTTGAGGAAAAAGCCTACTCCTGGTACTGTATATTAGTGATAGGGGTGTGTACAAAGTACACGTGAATACCAGGCATTGTGCGTGTGTGTATACTATCGACGAACTAGCTAACCCCCAAGCTTCTATAACATACTAGGGGCCTAGGGTTACAAATCATATATAGTCGGCTTATCACCAGTGGGGATAGAGTCCTCCGCGACTCTGGTAGCTAGCTTCGTGTTGTACGGCGAGTCCTCCACATGGGTCTTCGTATAACGCGTCTCGATCCAACCTATGTGGCGCAGGATGGAACCGACCCATGAGTTCTCATGTTGACCCACCACAACTAGAAATGATGTGCCCACCACACCACACACGCAATCAGCCACTAAGAAAATAAGCATATACAATAGTATAATGTTATACATGAAAGTTAATTGCATGGTGCATCCAAAAATATTTGTTCTACATTGTGAATGTTTATATATTCTCCTAAAATATTAGTCACGGGAAAGAGAAACGAAGGGCATATCTCTCCTTGTTTCCACCGGACATCCCCTCTTTCTACACCACTTTCACGTACGCACACAAACTATCTCTCGGCCCTCTAAAAGTATGCATGCCCACGACACATTCACGCATGACGGTCACTGTATTTCAAGCTAAAGCACTATACGGTCACTGGAGTTCAGAATATGCTCATTACGGTCACCGTATACATTCTCGTGGTGATCATACGGTATCTAGCTCACGATACGTCTCCGTATTTTCTTGATGACACTGACGGACTTTGCATTTGATGCATGCTCCGTATTTTGTTGACGACACTTACGGTCATTGTATTTGAAGCGAAAGCACGATATGGTCACTGGACTTCAGAATAAGCTCATCACGGTCACCACATACATTTTGTCGTGCTAACCAACATGTGGTTGGATGGTTAGGAGGACAGTGGTTTCTCGAGCCCATCAGGGTTAAAGTCCCGGTGCTCGCATTTATCCTGGGTTAATTTCAGTATTTTCCGGTGATGTGCGTTCAGTGGGAGGAGACGTTCCACTCGACTACGAGGCACCTATGGTGACTTCGTAAAATCTCAAGATCATATGCGGGCCCACTCTCTCGAAGGTGCTCATAGGGGTAGGGTCTGCGTGTGTGCGCTTATAGCGGTGAGTGCTTGCGCGTATATATGAGCCCTTGCGTCTGTACTATGTTAAAAAAATACATGACATGATTATACGGTCACTGGCTCACCCGTACAACTCCGTATTTTGTTGATGACACAATCAATTCACCAGTCAAACGTTCCACGTGGCGCAACTAGTGTTGCACCATCGGGGCGCGTAACCGTGGGGCCCACCTATCATCCCGTATATGAAAGAAAGAAATGGTAGTTTGAGTCTATAGTGTGTTAATAAAATACATTTTAGGGTGATCATACGGTCACTGGCTCACCATACAGCTCCGTAATTTGCTGATGACACGATCAATTGACAAGTCAAACGGTCCACATTCAGCAGCGCACATTACCATAGGGCCCACCCGTCAACGCGTATATGAAGGACAGAAATGTTAATAAATTAGTGGTCGGTGGGTACTCAAAGTCGTGAGACCTCTGGTTGGCAGTCACCGGCGGTGGGGGCGCGTTGATTGGGCGGTGGGGTGGGGATCGCCAGAGAAAAAGCTCGGCGCGGGGGGGGGGGGGGGGGGGCGGGCTAGAGGGATGGCTGGTGCGGCGGCGGACCAGCGGTGAGGAGTGATTTTGGGGCGGGCGGGGCGGCGTGGCGGCGCGGGGCGGCGTGGCGGCGCGGGCCGGCCGCGGGCGGCGGGGGCCGGCGTTTCGGCCTGTGGTGGCTGGCGGCTCGGGGGGGTGGAGTTTGATGATAAACTGCAGGCCCTTGATTTCGTATCCAACGGCTGGAAAATCTAATGACCAGAGATGAAAAAGTCAGTCGACTGACGTGTAGCCTCACCCCGCACGTACACATGCACGCACGCAAGACACGCACGCATGCAGGCGTGCAACACTGAAACATACACACAACGAACACACGCACGCATGCAGGCGTGCAACACTGACGCGTACACATGCACTCACGAACACATGCACGTACGCACACATGCATGCAACACTGAAACATACCCTTGCACGCCTGCATGCACACAACACACGATGCAAGACACACACTCAACCTATACGTGCATGCACCCTTTGTTAAGGACATGGATTGTTACGGGTATTAATCAATCTTATCTGTGATAAGCAGAACATTGATGTTTGTAGTGGTCTTTATGAATCAAACCGTATCGAACGGGCTATCAACATAGTAGGTTTTTCTACATGAAAAGGATGACGTCACACTCAATGAACAATCATCGGTTTATGAAATGCCCACTTCTGACCGCCCTGGCCCACCAAAGGTTCCTCTGCTGTGCGCTGCCTGTGTTGGGTCACTGACATGCAGGTCATGTACCAAAGAGCCCACATGTCAGTGGAAGAATGGCGCACTGTCCTACGTCAGAGTCGAGGGTGCCACTCGCTGCACGCCCAGCTGAACTTGCCTCCTTGCCGCATTCAAACGCCTCCATGAAACCCGCCCGTGTGGAAGCCGAGAAACCCACTCTAGACACACGTCCGTTCATGACCGGGCCGGCATTAAATGCAAAGCCGGCCGAGCTCCTCCCGTCCGCCATCTATTTTATCTCCTATTCAAACGAGGCCAAACGCCGGCCAAGAATCGCACACCTCCGCCGCTCCCCTATCTCCTCCTTCACCATTTTGTCCACTCTTACAATGGCTTACGAAGAGTAGTTATTCCGCATCCAAGCCAGCTGGGTGGCCCGCCGAGCCCTCCGGATACGAGCGATGCAGTGCGCTGATCCACCTCCCTCCCCTCGCCCGACGGAGCCAGTTGCCGCCCCAAGTCGGCGCGCGGTTCAGCAACTCCCCACTCCAGGCCAGCCCGACGAGGAGCGGCGCACGGGCGTCGTTGCTGCCGTCCATGCCGCCGCCTCGTACAGCGTCTCCCGTTTCTATGCCCGAGACTCCCATGCCGGCGGCCGCGCCATGCAAGCAACGACAGAAGCCGGGTGCGCGGAGAGTGACGAGTCGAAGGCCAGCGCCTCCGCGTCCGCCGCCATCATCAAGGAGAAGTAGAACACGGGAGGCCACCGCCGCTTGGGTCCCATGAAGGCCACCACAGAGGCGATGCCGGCGTACACAACAGGTGTCTTGCTGAATCCTTTTGTTGTGAGGACCTTCGTCGACCCCGCATATACATCCGGGGCTCCCGGCAGTCCGGTGATCTTGCTGCCGGACATGAGGAACACAAATCGATCGGCGGGCGACCATTTAGGCCAGGTATTATATACCTGTGCTGTCTAGAACTAGCACCGCGTAGATCATTTGAATGTAATGAAATCCGTCATGTTTGTATGAAAATCCGGTATCTTATATGATTTCCTTCGTTGTTTATATGAAATATCGTCGTGTTTGCGTGAATTTCGTCCGGTTGGTTGACTTGCTGTCATAATGTGTGCGGCTACGGTTGGATGGCGTAATTTGCTGGTCGCCAGTCGGTCTGCGGGCGGCTTGGGCGGCGTGGTGGGACAAAAAGAACACAGCTCGTGCGAGCTCATCTCCAACGTGCGCGCTGGAGGATGCATGAGAACCCGAGCCATTCCTTGTTCATCGGTGGCAAAGACACCGGTGGACAAAAGGGTCGCCAATATTTTTGCTACCCCGGGCAAGATCCAAACAGCCCCTCCCAACAGATTCAAATCCCTCGTTCGCGGTGGAATTTTGCCATGTGTTGTTTTTGTTAGGAATAAGCAACTTATATTCCATGAGGCCATAGGCCAGTATATATACATGTACAGGTGTGGAACATATGCAGGAAACCCCTTATACAACGGGATAAATACAAAGGGGTACATGACTTATATTATAACTCTAACACCCCCCCTCAAACTCATGGTGGATGAACAACACTGAGTTTGGAGAGATAAAAGCCATGTTGTGCTCTAGTCTAGGCCTTCGTCAGGAAATCCACCAACTGTAACTCGGAAGGCACATACTGAAGAGCAATAACCTGATCCTGCACACAAGCGCGCACATAGAAAGCATCAACACCAATATGCTTGGTGAGCTCATGCTTCACAGGATCACGCGCAATGCTAATAGCACCTGTACTGTCAGATAAGAGCTGAGTCGGTGTAGTGACAGAAACACCAAAATCCTGAAGTAACCACGTAACCAAGTCACCTCTGCCGTCAAAAGAGCCATGGCTCGCAACTCAGCCTCAGCACTCGAACGAGAAACTGCAATCTGTTTCTTCGTCTTCTAGGCAATGAGAGAACCGCCAAGAAAAACACAGTAAGCAGAAAGTGAACGGCGATCAGAAGGATCACTAGCCCACGTAGCATCCGAATAGGCCTGAAGCTGTAAATTACTGGAGCTAGGAAAGAATAGACGGTGAGAGATCGTGCCCCGAAGATATCGGAGAACACGAAGGAGATGACTATAGTGAACCGATGTGGGAGCAGAGACAAACTGACTCAGAATATGAACTAGATAAGAGATGTCCGGACGAGTGACAGCTAGATAGACAAGACTGCCAACGAGATGACGATAACGCGTCGGGTCAGGGAGAGGATCACCATCAGTAGCACGGAGGTGAACATTGAGCTCCATAGGAGTCTCAACAATGCGCTCGTCAGTAAGAGCAGCACGAGCAAGAAGATCCTGGATATACTTTTCCTGGGATATAAAAAAGCCATCAGAGGTAGAAGAGACTTCAATCCCAAGAAAGTAGCGAAGAGGTCCAAGATCAGACATAAGAAACTGCTCACTAAGACGGGCCATTACAAAGGCAATATACTCGGGGTCATCCCCAGTGATGATCATGTCATCAACATAGAGAAGAAGAAGAGTCCGACCACGAGGAGAAAGGTGAATAAACAATGCTGGATCATGAGCACTTGCTGGAAAACCAGTAGTAGTGACCACAGAGGCAAAACGCTCAAACCAGGCGCGAGGGGCTTGCTTAAGGCCATAGAGAGAGCGACGAAGACGACATACCATGCCATCAGGAACATACTACCCAGGTGGTGGCTGCATGTACACCTCCTCACGCAGCTCACCATTAAGAAAGGCATTCTTAACATCAAGCTGAGATATAGACCAGTGGCGTGCAGAGGCAACGGCAAGAAGTGTACGAACAGTGGTCATATGGGCCACAGGAGCAAAAGTCTCATCATAATCACGACCATGCTCCTGCTGAAAACCACGAGCCACAAGACGAGCTTTGTGACGCTCAAGAGAACCATCGGAGCGAGTCTTAACCTTGTAGACCCACTTACAAGTGATGGGACGGACTCCACGAGGAAGAGAAACAAGACCCCAGGTACCAGTGCGTTCAAGAGCAGCAATCTCCTCTGCCATCGCAAACTGCCATTCAGGATGAACAACAGCCTGACGATAAGAAGTCGGCTCAAGAACAGCAGCACCAGCGGTGGGAAATCCAAAGCGATCAACAGGCGGATGAGGACGAGAACGCAAACCATAAGTAGGCTGAGAGGAAGAGGACGACTCATCCAATGAGGCATCCACGGGTCGTGAACGACGAGTGTAATGCTGAGGAAAAGACGGAACAATAGAAGGAGGAATCCCCAAGGTAGAATCGGGGGGTGGTGACGAAGAAGTCACCGGAGATGAAGGTTGAGAATCCGGTGACATGCTAGGCGAGGAGACCGGAGAAGATGGTGGCTGCAAATCGACTAGAGGTGGAGAAGCAGAGGAAGTGGAACGAATAGGCACAGGCGCGACGGGGGTGATAGGTAAGTCAGGAAAAGTGAGGAAAGAGATATCCTCCACTGAAAAAATCAAGGAAGATGGGCGTGGGTAGAAAGGACGAGACTCATCAAAAGTCACGTCTCGAGAGATACGCATCCGACGACCGATAGAATCCCAACAACGATAGCCCTTATGCTCATCACTGTAGCCTAAGAAGACACACTCAACAGACTGAGCGGTCAGTTTGGTGCATTCGCGAGGGGCAAGAAGAACATAGCAAACACAACCAAACAAGCGAAGCATCGAATAATCCGGAGAACGATCAAAAAGACGCTCAAAAGGAACGCCACCCTGCAAAGCAGTGGACGGCTGAAGGTTGATGAGATAGGCGGAAGTGGAGATAGCCTCGGCCCAAAACTGAGGCGGAAGAGAGGCGGCGATCATCATCGCACGAGCCGTCTCAAGAAGGTGACGATGCTTGCGCTCAGACACGCCATTTTGAGCATGAGCACCAGGACAAGAGAACTGGGCAAGAGTACCCTGCTCAGCAAGGACACCACGCAACATCTTAGAGATATACTCGCCAGCGGAGTCAGCACGAAAAACACGAATGGGTGAAGAGAACTGAGTATGAACCATGGCAACAAAATGCTTATAAATAGATAACACCTCACTACGAGAAGTCATGAAATAAAGCCATGTGTAACGAGAGAAATCATCTATGAAAATAATATAGTATTTATGACCACCTTTCGAAGCGAAAGGAGCCGGACCCCATACATCAGAATGGACTAAATCGAAAGGACGCTTAGACACTGACTCACTATGTGAATATGGTAACTGAATCTGCTTGCCAAGACGACAACCCTGACACTCTAAAGAGACATCTCCTGAGACAGACCCCAGAAGACCTCGACGAACTAAAGACGACAACCGAGAACCACACAGATGACCAAGTCGATGATGCCACTGCTTGAAGGAACCAGTAACAGAGGCAACAGAAGCGGAAGAACTGGCGATGGTGGTGGCAGCGGAAGGAACATGAAGCCAGTCCAACTCCCAAAGACCCTGAGAATCACGGCGGCGAGGGCTAGCCCCAACCAGAGTGTGCGTGCGACGGTCCTGGACAGAACAAGAGTCAACATCAAGGATGACACGACAACCGGAATCAGTAAGTTGACCAGCAGAAAACAGATTCATGGTAAGTCGAGGAACATGAGCAACATCAGGAACAGAATAAGAAGGAGTGGAAAGATTGCCTCTACTAGCAATAGAAAGTGGAGTACCATCAGCAGTGAAAACATGAATAGGAGAATCCAGCGATCGAAGAGAGGACAAAGCGGAAGAATGAGAAGACATATGAAAAGAAGCTCCAGAGTCTAGAACCCATGGGGATGTACCTAACTGTGTAGAGGGCAGTTGCTCAGTGCAGGAAGCATCAGTCACAGAACCAGTAGTACCCGTCGACGAAGAACTTGAAGCCGCGAGCAGACGCTTAAGTCTCAGAATATCCTGCTCGGTCAAAGCAATGGCGGATGCTGTCGAGGGAGATGACGAAGTCCCTGAGGATGATGATCGCGCCTTGCGCAGGTGTTTCCGCTTGGTGTAGCACTGGGACTCAATATGACCATCAATGTTGCAGTAGTCACAATGTGAACGGGGGCGACCTGAGCCTCCAGAAGGAGTGGGCAAGAGCGGCGGAGCACTCGAGCGAGAATGGGTCGATCCAGCAGGTGGAGTGGAAGAAGCCTGAGTAGTGAGCACAGAGGGAACCTCCAGCAAACCAGCACCACGTAAGCGAGTCTCCTCAGCACGAATCTCTGAAAGCGCCTCCATGAGAGAAATACGGCCACGAGCAAACAACTCAGCACGCCGGGGCTCAAACTCCTTACGGAGCCGAGACAGAAACTCGTAGACGCGATGAAACTCCAAATTGGCCTGGACAACCTGGCAGCAGGGGCAAGTACGACAACCAGCACTGTGGAGAGAATCAAGCTGGCGCCAGATAGCAGAACTCTGTGCATAAAAGTCATCAACAGTAGAGTCACCCGGCTGAAGAGCATGCTCCTGACGAACCACAGAAAGGTATAAGGCATCACCAGAGGGCTCATAGCGCTGACGAAGACAGGTCCACATCTGAAAGACAGTAGGAAGACCCAGAAACTCAGAAGCAAACTGAGGCAGAACACTAGCAGTGAGAACAGCTATAGCACGAGCATCATCATCAAGCCACTGGGTATAAACAGACAAAGCACTATGATACGTCTGAAGAGCCTCCTCAGAAGCCAAAACCCTCTCATCATAAGCACGATCAGCAGCCTCATCAGCAAGCTTAGCCGCATCCTTGGCGGCCTGATTAGCGTCCATAGGAAGAACCAGTGGAGTCGGCGGAGTAGGAGCCACTTGAGGAACCGGACGTGGCGGACAGCAGACCTCGCCAGAAAGAACACCCCAGAGACGAATGCCACGCATGTGAATGCGCATGAAGGCAGCGAACTCGGTGTAGTTAGTACCATCGAAGAGCACCGGACAGCGAGGGACAGCAACATAGCCCAATGCAGCAGACATTTTTCTTTAGCAGAGACCCGAAATCAGCAGAATCCGAGACCCGAAATCAGCAGAGCACCGGACGGCAGGCAGTCGATCAAGGGGCTGGCAGGAGACCACAAGCAGCAGGAGACCGGGAATGGCGGGAGACCGGGTGGCTGGCGGGAGACCGGGGCTGGCGGCTGTGACGTGCGGGAGACCACGAGCAGCAGGAGACCGGGACTGGCGGGAGACCAGGTGGCTGGCGGGAGACCGGGGCTGGCGGAAGACCGCCCGACGGCTGTGGCGTCCAGAAGGAGCAGCGCCCCGGCGCGTGTTGAGGAGGCCGTCGGGCGTGGACGCTTCAGGTCGGGGCAGCGGATCGGAGCAGCGGCGGCGGCCGTCACGACGGGGTCGAGCACGAGTTGCGGCGTGCGAAAAGAAACCCTAGAGCTCTGATACCATGTTAGGAATAAGCAACTTATATTCCCATGAGGCCATAGGCCAGTATATATACATGTACAGGTGTGGAACATATGCAGGAAACCCCTTATACAACAGGATAAATACAAAGGGGTACATGACTTATATTATAACTCTGTTAAGGATTAGTAGTTCTTTTTCGAAATCGATTTCGAAAAAGCCTTATCCAGCTAAAGGATTTTTTGCTTTTTTCCATTGATCATTATTCTATTTATTCTTAACAGTTTTCATGGACTAGCAAGATGCCCGTGCATTGCACGGAACATCAAGATGCATTTTTTTACAAAACACCTGGTCTTCTCTTTGCGGTGTGTTTGTTGAGACCGATGAATTGTGGGTTTATGATCAAGATTATCTATGAACAATATTTGAATCTTCTCTGGACTCTTTTATGTATGATTGGTTATCTTTGCAAGTCTCTTGGAATTATCAGTTTGGTTTGGCCTACTAGATTGATCTTTCTTGCAATGGGAGAAGTGCTTAGCTTTGGGTTCAATCTTGTGGTGTCCTTTCCAAGTGACAGTAGGGGCAGCAAGGCACGTATTGTATTGTTGCCATCGAGGATAACAAGATGGGGTTTTTATCATATTGCATGAATTTATCCCTCTACATCATGTCATCTTGCTTATGGCGTTACTCTGTTTTCATGAACTTAATACTCTAGATGCATGCTGGATAGCGGTCGATGAGTGGAGTAACAGTAGTAGATGCAGGCAGGAGTCGGTCTACTTGTATCGGACGTGATGCCTATATACATGATCATACCTAGATATTCTCATAACTATGCTCAATTCTGTCAATTGCTCAACAGTAATTTGTTCACCCACCGTAAAATACTTATGCTCTTGAGAGAAGCCACTAGTGAAACCTATGGCCCCCGGGTCTATCTTCATCATATTAATCTTCCAATACTTATTTATTTCCTTTGCTTTTTGCTTTTCTTTTATTTTACTTTGCATCTTATCATAAAAATACCAAAAATATTATCCTATCATATCTATCAGATCTCACTCTCGTAAGTGACCATGAAGGGATTGACAACCCCTTATCGTGTTGGTTGTGAGGAATTATTTGTTTTGTGTAGGTACGAGGGACTCGCGCGTAGCCTCCTACTGGATTGATACCTTGGTTCTCAAAAACTGAGGGAAATACTTACGCTACTTCGCTGCATCACCCTTTCCTCTTCAAGGGAAATCCAACGCAGTGCTCAAGAGGTAGCAAGAAGGATTTCTGGCGCCGTTGCCGGGGAGGTCTACGCAAAAGTCAACATACCAAGTACCCATCACAATCCCTTATCTCCCGCATTACATCATTTGCCATTTGCCTCTCGTTTTCCTCTCCCCCACTTCACCCTTGTCGTTTTATTTGCCCTCTTTTTTCCGTTTGCCTCTTTTTCGCTTGCTTTTTGTTTGCTCGTGTGTTGGATTGCTTGTTTGTCACGATGGCTCAAGATAACACCAAATTATGTGACTTTACCAATACTAACAATAATGATTTCCTTAGCACTCCGATTGCTCCTCTTACCGATACTGAATCTTGTGAAATCAATGCTGCTTTGTTGAATCTTGCCATGAAAGATCAATTCGCCGGCCTTCCTAGTGAAGATGCCGCTACTCACCTTAATAGCTTTGTTGATTTGTGTGATATGCAAAAGAAGAAAGATGTTGATAATGATATTGTTAGATTGAAGCTATTTCCTTTTTCACTTAGAGATCGTGCTAAAACTTGGTTTTCGTCTTTGCCTAAAAATAGTATTGATTCATGGAATAAGTACAAAGATGTTTTTATCTCTAAGTATATTCCTCCCGCTAAGATCATCTCTCTTAGAAACGATATTATGAATTTTAAGCAACTTGATCATGAACATGTTGCACAAGCTTGGGATAGGATGAAATTAATGATACGTAATTGCCCTACTCATGGTTTGAATTTGTGGATGATTATACAAAAAAATTATGCCGGATTGAATTTTGCTTCTAGAAATCTTTTAGATTCGGTTGCGGGAGGCACTTTTATGGAAATCACTTTAGGAGAAGCTACTAAACTCCTAGATAATATTATGGTTAATTATTCTCAATGGCACACTAAAAGATCTACTAATAAAAAAGTGCATGCGATAGAAGAAATAAATGTTTTGAGTGGGAAGATTGATGAACTTATGAAATTATTTGCTACTAAGAGTGTTTCTTCTGATCCTAATGATATGCCTTTGTCTACTTTGATTGAGAATAATAATGAATCTATGGATGTGAATTTTGTTGCTAGGAATAATTTTGGTAACAACGCGTATAGAGGAAACTTTCCTAGGCCTTATCCTAGCAATTCCTCTAATAATTATGGTAATTCCTACAATAACTCTTATGGAAATTTTAATAAGATGCCCTCTGAATTTGAAACTAGTGTTCAAGATTTTATGAATTCGCAAAAGAATTTCAATGCTTTGCTTGAAGAGAAATTGCTTAAAGTTGATGAATTGGCTAGGAACGTTGATAGAATTTCTCTTGATGTTGATTCTTTAAAGCTTAGATCTATTCCTCCTAAGCTTGATATCAATGAGTCTCTCAAAGCCATGAGAATTTCCATTGATGAGTGCAAAGAAAGAACCGCTAGGATGCGTGCTAAGAAAGATTGCTTTCTGAAAGCGTGTTCTTCAAACTTCTATGAAAATAAAGATGAAGATCTAAAAGTTATTGATGTGTCCCCTATTAAATCTTTGTTTTGCAATATGAATCTTGATAATGATGGGACTGACTATGATCCACCTTTACCTAGAAGGTGTTCCAAAAATTCGTAGTTTTTAGATCTTGATGCTAAAATTGATTAAAGTGGGACTGAAGAAATCAAAACCCTAGATGTTAAACCCACTATTTTAGATTTCAAGGAATTTAATTATGAAAATTGCTCTTTGATAGATTGTATTTCCTTGTTGCAATCCGTGCTAAATTCTCCTCATGCTTATAGTCAAAATAAAGCTTTTACCAAACATATCGTTGATGCTTTGATCCAATCTTATGAAGAAAAACTTGAGTTGGAAGTTTCTATCCCTAGAAAACTTTATGATGAGTGGGAACCTACTATTAAAATTAAGATTAAGGATCATGAGCTCTATGCTTTGTGTGATTTGGGTGCTAGTGTTTCCGCGATTCCAAAAACTTTGTGATTTGCTAGATTTCCGTGATTTCAAAGCATTTGAATTCGTTTCTCTGTTTTAATAAGATCTACAATCATCATTATTGTCAAGTTAAACCATCGTTTGTGTATTATCTTCACAGCACACCACATGAGTAGTCTCGAGTTACATATGAACTATGTGTACTATATGAACTCGAACTAGATTTTTTGAATCCACTTTATTTTGATTTCAAATCACATTACATTTCTAGCTCTAGCTAGATCTTCATAATCTAAACCATGTCTCATGTGTATAATGTGTTTATCACATTACGTATGGTGCCCCGCCCCCTACGCCTACAAGTATTTAGATGTGAGTTGCAAACACCACACATTACCACAAATTCAAATAAAATGTCAGAATGTTCGATATATAGTATTGTTTAGATTTTTCGATATTTAGTTGTAAGCTGCAAACGCCACACATTATCACAAATTCAAATAAAATGTGAGATTGTTTGATGTATAGTATGGTTTAGATTGTTCGGCATTTAGCTGTGAGTTGCAAACGCCATGCATTATCACATTATGGTATAACATGTGCACAGCACGTGTATCACCGCTATATTCATGCGTGCAATGTTTAAAACACTATGATCTCCTATTCAAATATATGAATCCGCTCTCATATCAAATTATGATCTTTGTTAGTCTCTTACACCCACGCAATCCTCTAACCTTTGTAGCTACCACTAACTTTCTCTCCTGCATGCACACGCCCTCCTCGCCCTCCCCCTCCCTCGGCATTCTATCCACCGGGCACATTCATTTTTTTCTTTAGGTCGTTCTCCCAGAGTCTCCACAACTCCTTTCCGACAAACACCGATCGATAAACCTCTCCAGCGAGGCCTGCCTACAACATACACACACACCTTCAATCTCCTCCTTTATGTGTCCTTGCCTCGTGTCTCTCATACGGTCAGACACACGTGTAAACTCTCGCCCCTCTTTTCATCGATCTCACAACCGCACACTGTTGGTGATCGTAGCAGAAATTAAAATTTTCTACGCATCACCAAGATCAATCTATGGAGTTTACTAGCAACGAGAGGGGAGGAGTGCATCTACATACCCTTGTAGATCGCGAGCGGAAGCGTTCAAGAGAACGGGGTTGATGGAGTCGTACTCGTCGTGATCCAAATCATCGATGATCCAAGCGCCGAACGGATGGCACCTCCGCATTCAACACACGTACGGAGCGGTGACGTCTCCCACGCCTTGATCCAGCAAGGAGGAGGGAGAGGTTGAGGAATTAGGCTCCAACAGCAGCACGACGGCGTGGTGGTGGTGGAGTGACAGTTATCCGGCAGGGCTTCGCCAAGCACACGCGGAGGAGGAGAGGTGTTGGGGAGAGGAGGGGTTGCGCCTTGGATGTGATGCTGCAGCCCTCCCCTCACCCCTCTATTTATAGGGAGAAAGGGAAAGGGGGCCGGCCCCTCTAGATGAGATCTAGAGGGGGGCGGTGGCCAAGGGGGGAGGGAGCTTGCCCCCCAAGCAAGGGGGGCGCCCCCCCCCCTTTAGGGTTCCCCCCAAACCCTAGGTGCATGGGCCCTAGGGGGTTGGCGCCCAGCCCACTAAGGGCTGGTTGCCTTCCACCTACAGCCCATAAGGCCCTCCGGGGCAGGTGGACCCTCCCGGTGGACCCCCGGAACCCCTCCGGTGGTCCCGGTACAATACCGGTATACCCCCGAATATTTCCGGTGACCGTATGGTGACTTCCCATATATAAATCTTTACCTCCGGACCATTCCGGAACTCTTCGTGACGTCCGGGGTCTCATCCGGGACTCCGACCAACATTAGTTAATCACATACAAACCTTCCTTATAACCCTAGGGTCATCGAACCTTGAGTGTGTAGACCCTACGGGTTCGGGAATCATGCAGACATGACCGAGACACCTCTCTAGCCAATAACCAACAGAGGGATCTGGATACCCATGTTGGCTCCCACATGTTCCACGATGATCTCATCGGATGAACCACGATGTCGAGGATTCAAGCAATCCCGTATACAATTCCCTTTGTCAATCGATACTTTACTTGCCCGAGATTCGATCGTCGGTATCCCAATACCTCGTTCAATCTCGTTATCGGCAAGTCACTTTACTCGTTCCGTAATGCATGATCCCGTGACTAACTACTTAGTCACATTGAGCTCATTATGATGATGCAATACCGAGTGGGCCCAGAGATACCTCTCCGTCATACGGAGTGACAAATCCCAGTCTCGATCCGAGCCAACCCAACAGACACTTTCGGAGATACCTATAGTGCACCTTTATAGCCACCGAGTTACGTTGTGACGTTTGGTACACCCAAAGCATTCCTACGGTATCCGGGAGTTGCACGATCTCATGGTCTAAGGAAATGATACTTAACATTAGAAAATCTTTAGCAATCGAACTACACGATCTAGTGCTATGCTTAGGATTGGGTCTTGTCCATCACATCATTCTCCTAATGATGTGATCCCGTTATCAATGACATCCAATGTCCATGGTCAGGAAACCGTAACCATCTATTGATCAACGAGCTAGTCAACTAGAGGCTCACTAGGGACATGTTATGGTCTATGTATTCACACATGTATTACGATTTCTAGATAACACAATTAAAGCATGAACAATAGACAATTATCAAGAACAAGGAAATATAATAATAACCATTTTATTATTGCCTCTAGGGCATATTTCCAACAGTCTCCCACTTGCACTAGAGTCAATAATCTAGTTACATTGTGATGAATCGTACACCCATAGAGTTCTGGTGTTGATCATGTTTCGCTCGTGGAAGAGGTTTAGTCAACGGATCTGCGACATTCAAATCCGTATGCACTTTACAAATATCTATGTCTCCATTTTGAACATTTTCACGAATGGAGTTGAAGCGACGCTTGATGTGCCTGGTCTTCTTGTGAAACCTGGGCTCCTTGGCAAGGGCAATAGCTCCAGTGTTGTCACGGAAGAGAGTCATCGGCCCCGATTCATTGGGAATAACTCCTAGGTCGGGAATGAATTCCTTCATCCAGATTGCTTCATGTGCTGCCTCCGAGGCTGCCATGTACTCTGCTTCACATGTAGATCCTGCCACGACGCTTTGCTTGCAACTGCACCAGCTGACTGCCCCACCATTCAAAATGTACACATATCCGGTTTGTGACTTAGAGTCATCCAGATCTGTGTCGAAGCTAGCATCGACGTAACCCTTTACGACGAGCTCTTCGTCACTTCCATAAACGAGAAACATATCCTTAGTCCTTTTCAGGTACTTCAGGATGTTCTTGACCGCTGTCCAGTGTTCCATGCCGGGATTACTTTGGTACCTTCCTACCAAACTTACGGCAAGGTTTACATCAGGTCTGGTACACAGCATGGCATACATAATAGACCCTATGGCCGAGGCATAGGGGGCGACACTCATCTTTTCTCTATCTTCTGCCGTGGTCGGGCATTGAGCCGTGCTCAATCTCACACCTTGCAATACAGGCAAGAAACCCTTCTTGGACTGATCCATATTGAACTTCTTCAATATCATGTCAAGGTATGTGCTTTGTGAAAGACCTATGAGGCGTCTCGATCTATCTCTATAGATCTTGATGCCTAATATGTAAGTAGCTTCTCCAAGGTCCTTCATTGAAAAACACTTATTCAAGTAGGCCTTTATACTTTCCAAGAATTCTATATCATTTCCCATCAATAGTATGTCATCCACATATAATATGAGAAATGCTACAGAGCTCCCACTCACTTTCTTGTAAACACAGGCTTCTCCATAAGTCTGTGTAAACCCAAATGCTTTGATCATCTCATCAAAGCGAATTTTCCAACTCCGAGATGCCTACACCAGCCCATAGATTGAGCGCTGGAGCTTGCATACTTTGTCAGCATTCTTAGGATCGACAAAACCTTCCGGCTGCATCATATACAATTCTTCCTTAAGGAAGCCGTTAAGGAATGCCGTTTTGACGTCCATTTGCCATATTTCATAATCGTAGAATGCGGCAATTGCTAACATGATTCGGATGGACTTCAGCTTCGCTACGGGTGAGAAGGGCTCATCGTAGTCAACTCCTTGAACTTGTCGAGAACCCTTAGCGACAAGTCGAGCTTTATAGATGGTAACATTTCCATCCGCGTCCGTCTTCTTCTTAAAGATCCATTTATTTTCTATCGCTCGCCGATCATCGGGCAAGTCTGTCAAAGTCCATACTTTGTTTTCATACATGGATCCTATCTCGGATTGCATGGCTTCAAGCCATTTGTTGGAATCTGGACCCGCCATTGCTTCTTCATAGTTCGAAGGTTCACCGTTGTCCAACAACATCATTTCCAGGACAGGGTTGCCGTACCACTCTGGTGCGGAACGTGTCCTTGTGGACCTACGAAGTTCAGTGGTAACTTGATCATGATCGTCATCATTAACTTCCTCTCTAGTCGGTGCAGGCACCACAGAAACATTTTCTTGTGCTGCGCTACTTTCTGGTTCGAGAGGGGTCATCTCATCAAGTTCCACTTTCCTCCCACTTACTTCTTTCGAGAGAAACTCTTTCTCCAGAAAGGACCCGTTCTTGGCAACGAAGATCTTGCCTTCGGATCTGAGGTAGAAGGTATACCCAATGGTTTCCTTAGGGTATCCTAGGAAGACGCATTTTTTCGACTTGGGTTCGAGCTTTTCAGGTTGAAGTTTCTTGACATAAGCATCGCATCCCCAAACTTTAAGAAACGGCAGCTTAGGTTTCTTTCCAAACCATAATTCATACGGTGTCGTCTCAACGGATTTTGATGGAGCCCTATTTAAAGTGAATGCGGCAGTCTCTAAAGCATAACCCCAGAATGATAGCGGTAGATTGGTAAGAGACATCATAGATCGCACCATATCCAATAGAGTGCGATTACGACGTTCGGACACACCATTACTCTGAGGTGTTCCAGGCGGCGTGAGTTGTGAAACAATTCCACATTTCCTTAAGTGTGTGCCAAATTCGTGACTCAAATATTCCCCTCCACGATCTGATCGTAAGAACTTTATTTTCCTGTCACGTTGATTCTCAATCTCACTCTGAAATTCCTTGAACTTTTCAAAAGTCTCAGACTTGTGTTTCATTAAGTAGACATACCCATATCTACTCAAGTCATCAGTGAGGGTGAGAACATAACGATAGCCACCGCGAGCCTCAACGCTCATTGGACCGCACACATCAGTATGTATGATTTCCAATAAGTTGGTTGCTCGCTCCATTGTTCCGGAGAACGGAGTCTTGGTCATTTTGCCCATGAGGCATGGTTCGCACGTGTCAACTGATTCATAATCAAGAGACTCCAAAAGTCCATCTGCATGGAGTTTCTTCATGCGTTTGACAC
This sequence comes from Aegilops tauschii subsp. strangulata, assembly GCF_002575655.3. Classification (NCBI taxonomy): domain Eukaryota; kingdom Viridiplantae; phylum Streptophyta; class Magnoliopsida; order Poales; family Poaceae; genus Aegilops; species Aegilops tauschii. The sequence continues at coordinate 43,295,645 of NC_053040.3, read as the reverse complement.
CAATGTGACCAAGGCGGCAGTGCCACAAGTATGTGGGACTATCATTATCAACCTTACATTTCTTGGCATTCACACTATGAATATGTGTAACATCACGTTCGAGATTCATTAAGAATAAACCATTGACCAGCGGGGCATGACCATAAAACATATCTCTCATATAAATAGAACAACCATTATTCTCGGATTTAAATGAGTAGCCATCTCGCATTAAACGAGATCCAGATACAATGTTCATGCTCAAAGCTGGCACTAAATAACAATTATTGAGGTTTAAAACTAATCCCGTAGGTAAATGTAGAGGTAGCGTGCCGACAGCGATCACATCGACCTTGGAACCATTCCCGACGCGCATCGTCACCTCGTCCTTTGCCAGTCTCCGCTTATTCCACAGCTCCTGCTTTGAGTTACAAATATGAGCAACCGCACCGGTATCAAATACCCAGGAGCTACTACGAGAGTTGGTTAGGTACACATCAATAACATGTATATCACATATACCTTTGGTATTGCCGGCCTTCTTATCCGCTAAGTACTTGGGGCAGTTCCGCTTCCAGTGACCGTTTCCCTTGCAATAAAAGCACTCAGTCTCAGGCTTGGGTCCATTCTTTGTCTTCTTCCCGGCAGCTTGCTTACCGGGCGCGGCAACTCCCTTGCCGTCTTTCTTGAAGTTCTTCTTACCCTTGCCTTTCTTGAACTTAGTGGTCTTATTCACCATCAACACTTGATGTTCCTTTTTGATCTCCACCTCCGCTGATTTCAGCATTGAATATACCTCAGGAATGGTCTTTTCCATCCCCTGCATATTGAAGTTCATCACAAAGCTCTTGTAGCTAGGTGGGAGCGACTGAAGGATTCTGTCAACGACCGCGTCATCCGGGAGATTAACTCCCAGCTGAGACAAGCAGTTGTGCAACCCAGACATTTTGAGTATGTGTTCGCTGACGGAACTATTCTCCTCCATCTTACAACTGTAGAACTTGTCCGAGACTTCATATCTCTCGACCCGGGCATGATCTTGGAAAACCATTTTCAGCTCTTGGAACATCTCATATGGTCTGTGCTGCTCGAAACGCTTTTGGAGCCCCAGTTCTAAGCTGTAAAGCATGCCGCACTGAACCAGGGAGTAATCATCAACACGTGTTTGCCAGGCGTTCATAACGTCTTGGTTTGCTGGGACGAGTGCTTCACCTAGCGGTGCTTCAAGGACATATGCTTTCTTGGCAGCTATGAGGATGATCCTCAAGTTCCGGACCCAGTCCGTATAGTTGCTACCATCGTCTTTCAGCTTGGTTTTCTCTAGGAACACGTTGAAGTTGAGGTTGACATTAGCGTGGGCCATTTGATCTACAAGACATATTGTAAAGATTTTAGACTAATTTCATGATAATTAAGTTCATCTAATCAAATTATTAATGAACTCCCACTCAGACAGACATCCCTCTAGTCATCTAAGTGATACATGATCCGAGTCAACTAGGCCGTGTCCGATCATCACGTGAGACGGACTAATCATCATCGGTGAACATCTTCATGTTGATCGTATCTGCTATACGACTCATGCTCGACCTTTCGGTCTCTTGTGTTCCGAGGCCATGTCTGTACATGCTAGGCTCGTCAAGTCAACCTAAGTGTATTGCGTGTGTAAATCTGGCTTACACCCGTTGTATGCGAACATTAGAACCTATCACACCCGATCATCACGTGGTGCTTCGGAACAACAAACCTTCGCAATGGTGCACAGTTAGGGGGAACACTTTCTTGAAATTTTAGCAAGGGATCATTTTATTTATTCTACCGTCGTTCTAAGCAAATAAGATATAAAACATGATAAACATCACATGCAATCAAATAGTGACATGATATGGCCAATATCATTTTGCTCCTTTTGATCTCCATCTTCGGGGCGCCATGTTAATCATCGTCACCGGCATGACACCATGATCTCCATCATCGTGTCTTCATGAAGTTGTCTCGCCAACTATTACTTCTACTACTATGGCTAACGGTTAGCAATAAAGTAAAGTAATTACATGACTTTCCAGTTGACACGCAGGTCATAAATAAATTAAGACAACTCCTATGGCTCCTGCCGGTTGTCATACTCATCGACATGCAAGTCGTGATTCCTATTACAAGAACATAATCAATCTCATACATCACATATATCATTCATCACATCCTTCTGGCCATATCACATCACATGACACTTGCTGCAAAAACAAGTTAGACGTCCTCTAATTGTTGTTGCAAACTTTTACGTGGCTGCTATAGGTTTCTAGCAAGAACGATTCTTACCTACGCCAAAACCACAACGTGATATGCCAATTTCTATTTACCCTTCATAAGGACCCTTTTCATCGAATTCGATCCGACTAAAGTGGGAGAGACAGACACCCGCTAGCCACCTTATGCAACTAGTGCATGTCAGTCAGTGGAACCTGTCTCACGTAAGCGTACGTGTAAGGTCGGTCCGGGCCGCTTCATCCCACGATGCCGCCGAATCAAGATAAGACTAGTAACGGCAAGTAAATTGACAAAATCGACGCCCACAACAACGTGTGTTCTACTCGTGCATAGAAACTACGCGTAGACCTAGCTCTAATACCACTGTTGTGGATCGTAGCACAACTTAAAATTTTCTACGCATCACCAAGATCAATCTATGGAGTTTACTAGCAACGAGAGGGGAGGAGTGCATCTACATACCCTTGTAGATCGCGAGCGGAAGCGTTCAAGAGAACGGGTTGATGGAGTCGTACTCATCGTGATCCAAATCACCGATGATCCAAGCGCCGAACGGACGGCACCTCCGCGTTCAACACACGTACGGAGCGGTGACGTCTCCCACACCTTGATCCAGCAAGGAGGAGGGAGAGGTTGAGGAAGAAGGCTCCAACAGCAGCACGACGGCGTGGTGGTGGTGGAGTGACAGTTCTCCGGCAGGGCTTCACCAAGCACACGCGGAGGAGGAGAGGTGTTGGGGATAGGAGGGGCTGCGCCTTGGATGTGGTGCTGCAGCCCTCCCCTCACCCCTCTATTTATAGGGAGAAGGGGGAAGGGGGCCGGCCCCTCTAGATGATATCTAGAGGGGGGCGGCGGCCAAGGGGGGAGGGAGCTTGCCCCCCCAAGCAAGGGGGGCGCCCCCCTTTAGGGTTCCCCCCAAACCCTAGGCGCATGGGCCCTAGGGGGATTGGCGCCCAGCCCACTAAGGGCTGGTTCCCTTCCACCTACAGCCCATAAGGCCCTCCGGGGTAGGTGGACCCTCCCTGTGGACCCCCGGAACCCCTCCGGTGGTCCCGGTACAATACCGGTATACCCCCGAATATTTCCGGTGACCGTATGGTGACTTCCCATATATAAATCTTTACCTCCGGACCATTCTGGAACTCCTCGTGACGTCCGGGATCTCATCCGGGACTCCGAACAACATTCGGTAATCACATACAAACCTTCCTTATAACCCTAGCGTCATTGAACCTTAAGTGTGTAGACCCTACGGGTTCGGGAATCATGCAGACATGACTGAGACACCTCTCTAGACAATAACCAACAGCGGGATCTGGATACCCATGTTGGCTCCCACATGTTCCACGATGATCTCGTCGGATGAACCACGATGTCGAGGATTCAAGCAATCCCGTATACAATTCCCTTTGTCAATCGGTACTTTACTTGCCCGAGATTCGATCGTCGGTATCCCAATACCTCGTTCAATCTCGTTACCGGCAAGTCACTTTACTCGTTCCGTAATGCATGATCCCGTGACTAACTACTTAGTCACATTGAGCTCATTATGATGATGCAATACCGAGTGGGCCCAGAGATACCTCTCCGTCATACGGAGTGACACATCCCAGTCTCGATCCGAGCCAACCCAACAGACACTTTCGGAGATACATGTAGTGCACCTTTATAGCCACCCAGTTACGTTGTGACGTTTGGTACACCCAAAGCATTCCTACGGTATCCGGGAGTTGCACGATCTCATGGTCTAAGGAAATGATACTTGACATTAGAAAAGCTTTAGCAAACGAACTACACGATCTAGTGCTATGCTTAGGATTGGGTCTTGTCCATCACATCATTCTCCTAATGATGTGATCCCGTTATCAATGACATCCAATGTCCATGGTCAGGAAACCGTAACCATCTATTGATCAACGAGCTAGTCAACTAGAGGCTCACTAGGGACATGTTATGGTCTATGTATTCACACATGTATTACGATTTCCAGATAACACAATTAAAGCATGAACAATAGACAATTATCATGAACAAGGAAATATAATAATAACCATTTTATTATTGCCTCTAGGGCATATTTCCAACACACACTCCTCCCCCTATCTAGCTAGTAGTTGGGCCTCTCGCACCACCTCCTAGCTCCATTCTCTCTGTCTATCCGTCTCGCTGGGCCTTATTTGCCTCTAACAAATGGACGTACACCGACTGATCTCTCGCTATACATATAGCTAGCTAGGTCCTTATAACTCGTTTTTACCCACACGTCAATCGATCTACCTCATTAGTTGTGTCTCTCCCTTCCTCCGACAAACAACAATTGATCTACCGATCTAGTTAGGTTTGCTTACCAAACACATGGTTCCTCTTCATCATCCATGGATGCGTCCCGACAGATCTATCACGCACAGGCACACAGAGGAACACATCCCCACTCTTATTGATAACATTGCAGTTCCACCCTCAGTTTGTCTAGTAGGCCTCTCCCACCATCTTCGAGAAGCAACTCCATCACCCATCCGTCACTCTACCCCTCTCCCTCCCTTTCCCTCCCTCTCTCTCTCCTCTCTCTCTCTGTCCCATCATATTTCCCGTCCTTCAGTTATGTATGGATGTCGACCGATCTCCCTCAAGACATAGCTAGGTCTCTCCTTCTCAACACATATTCGAGTCGTTCTACCTCTATAGTTAGGCCTCTGCCTACCCCTGCCCCCACCCCCTCCGCCCCACACACACCGATACATCGAGCGCTCTAGTCATGTCTCCCTGCCACACACAAACTTTACATGTGCCCTCTAACTTTCCGGTACGCCAGTCGCCCTATATCTTTGACTTGCACACACACACAATTTCGATGGCTCTCTTCATCGATCTCGCACCCACCCACTTGATCCTCTCTTCGACTCTATCGATAGCTATGACCGCTCCCTCTCTTCTCGTGGATTGCCCGACCCTCTATGTATGATATGGATAGGCCTCCATTTCACACACATTGCATGCAAAATTTTGTTTGAGATGTCATCGACACATATTCCCACAAATAATTCACGAAATCAACCCCCCACCCCACCCCCACCCCATAACAAAAAACACTCATGAACGTGGTTTGTATCTCTCACACACACCCACGTAGGTGGGGGACGTGCACGAAGAGAAGAGGTGCATGCACGGCGCACGTGCTCTCGTCTCTTTCCCAACCACACCCGCGCGGGTACACGGTGGAGCTCATTTCTGTACGAAAAAGGCAGCCCACGTGGTAATTTGGCACGTGTACTGGTTGTCCACTTGGTGGAGGGAGGATCGTCTGCCACGGGTGAACAAACAAATTGCGACTTGACGTGTTATGTTAAAAAAAGAGGCAAACCATGTGGGGCCTACCTTAGAGGAAAGGCTCTATACACTGGAGTACTTTTGATGTGTCCCGTCAACTCGCAGAACGAGGAGAAGCTTGCTTAGTACGCCGTCTCCCCCGCCCACGGGCGCGGTGGCTCGCAGGATGGGGTGAAGCTTGCTCCGCCTTACGCCCGCTCCCTCGCCCATGCGCGCGGTGGCTCGCAGGACGAGGAGAAAAATTTACTACTCCCTCCATTTACTCCTCGGCCCTACTACCTTGGTTATAGAGATTACATATTGTTTGGAATATATATGTCCTTTAGTAGATTTCAATATGAACTACTAGTACATACTCCAAACACTGATGTATATAGACGTATTTTAAAGTGTAGATTCACTCATTTTGCTTCGTATGTAGCACTCTCCCTCACCCCTCGACCCTCGCCCACGTGGTGGACGTGCAGCAATTCATTCGTTCTCATATAGCTAGAACAATATATACTGCACTACCATTATTGCTCGACTTCCCGAAGAGGCGAAGAGCTAATCGCAAGGTTAATATTTTGGGGATGCCAAGCGCAAGGTTATAGGAGAACGAGTAGTAGGTGCCGCATCATTTATAAATAAAGTTTTTTTCTTTAGTGGCACGTACGCAATATGATAGCTTCATATGGAGAGAAAAGGAAACCGCTCCACTATATACATAGTCAGGACGGGTCAGCCTACACGGTTGCTTGCTGCGGTTGCTCTTCACACTCTCTCGCACAAAACGACTGTGGCCACCTCTCTAACATCCTGGTGGATCACGTCCGCTTGGGGAAGGGGTGGATGCTTAGTGTATATGCGGTGGCCGTCGCCGACGGCGAAAACCCACTGTCGGCACGTCCCGATCAGGGGTCCCTGCCGTTCTCTCTCACAAAGCCGGTGAGGTTGCCTTCGTCCCTTTCTCACTACCGCGACATGGGCAGTTGCCGCCTCCCGCCGCCCTCCTCAAGGTTGAGCTACGTCCCTTAGGTACAACTCCCTTACAGCCGGCTTGCACCACTGCTCCAGCTGCCCACGTCACTCCCTGTGGATATTTCTCTACTTCTTTGCCCCGCACATACCTCTACTGGCTTCTACATATTGTATTTGTGATGAGTTTATCTCTCATCAACTAGTCCCAGTAATCTTATTCTAATCACGCTTCTTCAATTTCTTTGCCACAAGGATGCTCATCTCGATTTTGGTGAAACTGCACAAAATGATCCGATGGTCAAAAGGTTGCAAACTTCATTTATTAGGAAGCTCGAACATTGCCAGCAAATTGAAGCTTGGTCAGGGTTCACGGTTCAAGGGCTAGGGACTGCATGGATCGTTTTTTTCTTTAGCTGCCTCTGCTCCAAAATAAGTGTCAACTTTAGTAGTAGTACAACTTTGTATTAAAGTTTGCACAAAGTTGAGACACTTATTTTGGAACGGAGGGAGTACATATTTGCTATGATCTGTCAATCATTGAGATGCAATAGCATGCATGTTAATCTCCTTTGTATTTGATGAAATGTTGCAACGGGCAACCTTGGACGCAAGATACATGTATCAGAAGCTGGAAGCTTCATAGCATTGTACAAATTTATCTCGCTGATAAATTACAGTACGTACTATACTAGTACTTCCTCCGTTCCTAAATATAAGTCTTTGTAGAGATTTCACCATGAACCACATGCGGATGTATATAGATGCATTTTAAGTGTAGATTCATTCATTTTGTTCCGTATGTAGTGGAATCTCTACAAAGACTTATCTACTAGTAATAGCTAGCCCCCACTACTAGGAATTCTCTATCCTCTCCTTGAGCCACATCATCAAAATTGATGTAGCCGTTAGATGAAGTAAATCAGTCCATAATAGCTGTCTGATCTAGACGTTGAGAGGCTCCGCACTAAGCCACATGCAAGCATGCAGAAATACCGTGGCACATGCATGTGAGTGGGTTTTAAATCACATCAACATGTCTGCATGCAAGCATGCACCGGTAGCATGCATGTAAGTGAGCTTTTAAGTCCCATTAACATGTCAAAAAGAAAAATATAATCCCATTATGCAGTAGGAGTTGGCTGATCTTTTTTCCTTACGTGGGATGATCTAAATGATGATGGGAGTTTATTTAGTTTGGCTACCACATTTGTCATGCGGTTATAGAGTTTTTTTTAGTTCTATGAAATCGATAATTTTGCGCAGAGAGATATACCGCTGTTCCGCGGCAACGCGCGGGGACTCATCTAGTAATATTTAGGAATGGAGGGAGTACTATGTAAAGAGTTAGGTGTCGCACGGTGATAGTGTGAGGTGGGCCATGTAATCACTGAGCCTGCTTGTTTTCACTGCTCTTCACGCCTCCGCTGTAAGAATGGAGAAAATTGTAATCTAGTAGTAGTACCTCCTTTCGCCGAAAGCGTGGGACATCCAGCAGTCCTACCACCTCAGTAATAAAGACCAATGAGCCGTCAAATCCCATAGACCCAGCAGTAAGTTGGACGGACGAACCAACCATCACTCTTGCGCCAGTGAGAGGTCGCGTCCGCTCTGCCCGGGCATGAATGCGGCACCGATTCTTTGGAGCGGCGCTGACCGTTTCAGGTGGGAAGCGCGCGCGGGCGATGGAGGGGCTTTGGGTGGGCCAGGCTGGTCAGGAGCGGGCGTGGCAGCTGTCCGCATGTCCCTATCGGACACGCCCAGAAACGAGAGGATGCACCGACTCTCGCGGCTAAAATCGTACACTACACAACATCTCTCTGTAGGAGTAGGTCGATATGTCGCTCTCTAACACACACACACACACACACACACACACACACGCACGCACCTTGGTCCCGTTGCACCTTCTAACGTGACTTATTACACCTAGACGGAGGGAGTAGTAAGTATACGAGATACGGTGGCACACTGACTTAAGTCGAATACAAGTGCCCAAAATTTGTGTGCATGTTATAATAAGGATTCACTTAAAATAGTACGTGAGCGAACAGAGGGATCAATTGGACAGTGTTCCCGAGCAGTAGCGAGATGTGTGAGGTAAGATACACCGCTGGCGCTTTTAATTTTTCTTATTAATTTGTTTGTTTCACCCTCTGACTGGTGGGACCCAACGTACTATGTGGAGAGAGGTAAGGTGACTAAGGCTGCATTATTTATGCACCACTGTGGATAGTCTTACCACCAAAGCCACATGACACGATTATGATTGAAATCCCAATGACTCCCACACACACACAAAAAACATGGCATGCTTGTCACACGAATGCAGGAATGTATAAAAGGTTATTTCCCTCTTGTTGAACATAACGGGAGGGTTGTGTAGCTGGTTAGCCTGTTCGCTCATCAAACTTGAGGTCTCGGGTTCGATAACTACACTTGAGCATAATTTGTGCCAGGAGGATTCTTTGACTGGTCAAAAAAATTTCTAGGGTTTGCACGCTTCACACTCTCTCTCCAGTATATATATACACGCTGGAGCCTCAGCACTTGTAGTTTCTCTCTTCACACTCTCTCGCCCTCTCCCGCTGGAGCCTCAGCGCTTGTAGTTGCTCTCTTCACACTCTCTTGCCCTCTCCAGATCTAAACAAGACTTCGTTGGCCTCTCTCTCCCCTCACTGCTGCTCAAAGAGCCGACAGGATCCGTCCGCCGGGAAGGGAAGGAGGCTTAACGTTGTCGCCGTCGGCGAGGGACTACCGGCGCAGCTGTTCACTTTCCACCCAGCGGCGGCGCGGGAGGGCCTGCGACCCCTTCTTCTTCGCCGTCGTCCCGTCGCCCACCGAACCACGCCCCTAGAACCTTAAGGTATAATTTACTTACTGCACATGCATTGCTCTAGCTACATGTATACCATGAATCTAGGACGTGGTTCAAAGAGGAAAGGAGTGGGGGAAAGTAGTGGGAAAAGTTGTATATAGCATGAATCTAGACGTGGTTCAAAGAGGAAATGAAAGGGGAAAGTTGTATAGCATGAATCTAGGACGTGGTTCAAAGAGGAAAGGAATGGGGGAAAGTTGTATCGCATAAATCAAGGATGTGGTTCAAAGAGGAAAGGAAGGGGCGAAAGTACTAGTTCAAAAAGGAAAGGAAGGGACAAGGCTGTAGAGTTTGAGCAGGACTAGATTTGCTGTGCTCACATAGGGAAAGGTGTCTAAAGATAACAAAACTGGGACCAACATAAATATGCTCCTTGGTTGTTTGTTCTTTGTTGCAACAGACTATGCATGACCATAGTACATCGGTAGATGCACATGGTGCTGGTGCATCCACTGCCCGTGCAACTCATTAGCTGTTGTTAATCTAAGGCCCTGTTTGGTTAAAAACTCCCTAGTCCCTACCTGCTTGGTTCCAGGGACTAAACATGGACTAGAGGTTATTAAATGACATGCTAAAAGACCATGTTACCCCTAGTAATGCACTAATAGAGACAAGGTGCGATGCGTGGCAGGGGCAACTGTTGGAAAAAGTCCCAAAAAGACTCCCTCGGGGTCTTCTTTCTTTAGTCCCAAATGCCCACTTTTAGTCCTTAAAAGTCCCTCCTGTTTGGTTTAGATGGGACTGACACGGAGTTTTTTTAGTCCCTACACCAAAATATCCCTGTAAACAAACACCCTCTAATAATGCCGCTGGAAAATTGATGCAATGCCACAGTTAAAAGCAAATTACATGTTTAACGAATTTTATTGTTAATATAATATCTATGTTAATATTAATCAATGCCACCGTTTGAGAAATGCTACTGTCTTGCTTTCTTTCCCATTTAGATAAGGTAGATGTTTCTTTTTGTTGGCTTCTGTGTCATCCACCGTTATTGACCACTAATTGTTTCCTTTGCACCTCTGTGTAAACATGGTTATCTACTTCACCTCGTTGCCATTGTGACCTTTTGTTGCACTACACAAAACACTTTTGTTTTAAGAGTGTTTTGTGCAGTTCAACCAAAATGTCACACCGACAGCGTTGCTTGATTGCTTGATCTTAGTGGAACTGCACAAGAGGAGATCTTACTTCCTATCTGTTAAGGCGAATTTGGTTCAGATCTTCTTCTTGTGAGTTGTTTGAATTCCGCATCATGAGAGATCAGTACTAGCCTTCTTTCACATGATTCTGCAGTGTGCTTTCATATGTTCTGCTACTTGTACGATAATGTTGCTTGATTTTAGTGAACTGCACAAATGGAGACAAGACTTCCAATCTGTATGTGCACCGTAATATCCCATTGAGGTAAGATAAGGATATTTCACAACTGCTGGCCTGTATTTTGCCACTTTCATCAGAAAATTAAGTTTAGTACTATACTTGTGCTCCCTAATTGACATGCCAAATCTTACATTGAGGGCGAAGCTTGTCTGTTATTGAACCAAGTGATGAAGGGGAAGAACAAGCGGAAGAAAAACAAAAATCAACTCCCGGTGCTGTAATGAAGCACTGGAACTGTGATGACACAAGTAATGATATAGTTTTGCATCGTAATTTATTGCTATGTGTGGAACGAGCAATTGTTTTGCCACTGATTTGATGCCACTCTTAATGTAATATGTAATTATCTCTACTTGTGCAAACAGGGATCTTCTTTGAAGATACCATATATTTTAGTGGAACTGCACAAGAAGATGTTGGAAACATTAAACTAATCGAGGAGTATATACTAAGCATGGCCACCAGCGTAGATAGCAACAGATGGTTCCGGAGAAGTGCTTCATCTGTATGCTCTACACAATAAGCCTCCTGACAAAGGTTGGTACTCGCCCACTAATTTCATCCATATGATTGAGCTTTTTCATCTCTATTGGTGTTGTGCTACTGTTTAGATACTGTCATGAAAAAGTGGTATTGTCCTTGAGAAGTGCTTCATCTGTGTTGTTTTAAATATCTCATTTTCTTTTTTTCGAGCAAACAGGGATGCTAGCATTTAGTAGTCCTCTTGTCTTTGCACAACAGGATCATCTTCCTCTGAAGAAGAATATGGAGTACGTGAAGTGACTAGTTCCGATTATGCCAGGATGAAGAAGCCCTGTCTATCTTCTCATCAGAAGGAGCAGTTGAAGGATGGTTACATTACTCCCCACAAGACCAAACTAACTTCAGCTCAGAAGGACTGACAAATCTCCATTTTTTTGCTGTGATGCGCGAGTACAATGTTGTTCTAGGATTCTTTCTGGTGAGTTCCATTTTTCTAAAAGTGTGCTCTACATGGACCATGTATGTGCCTGTTGAAACTGTCAATTCATAGTACAGTTTGCTTTATACTAATCTCTTTTTTATATTTGTGCAAACAGGGGTGCTCAGCTTGATTTCAATGGGAACTACACAAAATGTTCATGAATACATCGAATCATTCATTTCCACCACAAGAAAGGAGGTGCCGATAAGTTCAAGGCGTTGCAACATATAAGGGCGAAATCATACAAGCTACGTGCGAATTTGGTTGATTTTGGTGGAACTGCACAAAAAGAACAGCTGGTTTATTTAGCACGAGGTGCCATGTCAATGTCCGAACTGATGGCAGACCCTGCCCATCCCACAATCATAGGCATTTGATACTTTGGAATGGGACAACCTTGTCAAATTTTGCTCAATGATTTTAGCAAGACATGCGTTTGATATTTTCGAATGGGACGCCCTTTGCTGTCAGCAGCGTCGATCAATTTTTTCTTTAGTCTTTAGTTGTGAAGTAAATATTGCCTCTGACATGTGAGTCGCTGAGATGCATAATCATCGATTGTTTTGAATGTTCTCTATGAATTGCCAGGCCTGTGTGTTTGATTGCAATGTACAGAAACGCTAAAAAGCTGCTCAAACTCTTTGTACTCCTTCTGTTCCTTTTTACTTCGCACATTGTGAAACTGCATACTTTTTGTATAAGATTGGTCAAAGTAGAGATACTTTGAGTGCAGACAAAACTTGTATGCACGACTAGAAAGGACCGGAGGGAGTACATGTGAAACTGCTGCAAACGAGGTGATCACCCTGGGAATAATGCTAGTACGTATTGTTTTGCATGTTCATCCAATGCCAGTGATACAGGAATTCGAACTAATCGAAATAAATTCATTCATACACGGTCGGATTTCATTACATTTCATACATTCTTCAACTAAAAAGGGGTGCGCTGGAGGTATAATTAATTAACCGAAGCAACCCACCTATGTCCCGCTGAGCCGAACAGAAGCTTCAGTGACTTAACTGTAGGTGCAGTTGCATAACTGACATGTGGCATGTTGGGCCCACGTGTCAGTCAGCCAACTGCACCAGCAGTTAAGTAGAAGCAGCGTTCTTCTCCAGCGCAGCTCTCCGACTCCACGTCACCGCCAAGAAGCTAATCGGCCGTCAATGGTCAACCCTCCTAGCTTGGCTTCAACCGGAGGGTAGCAGCAGTGGCCTTACTTGGACCCGAGCGGCGACGACCTACCGTGTTCTACTCTTCCTCGTTTTCTGTGTGGCACGGCCTCGTTGGCAGCGGGGCGGGGCCTCGGCGGAGCCGGCGATGTCCTCTGTCTCGTTGCCTGCGGGCGGAGCCTCAGCAGAGTGGTGGAAATCCTCCCCCACGTTGCCGGCAGGGTGAGGCCTCGGCTGAGCCGGCAATGTCCTCTGCCTCATTGTTGGCGGGGCGGGGCCTCGGCGGAGCCGGCGGTGTCCTTTGCCTCGTTGTTGGCGCCGCGGGGCCTCGGCGGAGCAGGGCCTCGTCGACGCCAGCGGAGCGGGGACTCGTCGGAGCCGGCATTGTCCTCTGCCTTGTCCTTAGTCTCGCCAAACAGCGCCTCGCCCGCTTCATCGCCCTCTTTGCTAGCCTATTTGTAGGCGGCCGCAGCCTCCGCCACCCGCATGCAGTACCGCCAGCGCTCGAGGCGGCCCTTGCGGGCGGAGCGGTACGAGTCGAGCAGCGCCTCCTACTCCGCGGCGATCTGCTCCTCCGCCTGCAGGTGCTCCTGGAGGAGATGGTGGTTGTAGGCGGCGTCGGCCTGCGCCTCCCGGAACTGCTCCTCACGCATCTGCCTCACCCTATCCATATATTGGGCACGGGCCTCGCCGATGGTCATGGTGCAATGCACCGGCGAGGATGGCGCGGAGGAGGGGGTTGGCGCCGGATCGTCGACTACCATGTTCTCCATTGGGACGTCGTCGTCCTCCGGCTGCCTGTCGGCCAGCCGGTCGGCAGCAATGGCTGCCATCTCCTTGTGGTCCGTCGTCCGCCCGTCCCGAAGTGCGCTGGAGCGCGAGGAAGCCATGTGGGCAGTAGTGGTGTGGACAGGAGAAAGGGAACGGATGCGGATGACTGCGGCTATGACCGGCGCAGCAGTTTATATAGCAATGGTGGGCGGGCGGAGGGACGGACGTGTGGCGCCGGAGTAGCCGCCTCGGCAACCGCGTATCATTAATGTGGGCGGCAGATGGACGGACGGACGGCACTTGTGTCGTTTGAAGGCGGAGCAATCGCCTGCACCGGGAAGCGAGGCGGGCGGCGCTGACTGCTTCGGGCGGAAAGCGCCCGCGGGCGAGGAGATGACTTTACTTGGAGAGCATGACAATGGGTACCCACCAGGTCCATAGCCTCACGTACGCAAGTGCCTCCTTATTTTATATATATATATATATATATAACTATAATTTATTTTGCTTCCTCTTGGTTTCCTGACATCACGGTCCCACACCATTGTCAACCTATGTAGTAGTCAATAAACGAGAGAATTGCACAAGAAGCGGCCGACAGCTGGGACCAAGCAGCTCGAGCAGTATTTGTGTTTTTGAGGTGTGAGCACTGCAGAGTTTTTTGATGTTTAGCCCAGATATTAATTTTTCTCCTCTGAACAATAACGAAAACACCGCTGCAGGTATTAACTGGGCGGGCTGTGGCCCGTCTAGCCTAGGCCTGATATCCAGCCCAGATATTAATTTTTTTTCAAGCAGAAAATGGCTAGCCCAGCTATACTGTTTTTTAGGAATACCCAGCCAAGGTCAAGTTGTTATTCTCCGCCCCGCTGGGCCGCAAATCTTTCCTAGGAGGGATGCACTAGGCTTAACAAGAAAATGGGCTTTAAGAAATAATAAATGGGATGTAATTATAAAAACTGGGCAGTAAATATAAAAAATGCACCAAACACGTGATTACTTTATAAAATATTATTTTTTGATATTAAAAATTTTAATTTCATTAATTGTTGTGAGCGCAATGTTTCGTTGGATTTTTACATAATATAAATTTATATTAAAATTGTATTTAATCTGACTAGAAATTTCGGGATAAAAATATTTCGGATCCCAGCAAAATGTGGGAAATTTTATTGAATTCTATTTTGAACGGTTGGTTGAAATGGGCTGTACTTTTAATAAACTGTAAATGGGCTGTAGTAAATTCCATCAGAATTCAAAAATGGGCTACACATTCTTACAAATCTCAAATGGGCTATAAGTTCTCTGCCACACACTTCTGGCCTTACTAAATTGACGCGTCCCCTAAAAAAACAGAGTTGACGCGTATGCTAGGCTTTGTCAACTTATAGTCAACACATGGTTCTAGCAGCAGTGGCCGTTGGATGTCCATCCAACGGATGCCGTGCTTCTTCTTCAATCTCGGATATTCTAGCTTCACCCGCCCAAAAAATGATTCCTCCTCCTGACATCTGGGGCGCACCGTTTCGGAAGCTGACCTGTGGGCCTACTAAGTTGACGTACCAAGGGCTTTGTCAACTTAGTCAATATAAACGATTCTAGCTGCAGTGACCGTACGATGTCCATCCAACGGCCGTCGTGCTTCTTCAACCTTTGGTCTTCTTGCTCCAGCCTCCCAAAGCAGCGCCGGTCGTGCCGCCTGCTCCTGCCTCCCGTGGCCGGCTGTGCTACCGCGGAGGCCTCACCGCCCCCTACTACTCCCACCGCTGGCTAGGTCATCCCTCCACTCACCCACACCCCCTGTTATTCTGCGGTGATGGCAGTGTAGCCGAACCAGTGAACCCTCGTACTCCTCTCCACGTGTGCATCCACTGTCGCGTCTTCCCCGGCTCCGCGTCGTCCCCTTCCTAGGCCTCGCCGTCGTCCACCGCCCTGGTGCACTCGGCGCGGCGTGGTCAACGTAGTCAAGGAACGACTTCCATCGGACGTGGACTGTACGTGGAGAGGGTGACAGCTGGGTCCACGGCAGCCGCAAGGAAGTGCCACCTTATTACGCGCAAAATAATTATTCCTCCACCTGACAGTGGGGACCCACCGGACGGGCCACCGTATTTCGCGAAAAAAATGATTCGCCCCCTAACTGCTGGGACCCACGAGCTACATCTTCGCACGCAAGGAAGTGCGTCCGGGAAAAAAACGATTCGCCCCCTGACTATTGGGACCCACCAGCTACATCTTCGCATGCAAGGAAGTGTGTCCGGAAAAAAAACGATTCGCCCCCCGACTGCTCGGACCCACCAGCTACACCTTCGCACGCAAGGAAGTGCATTCGGGAAAAAAATTGATTCGCCCCCCTGACTGCTTGGACCTAGCAGCTACACCTTCGTACGCAAGGAAGTGCGTCGGGGCAAAAAAAACAAAACGATTTGCCCCCCTGACTGCTGGAACCCACCAGCTACATCTTCGCAGGCAAGGAAGTGCCTGACAGTCGGGACCCACCTGGTCGAAGCGTACGTAGCGTTGTCATTCTGGTCGTGAACGTGTACGTACATACTGGTCGTAGTAGAGGCGCGCACGTGTCGTAGTAGAGGCGCGCACGTAGCATGTACACGTACGTACAGCGGCCAGGGTGCAAGAAAGAAAATACGACCATGTATGTGTACATACGGGCAGGGTCTCGAACGCCTACTCGCGCATACGTACGACCAGGGCTCGTGTACATGGCTGGGTCAGAACGGAGAAACAGCGTCGTCGTCGTGTTCATGGGGAGGCAACGGAATGCGTCGTGTTCATGGGGAGGCAACGGAATGCGTCGTGTTCATGGGGAGGCAACGGAATGCGTCGTGTTCATTGGGAGGCAACGGAATGCGTCGTGTTCATCGGGAGGCAACGGAACGCGTGGGAGCCAACCGGCTGGGTCGGAATGGAATGCGTGGTCGTGTTCATCGGGAGGGCTTGGACGGAACAGGCGATGGAAATGAGGCCTGGCGTACCGCAGAACGGAGGAAACGGACCTCCTATGTTCGGAACGGAGTCCTGTTGATCGGGAGGGGTGTGGCGTACCGCAAAACGGAGGAAACGGACCTCCTACAGTCGAAACGGGGGTCCTGTTGATCGGGAGGGGTGTGGCGTACCGCAAAACGGATAAAACGGACCTCCTACAGTCGAAACGGGGGTCCTGTTGATCGGGAGGGGTGTGGCGTACCGTAAAACGGACGAAATGGACCTCCTACGGTCGAAACGGGGGTCATGTTGATCGGGAGGGGTGTGGCGTACCGCAAAACGGACGAAACGGACCTTCTACGGTCGAAACGGGGGTCCTGTTCATCGGGAGGGGTGTGGCGTACCGCAAAACGGGACTCCATGGGATACTGTTTATCTCCACCGTCTACCTCCTCTAGCCTCCACGGGCTCCTGTTCATCCAGCCTCCACCATACGCTACTCCACCGGCTACTGTTCAACCACCCCTCCACGGGCACCCCTCCACCGTCTACTGTTCATCCAGCCCTCCACACCACGGGGTCCTGTTCAACCACCCCTCCACGGGCACCCCTCCACCGTCTACTGTTCATCCAGGCCTCCACACCACGGGGTCCTGTTCAACCACCCCTCCACGGGCACCCCTCCACCGTCTATTGTTCATCCAGCCCTCCACCACACCACGGGGTCCTGTTCATCCAGAGGCAACGCCACCGCTCACTGTTCATCCAATCGATCGGCTTTAGTTAGCAGCAGCAGCGAAGGAATCGCTCGCTCGGGTTCAGTTAACAGCCATCGATCGATCGCTCGGGTTCAGTAATGCGTAGCCTACAGTGCAATCGCTCGGGTTCAGTTAGAGCCCAACACCTCGCTCGGGTTCAGTTAGAAGCAACGCCTCGCACACACGCGCGTACGTGTACGAGAGAAACGTGCATCGCTCGGCCCCCGACCTCCCACCGTAACCAGGAACTCCCCGAAATTTTCCTCCCCCTCGCTTCTACCACGGTTTTTTCCGTCATGGACGGCCCAAAGAATGTCATGCAGCTGCGTCTCCGGCCCGCCCAGGACGAAAAGCCCATTTTCTGTCATGATTTTTTGTCATAGAAGTAGGAGCCCACCACATCTATGATGATACCGGGTTTTGTCACAATTATCGTCATAGAAGTGTCATATGTATGACAGAAAAAATTTCGTTCGGCCCAAAATGTCACGGATGTGTCTTTTTTTGTAGTGATAGTTAGTAGCTAGATGGCTTCTTCTCTCTTTTTGGATCTCAATACAATGTTCTCCCCCTCTCTCGTGAAGATCTATTCGATGTAATCTTCTTTTTGTGGTGTGTTTGTTGAGATCGATGAATTGTGGGTTTATGATCAAGATTATCTATGAACAATATTTGAATCTTCTCTGAATTCTTTTATGTATGATTGGTTATCTTTGAAAGTCTCTTCGAATTATCAGTTTGGTTTGGCCTACTAGATTGATCTTTCTTGCAATGGGAGAAGTGCTTAGCTTTGGGTTCAATCTTGTGGTGTCCTTTCCCAGTGACAGTAGGGGCAGCAAGGCACGTATTGTATTGTTGCCATCGAGGATAACAAGATGGGGTTTTTATCATATTGCATGAATTTATCCCTCTACATCATGTCATCTTGCTTAAGGCGTTACTCTGTTTTCATGAACTTAATACTCTAGATGCATGCTGGATAGCGGTCGATGAGTGGAGTAATAGTAGTAGATGCAGGCAGGAGTCGGTCTACTTGTCTCGGACGTGATGCCTATATACATGATCATACCTAGATATTCTCATGACTATGCTCAATTCTGTTAATTGCTCAACAGTAATTTGTTCACCCACCATAAAATACTTATGCTCTTGAGAGAAGCCACTAGTGAAACCTATGGCCCCCGGGTCTATCTTCATCATATTAATCTTCCAATACTTATTTATTTCCTTTGCTTTTTACTTTGCTTTTATTTTACTTTGCATCTTATCATCAAAATACCAAAAATATTATCCTATCACATCCATCCTCTCGTCCTGCCGTGCCTTGTAGCGCCGCTCCCGTCGTTTCCTGAACTCCGGCCGCCGCCAAACCTCGTCGCTGTCGACTATTCCGGCGACCTCTTGGTCCATCTCCACCACGAGTCGATAGAGCACAACACCAGCAACCCAATGCCGCAAACCGCATGCGATTTGGTGCTCCGTATCGAGCGCATGGTGGTCATCCGTCGTCGGTTTGGTCCTCGCCGGACATGGCATCATCATTAACCACTAATGAGGCAGTTCTTTAGCGCACGTTTCACTGACAGCCGGGCCCGACCTTTTATTTAACCACAGATTTAACCCCTCGTTAAATTAAGCTAACCGCAGAAGGCCCACGTGTCGGTTTGACCTTGGCCCAGTCAGCGTTGACTGGTCCCACCTGTCATCCACCCAAACCAGCCCTGTTACACTGACCCGTGGGTCCCATCCGTCAGGTTTGACCTGGACTGGCGTTGTTGACTGGCTGACATCACACCGATGTCATGCTGACGCAATTCGTCATTTTCTGGATTTAGTCTAAATTAGAATAACCAGGAAATTCCAAAAAATATTTTAAACTTCTAAAAATCATATAAAATCAACCGTAACTCGGAATGAAAAAACTTATATATGAAAAATGATCAGAAAAATCCAATCTTTCCATCTGTACTGGTTTCATGCATGTTTAATCAACTTAACCTTGCTGTTTAGTGCAAAACATGATAAGGCACTAGCTAAAATCATAATTTGAATTTGGGGTTGAACCTTTGGTTCAAAATGACCCAAACCCTTCTGGTTTTAGTTGCATTAGCTCAAACACAGCATATTGATATGTCATGATCATGCATCATATTGTGCATTGCATTGATTGTGTTTTCCTTCTCTGTTGCCGGTATTTGTCCCCTCTCGATAGACGTGCTTCCGACGATGAGTTCGATGACACCGATGAAGAGCTATAATATCTTCAGAAGTGTCAGGCAAGCAAAACCCCCTTGTTCATTCCGATACAATCCCACTCTCTCGCTTCTGCTCTCTTTTACTACATTAGGACAACAACAATTCAACTGTTACATGCTGCGGTAGTTGAACCCCTTTCCTCTGCATGACCTGTCATTGCCACAGTAAATAGATGAAACCCACTAGCATGAATATGAGTTGTTTGAGCCCTGATGTGCCTACTCCTTCATGCTTGTTTGTCATGCCTGCTACTGCTTAGAGTTGAGTCGGGTCTGATTCATCGGGAATGAATTGGAATGGTGATGAACATGTCCTACTATGTGAGCTAAGTGTGTGAACACGATTTGGTAAAGGTAGCGGTGAGAGGCCATGTAGGAGTACATGGTGGGTTGTCTCATTGAAACCGTCCTCAGGAACTAAGTTCTGTGTTTGTGATCAATGAACAGCTACTACCACACGTTGGCCCAGAAATATGACCCCGCTCGACTTATTAACCGCCCCTGTCCTCTGTCCAGGAGTTGCAACTAGTTTCTGGTGTTTGTAGGATATGTGTTGGAGGCCGTGCATAGCGCTGACCCTAGGGGTGGGCTATGATGCGGTAGATACACCATGGCACGCTGTACCGGGCGCCCGTTTGGTGTCTCAGGAACCCTGCACACATCGTTTGGGGTTGTGAGCGAAACTCCGGCCGGATCTCCTCGCGGATGGAACCCGAATAGGCGATAAACCTGGAGTAGAGACTTGTGTGGTTAGTCAGGTCGTGGTCTACACCCACGTCGGCTTTCGCTTGAAGTCTGCCGAGCACATGTCGTGAGCAGACGCTAAGTGCTGGAAACATGTGTGAAGAAGTACACCCCTGCAGGGTTATAAATGATCTATTCGAATAGCCGTGTCCGCAGTAAAGGACTTCTGGGTTGCCTATACAGTTCATAGACAAGTGAAAGTGGATACTCTAAAACTCGCAAGATAAGCGTGAGTGCTATGGATGGCCTTCTCGTAGGGAGATGGGAGCGGATCTGTGACACCCAAATTTTTATTTGGATTTTTCAAAAGATTTCATTTGACTTGAGGGAGGTGATTTAAAAATTTTCAAAATAACTCTCCATTTCAAATATTGTTTTTCTTCTTTATGGCAAAGGTTTTATTTGGATTCACCCAAGATCTGTCTTTGATCATGGAGGTTCTTGCTTTTTATTTGGAATCAAGACAAAATGCTTTTCATTTGGGGAAAATGACTTTTGAAAATCTTTTTGAAAATTGCACTATGGCTTTTGGAATAATCCCTTGCCACTTCCAACTTTTCTCTCTTGCCATGGCCTTAGTGCAAATCCACCCTCCTAACCCTCCCCTCATCTTTGGATCATGTTTTGCATCAAATCCAGCAAGTTGTACCTCTCCATATAAATTTTTTCCATTCAAAACATATTCTAATAAATTTCTGTCTTCTATTCTAGCCATTGGTGATTTACAAAGGAACTCCACTTTTTGTTTTGATTTTTTTCCCCAAACCAACTCCCCTTCCTAGTCCTTTCAACCCTCAACCAAGATCCATGAAGATCCACTGGTCTTCAGTTCAAATTTTTCAAACTACACTTACTGCAAGTTTGGACCAGATTTGTCAAATTTGGTGAAATTCATTCAAATCCTTTTCCAGAAATTCCAAGAAAAATCAGGCAGCCTCTGGGTGAATTGAGTGGTCACCTCACCAAGTACCAGCTCCAGAAAAAAAATTCTCATTGCCAAATCATTCTGTCGAACACCTGCAGTGCTTTGTCAATGTCAAGTTCAAAGATTCAGAAATTCTGTTCAGTGCCCTACTGTCGTTTTCTTCAGAACATGTTGTCAATCTCGACAGTGCAGCGTTGGCGCCTTGCTCCTCGTCCCCTCCCCCTTGTTCCTGCTCCGCACGAACGCCTGGCACCTTGCGGACATCGGCGACGAGCAGCAGAAGGTGCGCCGCCCCGTGACCGACGCCAGCAGCGGCTTTGCGGCCGCCAGAGAGAGGCGCGGCGCTGACGGCGCCACCCAGCGCCGCCCAAGCCACCAGAGCTCGCCGCGTGTCCTTCCACTCCCCAGAACACGCTGCCACTCTCGTCGTGAACCGCAGGGCGCGGAGCGCGCTCTCTGCCGCCGACGTGCCCGTGCGGCCACCCCACCGTGGACCGGCGCCGTTACGCCAAGACCAGCCGAGATTAGCGGGGGAATGACACCAGTAACTTCCACTGATGCTGCCTAGACACTCAAACCTCCTGCCAATCCACTGCATCGCCGTAATCACTCGCCGGAGATTCTCCGTTCATGGCCACCCCGTCGATCCGCCTATAAATAGAGGCCCCGAGCTTCAACTCGAACCCACACCATCCCTGCACTCCACCTAGAGCACGCCTAGCCACTGGTAGAGCCCCGAGGAGGTCTCCTTCCTCGACTCCGGCCGCCGCGACCCGCCACGGGATCCAGCTCGATTCGCTCCCGTGCGTGCGCCTCTGCCTCCCATCTCTTGCCAATAGCTTCACTATGCATCCCTCCTTCTGACCCATGCTTCAATTCGAAGTTTGCAGCCTTCCACCGGAGTTCTCCACCACCACCCGAGCCGCCGTCCGCCGGAGAAAGTGTCGCCGTCGACGTGGTGCTCTCCGACGGTCGAGTCCACCACCCACCGACGCGGAAGGACACGCTGAAGCTCTTGGTACCCTCCGATCCTCCTAATTCGCCGTGGTTCGACGCCGGCTTCCATCGCAGTCTTCGAGCGCCGGCGAGCCTTTTTGAACCTGACATGTGGGACCCCCCTGTCAGCCTCTGTTCTATTCTCCCTCGAACCGTTTTCTGTTGGCGCCTTCGGGCAAAATACGCTTTCCCTCTTAAGCTTGCGCATTTCCAATCGAACCGTTTTCTGTTTTCTCAGTTAAAACCCTCGAACTTTTCTGTTTCATTACAGATAAGTCCCTGGACAGAAACCTTTATAACTTTTAAATGAAAAGTGATTTTTGAGTGATTCTTTTTCTGACAGTCTTAAAATTTTGTCTAGTTTTTTATGGGATTTATTTGGAAAAAATTTGGAGAAGTTCTGTGCACGCGTTGGTTTTTCACGTTAGTGCCCGTTTTCGTTATTGCCGTAGGTTCCGGAAGAGGTGACGGAGCCGCGAACTTCGCCGAGCTAGACTCCGACTTCTCCGAACCAGGCAAGCATGTTTGAACCTTTGATATGATAGGTGTTTTGCATGTTTGCATGACAGTTGGTGCGTGGCATATGAGTGTCAGTGAGTATCTCGTTGCTTGTGAGGCAACTACCCGTTTTTCCAAAGTCGCGATGATCTCTGGTGAGAGATGGCCAAATCATGTGGTGACATGAAGGGCAGCAAGGTGGTACTGTTGTAGCATACCAGCCTTGCGTCATCCGACGAATTCCGACGTTAACATGGACGGAGTCACGTTATCGTCTTTTCCCCTTCCGTGCTACCACATGTTTCTTTGCCAGGATGCGGTTTAGTAAGTTGGTAACCTCTTTCCGTGTACACACCAAACAGAGGGGCCGGGATGATGGTACCTTGGCCCAGGATTAAAGCCAGTCATCCGGTCAGGGGGCATGGGTGTTTCCGGTTGGGACCGAGAGGGGGGGCACCCCCTTAGAGCGCGCGTATAGAAATTTGATCCCATGCTACGCGAGGTTGTAGCCTCCCCGTCTCAAGGTTTTTCTTGAACGTTGCCGAGGGTGATCCCTGGCTTCGGAATATTGAAATGGGTGTGTACTGGTTAGACGTGTTTCTTCGAAAACACCGTAAACGGAACTAGTCCTCGTGACTACTGGAATCCGTTGGCTGTGGTTAAGTACAAAGTCTGCAGAGTCAAATTCTTCCAAGTCATCGTGTCCATGATCAAGTAGGGTAATCAGTATATCCATATCTATCCACGTGGAAAACTTGTCTCCGGTGTACAAGCTCAAGTGGTAAACCCGGTTAAATTATTATTACTATGGATGGACTAACCTTTTATTTGTCTCATACTTGTAATAATTTATGATCTCGAGCTACTGCATTATTGAGCTACAATATAAGCCCTTTATGCGACGTCGCGCAGACGTCCGACTGTGGCGTGTTTTTGTTTCTTACTTTAAATATAAGCCCTTTATGTGATGTCGCTCAGACGTCCGACTGTGGCACGCACTGTCTTTATTTTCTGTTATAAGCCCTTTATGTGGTGTCGCCCCGACGCCCGACTGTGGCATTACTATTCTGCAGTTTCCTCTCGAGGAGTCATTCAGACCCTCGTTTGGCACCAGTATTATTATTTCTGCAGTTTCCTCTCGAGGAGTCATTCAGACCCTCGTTTGGCACCAGTATTATTATTTTTGCAGTTTCCTCTCGAGGAGTCATTTCAGACCCTCGTTTTGCACCGGTACTACTATTCTGCAGTTTCCGCTCGAGGAGTCATTCAGACCCTCGTTTGGCACCCAGCATTTATTATCTCTATGTCTGAACGTACTGGTTAACTTGTTCATATGCTTCATGTTTACATTTGTTATATCTTATGTCTGAACTGTCTTGCGAGTACTTTCATAGTACTCACCTGGCTTGTTGATTTGGCCAGATGTTGACGAAGGCGATCTCTTGGATGAAGAGTTTGATAGCGCGTCCGACGCCTAGAGGAGTCCCAGTCAGTCCTGCGCGATCCCGGATGTTGGTCACTTGTATTATATACGCTTCCGCCACCCGTATAAGTCTCCTCGAGCCTCACTCCGACGCTCGAAGAGCTGTAGTCTTCAGGAGTCATATCACTCGCTTCGCGGTGATATTCCCACCACCGTTATTATCGTGAGTTAGTAGTTATGCCACCCTATCCGCCGTCTTGTCTTATCGGCATGCATGTAATAAATTGTTGGGCAGTTTCCGCTCAACTTTGTATTATTTTCAGTACTCCTGGTATTTTTCTTCTGTGACCATGATATTGTCTACCAGTGAGAAGGAATTCTTCCTTACTGGTCCGTAAAAGGGATTGGTCTCTCAATAATTATATTATTGAAAAACCGGTCGTGACAAGCTTGGTACCAGAGCCAGGCTGACTGTAGGAAGCCACTAGGAGCGATCGCTAATCGGTTATTAGCGTCTTTTGTGCTTTTTCAGCATTTTGCAATTGTAGCTATTTTCTGTTGGTCATCATAAATTTATGACATGTCTACTCAGAATTTTTGCCTACTTTTGTAGATGGCTGGCAGCAGCTGTGAGAATCGAGTGTTCACGAACGTGCCCGAGGGGTTTGTCAAGCTCCTCGTCTCCATCACCAAGCTCGCGATCGGGCCAGCAGCCCGCCCGGAGTTCACCCTTTATCAACACAAGCTCAGTGACGACCTGTCTATGCACCAAGCTGTGGTGCAATTCAAGGGAGGACGTTCTGCAGCTCGCCACTTCCGTTTTGTGGGAAGGGCCATGCCTACGGAGAGGCATGCCATGCAGATGGCTGCCCGTGAGGCGATAGCTCGTCTTCGGGACATCCTTCCTACGATGAAGACTCGTCGCTACCGCTACCTCCCATGCCATGTGCCATACACCAGTCACTATGCATTCGCCTGCCATTGGGGAGAGCGAGATGAAGCCATCGAGATGGTTGTGGAGTATCTCAAGGCTCTGGAGGAGTCTTTCGACAACCTCGTAGACGATCTTGTGGCTGCCCGCATGGACTTAGTCCGGGGCGGTCCTGCCAGCAGGAAGGAACTTCTCCACACGGCACCGCCTCTGACATTCGTCTCGTCATCAGCCTCGTATGCACCGGCCGTTTTGGCCACTGCTCGCCGTCTGCCTACCACTGAGGAGTTCGACCGAGTCATCGCTCCTACTCCAGTTAGAGCCGCACCGCCTGCCGCACCCGCTCTACCACCCGTCGCTCCCGCGCCATCACCGCAGCGCAGCGTTACGCGCCAGGAGCCAGCTAGAGAGGAGGTGGAGGTTGATTCTCCTGGACCGCTGAGTCTTGCCATCGGCAAGGGGAAGGAAATCTACACCATCTCCGACTGAGAGCACCGAGTAGCCGCGCGTTATGTCTGCTTGTGTGATGTGTTTTATCTGTACGTTAGTTTGTATTGGTGTGTTTGCTGCTTTCCGGAGGAGTACGCTAGTCTAAATAACATGTCAGGATTGTGTACGCACATCCTGAGTGCTGTATCATGTGTTTGTATTTCGCGTGTAAGATTTGTGTTAAGCAGTCTTTTCTCCGTGCAAAACCGCTTATGTTTTCCTTGAAAACCTTGAGATCTTTTAAATTGTTGCCTTTGCAAGACTTTCCTTGCACTACACAGTTTTTCTCATGAGTTTTGCAAAATAATACCCCAGACTGGAAAAATGTCTCGTCCGTGGACTCGCTCCATGCCCAATCAGCCAGAAGAGGTTTATGGGATACAGACTAGCAACAATTTCACTCAGGGTCAGTCCAGTCAACAAGACAGCGAAGCAGCCCTGTCTCAAGTCTGCCGTCTCTTCGAGCAAAGCCAGCAACAGCACCAAGAGATGATGAATCATGTCATCAATATGGGGAACCACCGCGAACCCTATCAACCCCATTCCAAGTTATCTGAGTTACAGAAGACTCGCCCTTCAACTTTTGCTCACACCGATAGGCCGCTGGAAGCCGATGATTGGCTTCGCGACATTGAAAGGAAACTGATTATTGCTTAGTGTTCAGATCATGAGAAGGTGCTTTATGCACCACACTACCTTACTGGAGCAGCTGCAGCATGGTGGGAAAACTTCCTACACATGCATCCCAGTGAACACAACATCACCTGGGAAGGGTTCAAGGAAGGCTTCCGTGGGGCACACATCCCCAGGAGCATCATAAAAATCAAGAAGAGAGAGTTTGATGACCTGAAGCAGAGAGGCATGTCAGTGACAGAATACAATGGTCAATTTACCCAGCTGTCTCGTTATGCCTACGACGAGCATATGACAGAAAACAAGAAGATAGAAAAATTCCTGGACGGCCTGGCACCAGCACTAAGATGCCAACTGATTGTACACACCTTTCCGGACTTTAAAACTCTGGTGGACAAGGCCATTACCTTGGAGAATGAGCGTCGTAGTCTGGAAGATATCCGTAAGCGAAAGAGGGACAAGACGACTCTTGCTCGCAACAACCGAAGCAAGACTGAGGTTCCAAGGACAGAAGCAAGGAGATCCACGACTACTGATCCAAGCCCCGTCGGACAGTTTCATGCCAGGGACAAGGAGTACACGTACCGTTCAGGGGTCACATGCTATGCTTGTGGGCAAGAAGGGCACTATGCTAAACAATGCCCAAAGCCAAGGAACGCGGCCCCCAAACCAAACAATGGTGGAGTCAATCCAGCCCCCAAGCGCAACAATTTCAATCCCCACAACAACCACAAGAAGGGTCACCTGAACCATGTGACCAGGGAAGAGGCGCAGAATGCCCCAGACATCGTGCTCGGTACGTCCCCTGTCAACACAGTACCTGCCACGGTTTTGTTTGATTCTGGAGCTTCCCATTCGTTCGTTTCGAAGAGTTTTGTTTTACAACATGGTTTTCCGATACTTCCCTTGGAAAAATCTATGACCATCAAGTCCCCTGGAAATAACCAAATCGCTCAGGGTTACTGCCAAGGAGTGGTCATTGAGTTCGAAGGACTACAATTCCAAGCAAATCTCATCGTGTTGGAGAGTAAAGGACTGGATGTCATTTTAGGAATGGACTGGTTGACCACCAACAAAGGATTCATTGACTGTTTCAATCGGACCGTGATTCTCACCCACCATCATGGCAAGACGATAAGGGTTACAGCTCAAGAAAGGCCACGATCACAGCAACCAAAACTGAACAAAATGGACATTGCAGAACTGAGAAAAGTTCCAGTGGTATGCGAGTTTCCCGATGTGTTCCCTGAAGAACTGCCAGGCATGCCACCAGACCGAGAGATAGAATTCAGCATCGAACTAGCACCTGGCACCGCTCCCATCTATAAGAAGCCTTATAGAATGGCACCCTCAGAATTGGTGGAGTTGAAGAAGCAGATAAAGGAATTATTGGACAAAGGATTTATTCGGGCCAGCTCCTCACCTTGGGGTTCGCCAGTGTTGTTCGCCAAGAAAAAGGATGGGACACTGAGACTATGTATAGACTATCGAGCCCTCAATATGGTCACCATCAAAAACAAATATCCGATGCCACGGATAAATGATTTGTTTGACCAGCTCGCACAAGCCAAGGTATTCTCAAAAATTGATTTGAGATCGGGATATCACCAACTGAAGGTACGGACAGAAGATATCCCCAAGACAGCATTCACTTCCAGATACGGATTATACGAGTTTACAGTGATGCCTTTTGGACTAACGAACGCCCCCGCATATTTCGTCCACCTCATGAACAAAGTGTTTATGAAATTCATGGACAAATTTGTTGTGGTATTCATTGACGATATTCTGGTTTACTCAAGGACGCCCGAAGAGCATGCTGAGCACCTCCGTATTGTTTTGGGAGAACTAAGGAAACATCAGTTGTACGCCAAATTTAGCAAGTGCGAATTTTGGCTAAGACAGGTTGGTTTCTTAGGCCATATATTGAACCAAGAAGGCGTGGCCGTAGACCCAGAAAATGTCAAAGCCATACTTGACTGGAAGCCGCCCGCCAACGTTACAGATGTGCGGAGTTTCCTAGGAATGGCCGGATATTACAGAAGATTTATTGAAGGATTCCCCACTGTGGCAAAACCTATAACACAGTTGCTCAAGAAGGACAAGAAATTTTTATGGACGGAAGCATGCGAGCAGAGCTTCCAAGAACTTAAGAAGAAGCTGACAACCGCACCGGTATTAACTGTGCCAGACATTCACAAGAGTTTTGAAGTGTATTGTGACGCATCCCGAAAAGGTCTCGGGTGTGTGCTGATGCAGGATGGCAAAGTTGTCGCATATGCCTCCAGGCAGCTGCAAAAACATGAGGAAAATTACCCAACACATGACTTGGAGCTAGCAGCAGACATTCATGCACTCAAGGAGTGGAGGCACTTTCTGTTGGGAAATCGCTGTGAAATATATACGGACCATAAGAGCCTCAAATATATTTTCACACAGCCAGAGCTAAATTTACGCCAACGACGCTGGTTGGAACTGGTCAAGGACTATGATGTCGGTATTCACTACCATCCAGGGAAAGCAAATGTAGTGGCCGATGCCCTTAGTCGAAACCCCAGCCCGGACAATGACGGTCCGCAAAACTTGAGGCCTGAGTTTCAGCAAGAGTTCGCTAGGCTCAACATGATGTTAGTCTCTGAGGGCACCGTATCAAATCTGGAGATACAACCCACCCTGGTGGAACAAATTAAGAAGGTTCAACATGGACATCCCAGCATCGAAGGTATAAAGAAGAAAATGGACCTTGGTAAGGCTTCAGACTTCATCACAGACAGTGAAGGAACATTATGGTACGGAGACAGACTCTGCGTACCTAACATTGAGGAACTCAAGCAACAAATCTTAACCGAAAGCCACACCGCTCCATACTCTATCCACCCTGGAGGAACCAAAATGTACAAGGACATTCAGGAAAGATTTTGGTGGCACGGTATGAAAAGAGATATAGCCACATTTATTGCTTGTTGCGATTCATGTCAGCGCATCAAGGCCGAGCATCAAAAGCCAGCAGGGCTACTCCAGCCAAACAGGATACCGGAGTGGAAATGGGATGAAATAGGAATGGACTTCATTGTCGGATTACCTCGATCACAACGCGGAAATGACGCCATATGGGTCATCACAGACCGACTAACCAAGGTTGCTCATTTCATTCCCGTGAAGACTACCTACTCCACGCAAAGACTGGCCAAACTTTATCTCTCCCGTATAGTTTGTTTGCATGGGGTCCCAAAGCCTATAATATCGGACCGAGGCACACAATTCGTCTCCAAATTTTGGGATCACCTACAACAAGCTCTGGGCACGCAACTAGCTTTCAGTACAGCGTACCACCCTCAGACTGATGGACAAACGGAACGTGTAAACCAAATCCTAGAGGATATGCTGAGAGCCTGTGTGCTCACCTATGGATCCAGTTGGGAAGAGAGTTTGCCGTATGCCGAGTTTGCTTACAACAACAGTTACCAAGCCAGCTTGCAAATGGCACCCTTTGAAGCATTGTACGGACGGAGGTGTCGTACCCCACTGAATTGGTCAGAAACAGGTGACAGCCGTATCTTCGGCCCAGACATGCTTAAAGAGGCCGAGGAGAAAGTTAAGCAGATCAGGGACAGACTGAAGACAGCACAGGGCCGACAAAAGAGCTACTATGATCAAAAACATCGTGAGGTCAGCTTTGAACCCGGTGATTCCATATACCTCCGAGTATCTCCTATGAGGGGTCTACAATGGTTCAAAATTAAGGGAAAGCTAGCCCCAAGATTTATTGGACCATTTTGTGTAAAGGCACGAAGAGGCACGGTAGCCTACCAACTAGACTTGCCCAAGGAACTGTCAGACGTCCATGACGTATTCCACGTCTCACAATTGAGAAAATGTGTGAGTGACCCAGAGAAGCAGGTATCCCATGAGAGCATTGATGTGCAACCAGACCTCACCTACAGAGAGAGGCCAGTAAAGATTTTAGAAGAGTCTGAACGGAGGACCCGTCAGAAAACGACAAAGTTTTTCAGAGTTCAGTGGAGCAACCACACTGAGGATGAAGCCACATGGGAAAGGGGAGATTTTCTTCAGGCAGAATATCCATATCTATTTGAGGATCAGCAGAAATCTCGAGGACGAGATTTTTCCTAAGGGGGTAGGTGTTGTGACACCCAAATTTTTATTTGGATTTTTCAAAAGATTTCATTTGACTTGAGGGAGGTGATTTAAAAATTTTCAAAAGAACTCTCCATTTCAAATATTTTTTTCTTCTTTATGGCAAAGGTTTTATTTGGCTTCACCCAAGATCTGTCTTTGATCATGGAGGTTCTTGCTTTTTATTTGGACTCAAGACAAAATGCTTTTGATTTGGGGAAAATGACTTTTGAAAATCTTTTTGAAAATTGCACTATGGCTTTTGGAATAATCCCTTGCCACTTCCAACTTTTCTCTCTTGCCATGGCCTTAGTGCAAATCCACCCTCCTAACCCTCCCCTCATCTTTGAATCATGTTTTGCATCAAATCCAGCAAGTTGTGCCTCTCCATATAAAAATTTTCCATTCAAAACATATTCTAATAAATTTCTGTCTTCTATTCTAGCCATTGGTGATTTACAAAGGAACTCCACTTTCTGTTTTGATTTTTGCCCCCAAACCAACTCCCCTTCCTAGTCCTTTGAACCCTCAACCAAGATCCATGAAGATCCACTGGTCTTCAGTTCAAATTTTTCAAACTACACTTACTGCAAGTTTGGACCAGATTTGTCAAATTTGGTGAAATTCATTCAAATCCTTTTCCAAAAATTCCAAGAAAAATCAGGCAGCCTCTGGGTGCATTGAGTGGTCACCTCACCAAGTACCAGCACTGGAGCTCGCCGCGTGGCCTTCCACTCCCCAGAACACGCTGCCACTCTCGTCGTGAACCGCAGGGCGCGGAGCGCGCTCTCTGCCGCCGACGTGCCCGTGCGGCCACCCCACCGTGGACCGGCGCCGTTACGCCAAGACCAGCCGAGATTAGCGAGGGAATGACACCAGTAACTTCCACTGATGCTGCCTGGACACTCAAACCTCCTGCCAATCCACTGCATCGCCGTAATCGCTCGCCGAAGATTCTCCGTTCACGGCCACCCCGTCGATCCGCCTATAAATAGAGGCCCCGAGCTTCAACTCGAACCCACACCATCCCTGCACTCCACCTAGAGCACGCCTAGCCACTGGTAGAGCCCCGAGGAGGTCTCCTTCCTCGACTCCGGCCGCCACGACCCGCCACGGGATCCAGCTCGATTCGCTCCCGTGCGTGCGCCTCTGCCTCCCATCTCTTGCCAATAGCTTCACTATGCATCCCTCCTTCTGACCCACGCTTCAATTCGAAGTTTGCAGCCCTCCACCGGAGTTCTCCACCACCACCCGAGCCGCCGTCCGCCGGAGAAAGTGTCGACGTCGACGTGGTGCTCTCCGACGGTCGAGTCCACCACCCACCGACGCGGAAGGACACGCTGAAGCTCTTGGTACCCTCCGATCCTCCTAACTCGCCGTGGTTCGACGCCGGCATCCATCGCAGTCTTCGGGCGCCGGCGAGCCTTTTTGAACCTGACATGTGGGACCCCCCTGTCAGCCTCTGTTCTATTCTCCCTCGAACCGTTTTCTGTTGGCGCCTTCGGGCAAAATACGCTTTCCCTCTTAAGCTTGCGCATTTCCAATCGAACCGTTTTCTGTTTTCTCAGTTAAAACCCTGGAACTTTTCTGTTTCATTATAGATAAGTCCCTGGACAGAAACCTTTATAACTTTTAAATGAAAAGTGATTTTTGAGTGATTCTTTTTCTGACAGTCTTAAAATTTTGTCTAGTTTTTTATGGGATTTATTTGGAAAAATTTTGGAGAAGTTCTGTGCACGCGTTGGTTTTTCATGTTAGTGCCCGTTTTCGTTATTGCCGTAGGTTCCGGAAGAGGTGACGGAGCTGCGAACTTCGCCGAGCTAGACTCCGACTTCTCCGAACTAGGCAAGCATGTTTGAACCTTTGATATGATAGGTGTTTTGCATGTTTGCATGACAGTTGGTGCGTGGCATATGAGTGTCAGTGAGTATCTCGTTGCTTGTGAGGCAACTACCCGTTTTTCCAAAGTCGCGATGATCTCTGGTGAGAGATGGCCAAATCATGTGTTGACATGAAGGGCAGCAAGGTGGTACTGTTGTAGCATACCAGCCTTGCGTCATCCGACGAATTCCGACGTTAACGTGGACGGAGTCACGTTATCGTCTTTTCCCCTTCCGTGCTACCACATGTTTCTTTGCCAGGATGCGGTTTAGTAAGTTGGTAACCTCTTTCTGTGTACACACCAAACAGAGGGGCCGGGATGATGGTACCTTGGCCCAGGATTAAAGCCAGTCATCCGGTCAGGGTGCATGGGTGTTTCCGGTTGGGACCGAGAGGGGGGGCACCCCCTTAGAGCGCGCGTATAGAAATTTGATCCCATGCTACGCGAGGTTGTAGCCTCCCCGTCTCAAGGTTTTTCTTGAACGTTGCCGAGGGTGATCCCTGGCTTCGGAATATTGAAATGGGTGTGTACTGGTTAGACGTGTTTCTTCGAAAACACCGTAAACGGAACTAGTCCTCGTGACTACTGGAATCCGTTGGCTGTGGTTAAGTACAAACTCTGCAGAGTCAAATTCTTCCAAGTCATCGTGTCCATGATCAAGTAGGGTAATCAGTATATCCATATATATCCACGTGGAAAACTTGTCTCCGGTGTACAAGCTCAAGTGGTAAACCCGGTTAAATTATTATTACTATGGATGGACTAACCTTTTATTTGTCTCATACTTGTAATAATTTATGATCTCGAGCTACTGCATTATTGAGCTACAATATAAGCCCTTTATGCGACGTCGCGCAGACGTCCGACTGTGGCGTGTTTTTGTTTCTTACTTTAAATATAAGCCCTTTATGTGATGTCGCTCAGACGTCCGACTGTGGCACGCACTGTCTTTATTTTCTGTTATAAGCCCTTTATGTGGTGTCGCCCTGACGCCCGACTGTGGCATTACTATTCTGCAGTTTCCTCTCGAGGAGTCATTCAGACCCTCGTTTGGCACCAGTATTATTATTTCTGCAGTTTCTTCTCGAGGAGTCATTCAGACCCTCGTTTGGCACCAGTACTACTATTCTGCAGTTTCCGCTCGAGGAGTCATTCAGACCCTCGTTTGGCACCCAGCATTTATTATCTCTATGTCTGAACGTACTCGTTAACTTGTTCATATGCTTCATGTTTACATTTGTTATATCTTATGTCCGAACTTTCTTGCGAGTACTTTCATAGTACTCACCTGGCTTGTTGATTTGGCCAGATGTTGACGAAGGCGATCTCTTGGATGAAGAGTTTGATAGCGCGTCCGACGCCTAGAGGAGTCCCAGTCAGTCCTGCGCCATCCCGGATGTTGGTCACTTGTATTATATACGCTTCCACCACCCGTTATAAGTCTCCTCGAGCCTCACTCCGACGCTCGAAGAGCTGTAGTCTTCAGGAGTCATATCACTCGCTTCGCGGTGATATTCCCACCACCGTTATTATCGTGAGTTAGTAGTTATGCCACCCTATCCGCCGTCTTGTTTTATCGGCATGCATGTAATAAATTGTTGGGCAGTTTCCGCTCAACTTTGTATTATATTCAGTACTCCTGGTATTTTTCTTCTGTGACCATGATATTGTCTACCAGTGAGAAGGAATTCTTCCTTACTGGTCCGTAAAAGGGATTGGTCTCTCAATAATTATATTATTGAAAACCCGGTCGTGACAGGATCCATAGTGGTGTATTGATATGGTGAATATGTGGACTCGTGTGCGCCACCTCAAAAGAGTTACTTGCAGTCATAGTTTAGGATAGCCACTGAGTCAAAGCTGGCTTGCTGCAGTCAAACTCCACCACCCCCTTTGTTGATACTGATGCATATGTAGCTAGTTCTGATGTAAGTCTTGCTGGGTACATTTGTACTCACGTTTGCCTATTTTATGTTTTGCAGAGAGACATCAGTGTCGCTAGTAGTTCCGTGTGGACTTCGACGTTTAGGTTGATACCTCAGCTACGATCTTGTGCCCTCGGCAGGATCTGGTAGATAGCCAGGCTTCTCAGCCTTTTTCATTTGTAGATGTCTGTACTCAGACATGTTAAGCTTCCGCATGTGCTTGACTTGTATGCTCTGAATGTTGGGTCATGAGACCCATGTTTGTAATATCTCGCTCCTCGGAGCCTAATGAATAATACTTTGAGTCGTAGAGTTTTGTTGTGATGCCATGTTGTATTTACACATATCGAGCATATTGTGTGTATGATTGAAATGCTTGGTATGTGTGGGATCCGACAACCTAGTTGTTTATCCTTGGTAGCCTCTCTTATGGGGAAATGTAGTCTTGTGCTTCCATGAGCCATAGTAGTCCGCTACAGCCCGGTTCACCGGAGTCCTGCTAGCCCAGCACTACTGCTTCGGAACACTTGACTGGCCGGCATGTGATTCACTTTGTTCCTGTGTCTGTCCCTTCGGGGAAATGTCACGCGGTGACATCCGGAGTCCTGCCTAGCCTGCTACAGCCCGGTTCACCGGAGTCCTGTTAGCCCAGTTCTACAGCCCTTATTCGCACGCTGCTGACCGACATGCTCAATGTTGATTCATGTATGCCTGTCCCCGTAAGTTAGTGCCACTTTGGGTTCACGACTACTCATGTCGGCCCGGGTTCTCTGCCATATGGATGCTAGCGACGCTATCATATACATGAGCCAAAAGGCGCAAACGGTCCCGGACCATGGTAAGGCGACACCCGTGGGAATACCGTGCGTGAGGCCGCAAAGTGATATGAGGTGTTACCGGCTAGAACGATGTGACTTGGAATCGGGGTCCTGACACGTAGCATGTAACCGTATGTACAGCGGCCAGTGTGCAAGAAAGAAAATACGGCCACGTACGCACATACGGGCAAGGTCTCGAAGGCCTACTCGCGCATACGTACGGCCAGGGCTCGTGTACATGGCTGGGTCGGAACAGAGAAACTGCGTCGTCATCGTGTTCATGGGGAGGCAACGGAATGCGTCGTGTTCATCGGGAGGCAACGGAACGTGTGGGAGCCAACCGGCTTGGACGGAACAGCCGATGGAAACGAGGCCTGGCGTACCGCAGAACGGAGGAAACGGCCTTGTGTTCGACCGGCCACTGTCGAAACGGGATCCTGTTCATCGGGAGGGGCCTGGCGTACCGCAAAACGGAGGAAAAGGACCTCCTACGGTCGAAACGGGGGTCCTGTTGATCGGGAGGGGTGTGGCGTACTGCAAAACGGAGGAAACGGACTTGTGTTGGAGCGCTACGGTCGAAACGGGGGTCCTGTTCATCGGGAGGGGTGTGGTGTACCGCAAAACGGGACTCCACGGGATACTGTTCATCTCCACCGTCGACCCCCTCCAGCCTCCACAGGCTACTTTTCATCCACCGTCGACCTCCTCCAGCCTCCACCTGCGACTGTTCATCCACGGGCTCCTGTTCATCCAGCCTCCACCGCGCGCTACTCCACCGGCTACTGTTCAACCAGCCCTCTCCACAGGCTCCTGTTCAACCACCCCTACACGGGCTACTGTTCATCCAGCCCTCCACCGTCTACTGTTCATCCTGCCCTGCACGGGGTGGTCCTGTTCATCCAGCCCTCCACGGGGTCCTGTTCATCCAGCCCCAACCGGCTCGATCGATCGGGGTCCTGTTCATCCAGAGGCAACACCACGGGGTCCTGTTCATCCACCCCCACCGGGAACTGTTCATCCAAACCCCCCAGCAACGCTCACTGTTCATCCAGAGGCAACACCACGGGGTCCTGTTCATCCACCCCCACCGGGAACTGTTCATCCAACCCCCCTCCCCCGGCAACACTCACTGTTCATCCAGAGGCAGCATCGATCGGCTTCAGTTAGCAGCAGTAGCGAAGAAATCGCACGATCGGGTTCAGTTAACAGCCATCGATCGATCGCTCGGGTTTAGTAACGCGTAGCCTGCAGAGCAATCGCTCGGGTTCAGTTAGAGCCCAACGCCTCGCTCGGGTTCAGTTAGAGCCCAATGCCTCGCACCCACGCGCGTGCGTGTACGAGAGAAACGCGCATCGCTCGGCCCCGACCACCCACCGTAACCGGGAACACCCCGATATTTTCCTCGCCCTCGCTTCTACCACGGTTTTTTCCGTCATGGACGTCCCAAAGAATGTCATGCAGCTGCGTCTCCGGCCCGTCCAGGAGGAAAAGCCCATTTTCTGTCATGTTTTTTTGTCATGGAAGTAGGACCCCACCACATCTATGATGATACCGGGTTTTGTCACAATTATCGTCATAGAGGTGTCATAAGTATGACAGGAAAAAAATTCGTTCGGCCCAAAATGTCACGGATGTGTCTTTTTTTGTAGTGAGGAGGCCGGCCCAAGGGGGCGCGCCAGTGTGGGGAGTCCTACTAGGACTCCCTAGTCCAAGTAGGATTCCCCTCCTCTTTCCTTTTTCGGAGTAACAAAGGGGGGAAGAGAGGAGGAGTAGGAGAGGGAAGGGGGCACCGCCCCCACCCCTTGTCCAATTCAGACTGGCAAGGGGGGGCGCGCCACCTCTTGGCCGGCCCTCTCTCTTCTCCACCAAGGCCCATGTGGCCCATTAACTTCTCGGGGGGGGGGGGGGTTCCGGTAACCTCGGTACTCTGAAACTCATCCGAAACGTCCCGAACCATTCCGGTGTCCGAATGTAACCTTCCAATATATGAATATTTACGTCTCGAACATTTCGAGACTCCTCTTCATGCCCGTGATCTCATCCGGGACTCCGAACAAACTTCGGTACATCAAATCACATAACTCATAATACAAATCGTCATCGAACGTTAAGCGTGCGGACCCTACGGGTTCGAGAACTATGTAGACCTTACTGAGACACATCTCCGGTCAATAACCAATAGCGGAACCTGGATGCTCATATTGGCTCCTACATATTCTATGAAGATCTTTATCGGTCAAATCGCATAACAACATACGTTGTTCCCTTTGTCATCGGTATGTTACTTGCCCGAGATTTAATCGACGGTATCATCATACCTAGTTCAATCTCGTTACTGGCAAGTCTCTTTACTCGTTCCGTAATGTGTCATCCCGCAACTAACTCGTTAGTCACATTGCTTGCAAGGCTTATAGTGATGTGCATTACCGAGACGGCCCAGAGATACCTCTCCGATACACGGAGTGACAAATCCTAATCTCAATTTATGCCAACTCAACAAACACCATCGGAGACACCTGTAGAGCATCTTTATAATCACCCAGTTACGTTGTGAGCCCAGAGATACCTCTCCGATACACGGAGTGACAAATCCTAATCTCGATTTATGCCAACTCAACAAACACCATCGGAGACACCTGTAGAGCATCTTTATAATCACCCAGTTATGTTGTGATGTTTGATAGCACACAAGGTGTTCCTCAGGTATTTGGGAGTTGCATAATCTCATAGTTAGAGGAACATTTATAAGTCATGATGAAACCAATAACAATAAAACTAAACGATCATTAAGCCTAAGCTAACGGATGGGTCTTGTCCATCACATCATTCTCTAATGATGTGATCCCGTTCGTCAAATGACAACACATGTCTATGGCTAGGAAACTTAACCATCTTTGATTAACGAGCTAGTCAAGTAGAGGTATACTAGGGACACTCTGTTTGTCTATGTATTCACACATGTACTAAGTTTCCGGTTAATACAATTCTAGCATGAATAATAAACATTTATCATGATATAAGGAAATATAAATAACAAATTTATTATTGCCTCTAGGGAATATTTCCTTCAGATTGCGCCAGCTGCTGCGGCATTTCAGGGGATATGGCTGGCTTGCCTTCTCGGCAAGATGCTGAATCAAGACACTGCCCCTGCGCTCATCTTCGTCGACAACAAGTCAGCGATTTTCCTCTGCAAGAACCCAGTGCTTCACGACCGCAACAAGCACATCGATCTCCGCTATCTCTTCATATGTGACTGCGCTGAGAAGGGCAAAGTGGTAGTGGAGTTTATCAGCACTCCAGTCATCAGCTTGAGAAGAACCCCGGCCATCACAAGAATCTGGCTGCTTTGCATCAGAATTTTTCTCGTGTCCCTGGGAAATCGAAGCAGCACCCCATTCTGCATCACGGTTGGCCTGGAAACCACTTTTCTCTGCTCCAAAACCTTCTTCCGGATCGGAGAATTCGGTGACCGAATCGGCGTCCATCGGGCTGCAAGGCAAAGGAAGGAAATGGATTCGGATTTTGTTAGCTACGCGATGATATAGATTAAGAGTTTTTCAAAATCGCAAGAGAAGTTCCAGACCTCGCTCTGATTGGAAGATGGTACGAAGGGTCGGTTTGAAGATGAAAAGGTTCGGAAGGCTGGGTTCTTTCTTATAGAGAATTGATGAGGCACTTAAATAGTCACCGAGCCGCCTATGGAAATGTGAACGCAAAGCAGTTTTGCTTTGAAATATCTTTTCGAGATTAGCGAGGCATTTTTCGAATTGGATTTTTCATTTTCAGAAATTTTTCAAGATTAATTGGTAATGCTTCAACTAATATGACTGCATAGCCCACAATTTTCAACAGGACTGTGGCCGCGGGGCGGCCAAGCCAATTAGTGCTCCTGTTTCGTGCATCCCATGTCAGAGGCCTCGGATGCCGCTGCACGATGGAAGGGAACTAAAGGGCGAAGGCCACCGGGTTATGTGTCGTACGTCGCGCCAGGAGAGCGTCGCACCAAGAGAGCGTCGATGGCCATTGGCTTGCCTTTGCTGTGGGCACGAATGAATTGACTTGATTCGGCTTCTAAACAGAGAGCACTGATGCTTGGAGACGAGGTAAGGTCACACCGTCGCACAATTGCTTTGAGGGTGTCGTTAGTTCCGTTTGTCATGTCACCGCCTCGCCTTTTATGGAAAGGAGCGGCACCGAGAATGGATTTGAGAGAGTGGTAAACTGGGGTTGGAAAAAAAACACAACGAAGACCCGTGACAGTGAGCAAATAAGGGTTTTATTTTCCTCACCAAGCCTTCTTGTAAAATCGGCTGTATAGCTCAGTTGATAGAGCAGTGAGCTTTTAACCTAATGGTCGCAGGTTTAGGTCCTGCTATACCCAAAAAAAACACTCTTGTATTCGTAAGGATGC
Source organism: Aegilops tauschii subsp. strangulata (assembly GCF_002575655.3). Lineage (NCBI taxonomy): Eukaryota > Viridiplantae > Streptophyta > Magnoliopsida > Poales > Poaceae > Aegilops > Aegilops tauschii. Next base: position 43,256,172 of record NC_053040.3, on the reverse strand, counting down.
ATAGTAGCCTTCAAAGAGCACTATTTGGCCTTTAGAAAATCCCTTTTCTCATCAACATCTCGACTTCGCTCGTTATTTGAGGTAAGTATAAATGAGATCAGATTTGTCCCGGGAATCGAAGGATACAAAAATATGGAATCGTGCATAGATTATAGAAAACTAGCAAACAGAATAGGTCGGACCCATCTTTAACTGCACGGAGCAAAAACCTACTATTGATTGATGATCTTACCTTCCCGAGAGTTGAGTAACAACAGGGGAAGCGAGCATGCGCGCTCGATCGCTCGATTGTGATGTCCAGCACGAACGAGTGGAAAAGTGACGTGGCAAATAGCTTGTTCCGTGATTCGTGCTACGAAATCGTACATTATAAGCAATGTCAGGTTTTAGCTTTTCCAAAATATAATCGCCAATCAAGAGGTAAGAACCTTTTTTTTTCATTCAGCATACTTTGACATGTATCTAACTTTTCTTTTACGTGGATGTATCTTTTTTTTTTTTGAGATAATTCAAAAACAAAATTTTAAAGACAAAACGGGCGAGTGAGGCAGTGAGCATATGGTCGCATGGGCTCATGGACTGACCGCTTTGGTGAGTGACTACATCCCTTTTCTGCCTCAAAAAAGAATACTTCCCTTTGACGGTCGCCTCTAAGCAATCATCAGAAGGAAAGGCGGCGGCGGCGGCGGCGATCCGGCGAGTGGACTTGACGGGGGCGATCCGGCGAGGTGAGGTGAGCCGACAAAGCCGAGAGGCATCCATCCGTTCCATCTCTCCACCCTCGCGGTCGTTTTGATCCTTCCTTTGCTTCGCAGCGCCGACGACGCGCGCCACCTACTCGACGGAATGCCTCCTAGCGGGAAGGAAGGCAAGTGTGCGCCGCCGGTGACTGCCACCGACCAAATCAGCGCCCTCTCCGACCAGATGCTCCATCATGTGCTCTCTTTCCTCCCAATGCAGGTGGCCGTGCGGACATGCGTGCTCGCCCGTCGCTGGCGACACCTGTGGAGGTCCACTACGGGCCTGCGCATCGTCGGCCTAGATGAGGACAAGTATGTCCAAGTTCAAGACCTCCGGAAGTTTATGAACCATCTACTGGTCCTGCGTGAGCGCACCCACCTAGACACTGTTGAAATCAAATTCGATCATGATGATGATGATGATGATGTGCGCTATGTGAACCTATGGACCCGTTTTGCCGTGATGTGCAAAGTTCGGGCGCTCACCCTTCATATCCTCGAGGATGGTTACCTCTACCTAGACAACCTGCCCCTTGTCTCTGAGCATCTGGTAACATTGGACCTTCATTCTGTAGCCCTGCCAAAGGCCTTTCTTAATTTTGCTAGAAGCCCACAATTGGTGAATCTGAACATAGATGATTGTTTCATCAATGCCAATAAGATGTCTTCCTGTTCCCTGAAGCATTTGAGCTTCACTGGTTGTCGATCTGATCTGGATTGCCGGGTCTGTGTTTCTGCTCCAGGCCTTGTTCTCTGGAACTAGAAGACTTTATTGGTATAACCCCTTTGCTTGAAGACATGCCATTACTAGAAGCTGCATTTGTGAATCTTAGCGATAGATGCAAAGATGTCTGCTTGAATTATGACTCTGGTGTTTTCTGTGGAGCTAATGATAATACATGTAAGTATTGTGTTCCTATCAGTGCCAGTTGCAGCAGCCATTGTGTGCTTCTGGATGGTATCTCACATGCTAAACATCTCAAGTTGATATCTGAAATTGGAAAGGTATGCCACTCGTCTATAACAACTTTATGTTATCGCTTATTTTGTGTTGCACTATCTACATACTTGACTATACTGTTTTTTTTTCAGCCCATTTTCACAAGAGATCTAAAACACTGCCCTAAATTTAGCAAGTTAAAGACTTTATTACTTAACGAGTACTGGTTTGAGGCTCCTGACTTGGATCCACTAGCTTGCATTATGAAAAACTCACCAGTTGTAGAGAAGCTCACTCTTCAACTCTTTTCCAAGGTATAAATCTTCTAAATGGACAATTGCTTCAGTGTTAAGAGTAATAATCAGTTTTCCATCTTTGTTAAATATATTTTTCTTACCATAGGGACCAAATCATGAAGTGGAAATGAAAGGAAGCTACAGTTCAATGGAGGGACCCTCTGCAATATCAGAGCACCTTAAAATAGTTGAAGTCAAGTGTAATGTGGTTGACAAGAGAATTCTCAAAGTTTTGAGGTTCCTCTCTGCGCTTAACATACGTAAGCTAACTATTTTATATACTCTCTGTATACTGAAATTACCTTTCATATATATGTGCGAAAGAAAAGTAAGAAAGCAGGCAGCAGATAAGAAACTCGTGAATTATATAGGAAGAACAGTTTTGTAGGGATTCCAAATTGTTCGAGGCATGAATAATCTGGACCATGTCTGGTCAGGCGTAGAAAAAGGAACCAGTATAATTCATTTTGTCAGCACAAAGGATGTGTAGTTTAACCGTTTTGCAGAAACAGCAAGCGTAACCAATATGTGGACTTATGTCAATTCTACTCAGAGGAATGGTCTAGAATCCGCAGTATATAACTTATGAACTCTAGGCCATCTAGCCAGACTTGGTGTTATGGTATCCTGTAGTTTCTGTTGCACCCTAAACGTTTCCTTTTTGGCTTGGACCCATGACTGTTGTGTTATGACGCGATCCTTGTATTTTGTCTCCTGAGCTATGACATGGATGTTTGGAAAAGTGGCACAAGAGGTGTAGAGTTGCATATATTGCACTTTCCGTTTCGCTGATGTTGATCTATTTTTCTGAAGTTGATCTAGGCAGAGAAAACAAAACGAGCTGCAGCTCTGAACTTATGTTACGAGGAATGGGAGGGATACCCAGCAGTTGCTACCCTGAGTGATCTCTGCCACCCATTTTCTCATCCATATCTGCTGCTGGCACCTATGGGAGCACGGGAACGGTGTGGTCTTCAACGGCAAGACACCAACCTATGGCAGCAACATCTCCTGCTCAAGTAGCAGGGCGATGCCAATGCTTGTATCATTATAGATTGGCAAAGGCATGGGCAGTAATAAAACCTGCAGTTTTTATATTCATTTAATTTAATTCATGTGTGATTTGTATCATTGTTGTATTCGGAACAACTCTTGTATTGAATTATAAGTTTATTTCTTAGATTTGAATACTTATTGTAATTTGGATGATTGTTGTATTGTAATATTCAGATTTTAATTTATATTGATATCATATTTCTATGTAATATGACACATATGTGTCAAATTGAGAAAAAACCACATGCTTTGAGGGGTCTGTTCAGCCTCGGGGTCTATTGGGCCGCAGCCCGTGCCAGCCCTCAAAACACGTTTTACGCGGCCCTTATACTCACTATAATGGTCCGCGCGATAAGGGATCTATTAGAGATGCTTTTAGGGGAGCGCCTAAGAGCATCTCTAGCACACCCCGCAAAAAGCTCCGACCCGCAAAATAACTATCAAATGCCAGTCGGCGCGAAAAATCCTGCCCAAACAGATCCCGCAAACGCGTCCGGCCCGTAATTTTTTTTGAGGGGAGCGGCAAAATCTCGACCCCAACCCGCGAATACGCCCCCCCCTCCCCCTCCCGGCCCGTCGGTCCCCTGCATATAGCGTGAACGGTTGGTGGGGAGGACATTTCAGCCCGCGCTTTTCCCCACCTACCACCTCCCCTCTCTCCCCCTCGCCCCTCCGCCGGGCCGCCGCCCACGATTCCGGTGAAAGTAGCCGGCGGGGTCACGCTGAAAGGCCGCCACACGCACGTGGTTGCCCTTCGCCACCCCCTCCTGCGTCAGAGGGCCGGAAAGTTGCAGATCTGCGGCCTTCGTCGCGTGTGGCCGGATTTGGCTTTTCCGGCCGCCGGTGGCTGCGCCAAGCGATGGAATGGTCGGGGAGCACCCCGCGCAGCCCCATCACCACATGCTAGTACGGGTCCGTCCTGTCACCGCCGCCTATGGTTTGCCGGCATGGATTCCGCCGGCCGTTCGCCGGGCTCGGCGCTCGCGCAACGGCTCTGCGGCTCACCGATGCCGCTCATACAGTGCGACGACTGCACGCGGGCAGTGCTGTGGCTAACTTCGGGCACGCCGAAGCACCCCGGATGGGTGTTCTTCAAATGCGAAAACGACGGGGTATGTGTTGTTTTCATTCGGCTTTGGCACCGTATTCTTTGGTTCAATTGCGATAGCTCATTTCGAACATCGTCATGTGTGTAGGAAGATGGATGCTCATTTTGGTTTTGGGAAGGCGAATACATTGATTTATTGATAGAAAGAAACTTAATAGATGTTTGTGCACTACTTAGTAGAACCGAAGCTAATGATGCGGCTGCATGTGCAACTAGAGAAGAAAGTTGAGGGAAAGCAACGTCTACTTCTTTAGAACCAAAGAAGAAGAATGAAGAATGCAAAATCAAGAATCCGCAGATCAACAACAAATGCATGGAGAAGATATTGCTCCAACTAGTGGGAGCAGTTATGGAAGTTGGAAATCTTCTAAAATGCATAATTGTGATTCTTGTTTTCTTTGGTCTTACTATTCTAGCAAAGATTTGGTGATGTACTATGTATCCAATGCCGTTGAAAAAAGCAAAAAAATATATTATCTTATGTCAAATTGAAGTGCAAATTTCGGATTTGTGGGCCGGCGGGAGCGGCACAAGACCAGACCCCGCAAAGCCGACCCGCAAAAGAGCATATTCCGCGAATATCCTTTTATACGGGTCCATTTTGTGGGGACTGCCTCTGCGGCCATCCGCGCCGGCCCGCAAAGCCGTTTTTCCACGAACTACAAATGCGTTTTGCAGGTCGGCGTTATGCGGGGTCTGCTAGAGATGCTCTAACGAGCGCCTACTGGGCCGGCCCAGGTTGTCGCTTGTTCCACTCGGGCTCGTTCGCTCCCCCTCGACCGCGTCGTTCACTCTCCCTCGATCGCCTAGTTCGCTCCCCTGGATCTGGATCGGTCAACTATTGACTTTTGACGAAAAACCAAGAAAATGAAAATTTTCGTGAATTCAAGAATTTTCATAAAAATTGAAAGAAAGTCCAGGTACTTAAAAAAAGTCCATGAATTTGGGAAAAAAAGTTCATCGAAAAAGTTCATTGCTTTTGAAAAAACGTTCATCAAAAATGAAAAGTTCATCGTTTTTAATAAAAGTTCGAAATTCAAAAAAGTTCATCGATTTTAAAAAAGAGTTCCTCAAATTTTAAAAAATTTCATCGATTTTGAAAATGGTCACACAAATTGGAAAATTTCATCAAATTTTTAAAAATATCATCAACTTCGAAAAAATTTCATCAATTTGGAAAAATGTTTATCAAATCTAAAAAAAAGTTCATCGATTTTGATAAAAGTTCATCAATTTTGAAAAAAAAGTTCATCGATGTTGATAAAAATGCATTCAATTTGAAAAAGGTTCATGAATTTGAAACAATGTTCGCGCATTTGAGAAAGTAAAAAAGGAAAAATAAGAAAATAAAAAGAAAAAAGGAACCAGAAAAAAAAGAAAAAAACCCCAGAAATCACAAAGCAGTGAAAACTGGTTTGGGGGGCTCTCACGGCCTAGGTAATTAAATGGGAGGGAAAAAAGTTAATAAGCTCATGCGCAAGGATGTCCTGCTGGTCACTGCGCTGCTCTCTCAACCAAGACATCACGAGTTCGATCCCTCGCTTGAGAAATACTACCTCCGTCCCATAATATAATAACATTTTTCAAACTATGTTAACTTAAAAAACGTTCTTATATTATGGGACAGAGGGAGTATGATTTTTGCTGCAGTTTTCTACAGAAAAAAGAAAGAAAGAAATGGGCCGGCCCAGTGCAGAGCGGGGGTATGCGCCTGTTTGCGTTTACTGAAGAAACTGGCGCTTAAGGCGCCCGTTAGGAGACGCCTGCTTTTAGTGTTATAGAGAATTGTTACATGAGCCACCGTACGTGATTGTGAATCACAAGAAGTAATTCCAGTAAAAATTTAAATATAAATTCGATCTACAAAAAAAACACAAACAAAAAACAAATTAGACATTTTTTTGCAGGGAAAAAGTGAAAGTCACAAAAGGCAAAAAACATCAAGACAAAATTTCAAACACTATTCATAGTTGGCTTTATTTCCTATGTGTGGTTTGAAATAGTATCTAAAAATTCATGCCTAGCTAGGTTTGCATTGTAGACTGGCAGTAGATGGTAGATTCAGAACAACCCCTGTACCAAAATCACCAAACCTGAGACAGCAGCAAGAAGAGCTCCCACACATCAGTTCAACCAATATAAAGCACAACCACACTACGCCATTTTTTTTTAGAAAAGGAGGATGAACCCCGGCCTCTGCATCTGGGAGATGCATACGGCCACTTTATTGATTATTCTCGAGGATCTTACAAAGTATTACAACAATATGCCTGAATCCACCATCTTGGCAACATATGCCGCTACTCCTATCCATACGATGAAGGGGTGCTAGCTGGGCCACTCAGACCACTCACCTAAGCCTAACATCAAAAGCCGGAAGCCCCAACCGAGCCACATACCGGGTCTGGGGCACAATCTAGTCAGACGCACTCGTGTGTCGTCGCCGCCATCTTCCACAGGTCCGTCTTCAGATCATATTGAGGCATCTACCTTGTCTGGCCACTCAGCCATCGACGTCACCATGACGCCAGACAGCTACCTCTTCCTGCGCGAGTCCATCCCGCGCATCGGACGCCGAGCCTCCACAGCACCATGCCGCCGATAACCGCCGCCATCAATGTGTGAGATGAAGCACCGCTCCGCCGAACCACACTACGCCATACCACAGCCAGAAACCAAGGAGATCAAAAGAGGGTCGAAAGTGAAAACTAGTTTCGATTATGGTACGGTCGATCTAGCAGAAATTATAAGGTTCCTCTGGAAGACGGATAGCATACGACAGGAAACGCGATCCATCTAGTCTAAAGACGGCTATTGCCAACCCCTCTTCATGACATGAAGCAAGTCAGGGCAAGCAGAAAGGTTTTACCACGAGATGCTACGAGCATGTATGTGCAGCACTTCAGTTCAGTTCCACACACCCTAAGCAATAATCATTAGACCCACTTGTCATCGACAGCTCCTGCTGGGTCAGTGTGTCTTTTCATCTTCTAGAGTTGCCGCCGGAGAAGCTGGAGTTTCCTCCTGCTGGGTGGTCACTGACAGAGAAGCTGGAGTTCCTGCCGATGGGCCTGGCACAGTGTCCTCGCCCGGATTCGTCGACTGAGATGCCTTGGCTTCAATGGCTGGTGCTGCGCCTCCATCAACTGCTGATGGTCGATCACGATTGCACTTCTTGAAGTGCATCCCGCAGATCAGTTCGGCGTGCTCCGCACAGTTCTTCCTCACATAGTTCTCCATGCACTTGTTGTATGAGAAGTCTGTGTGGGTTCCATCTGATGACACCACGTAGAAGCACCGACTTTGCAGGAAAATGTGGTGCTTGTTGACCTGCCAAACATGAGCCAAACAAATATCTTGCATATTTTAACTGTGATGCACCAAATAGTAACACATTAGATATAAAAGGGAAAATTGATTGCACATCTCCTCTTCGCAGGTGATTGTATGGTGTTTATGAAGGAAGATGTGCGGAGCAACACTCGTTTGAATTTGTAGTTTCTACAGTGCTGGATCGGGCCAGTGTGCCAATAAGAAGAAAAGTTCAATTTATTTTGGCTCCAAATTGTCCCGATGCTTTAAAGGTTCATGTTCAGAGTGTTGTGCAGATAGGAAGGGAAGCCCTCAATTGGGGCTGCCTACAGCATCTGGCTGCATTACACAATAGCATTTTGAACACATTTGTGGAACAGGCCAGACCGAGGGTGCAGGGAAAGAAGTGCTACTAAAGTCAGTAATCCAGTCTCTACAGGCAATTCTGAGTTGCTTCAAGCTCGCAAAAGGTTTGTGCAATTCTGCTGGAGTGGGTTGCTTGACAAGGGGACGTGCTTGGAACAATATCGATATTACCAAAGGGCTGAGGGGGGTTAATTAGGCTTTCAGAATTTAGAGCTGTTACTATCCCAATGGTGATGTGCTAAACGCTAATTGCCCAGGTAGTGGTTAACCAACATGGAAAGCAATTTGTAAAGGGAGAGCTGTGTTGAAGAAGGGCCTGATCCGTCTGATAGAAGATGTTAGAACTACTGGAATTTGGCATAATCGATAGATAGAAGGTACAGCCAGGTGTAGGCCACTGGGAAGGCTAGAACATACATGAAAACCGATGGAATAGTGAACTGATACAGCAAGTGTTCTTGCCCTTTGATGTGGACACCATTCATAGCATGCTGCATCCAAGCAGGAAACTGCAGTTTTTTTGGCATGGCCGGGGGAAAAGTCAGCTTTATTCTCGGTATGGTCAGCCTACAGAGAACTAGCTAGTTGTTGGCAGTTCAGATGGTTCAGAAGAGGCGTGGAAGACCTTGTGGTGTCTCCAAGTTATGCCCAAAACTCGCATTTTTGTGGCGTGTAGTAAACAATGTACTCGCCTGCTTTGGCAAGTTGAATATAAGGCACATTCAGGAGTTAAGCTTCTTCCCTTTATGTGGCCATGAGGAGTCACGATACCAGTGTTTATTGAAGTGTGAGCATGTTGAGCTTTTCCGGTGTGCTGCACAGGGGTTCTTAGGAATTGATATGCCAGTTTTTTACACCCAAACGCAGGATGTGGTTGATCAATGTTTGGATTCTTCCAAGAAGGATGTGGTTGATCAATGTTTGGATTCTTCCCAAGAAGGATGCGGCTTATTGCAGTCTCCATTATGTGGTGCATCTGGGGGATCCGTAATAACTACAATCATGGTGATGTGCAGTACGAACCGAGGTGATCGGTTGGATTGGCGGATGAGCTCTGAAGGTCTCTGGAGATACCTTTGAAGGAGCTAGTGATCTGATCACTACTCCGGTGACAGGGAGATGGCGGCAGCCTGAGGAATCATGGTTTAAAATCAGTACGGACGGTGCCATTCCATCTCAGGGTCGGGCTGCCGGAACGGGAACAGTCTCAGAACGCTGAAGGACAGTTCTTGGCTGCTTACTGTCTAAGTATGAAGGAATTGTTGATTCAACAACTGCAGAAATTCTAGTTTGTAGGATGGCTTAATGCTAGCTATTTGAGAAGGGCTATCAGCAAGTGGTGCTAGAAACAGACTCTCAGGTGGTCGTCAATTTGTGGCAAGCGCAGCAGCTCATCTCAAGTCCTCGGGGTTTTATCACCTTCAGAAGAAAGCTGAAGGCGTTTAACCTAAAAAAAGTTATAGAAGACAATAGGTAGCACAAGAATCCATACCATTATATGATCAAATTCCACCAGACACCTTCTTTTCCTTTTCAGGGTGGTGCTCCAGAACTTTTTCTATGATAAACTTTTCATCTTCCAGAGGAAGTCTTACGCCATCACTGCAAAATTTAGGATAAACTTAAATAAGATGGTACAAACAAAATAACTGTTTTGCATATCACGAAGCACACAAGTAAGCCATGAGATAATTTACCATGATTCACGGAAGATCTTTCTGACCATGGTTACAATGGGTTCAATTTCTTGTAGAACCTTTTTCGCCTCAGCTGGTAGTTCGTACCATGGTCTTGGTGGCCTCTCAACATGTCTCATTGGGGACCTGCCTGGATTGTCTCTTTGGTCCCTCCGGTTTTCTTTGGCATCCCATCCATCCGATTTCCAACCTTTGTTGTTGCCGGTCTTCCAATTATCAGCACTCGAGTCATCGGCCTGAGCAGAACTCCAGCCATCCCAAGAAGCTGGCTGCTTTGAATCCGAATTCTCGTGACCCTGGGAAATTGGAGCAGCACCCCACGCATTATCTGACGGTGAAGCAGCCACATTGCCCCAGGACTCCTGCTGTGCGGTACTAGTCTGGGCCTTCGCTGCCACACTCCCCCAGGAATCATTCCCTGCAGTACAAGTTTTAGCTGCCACACATCCCCAGGAATCATTCGTTCCATCCATATGCTGCGCAGTAGAATTCTGAGCCTTAGCTGCCACGCTCCCTAATGGATCATCCTGTGCATCAACATTCTGAGCATTACCAGAGTCATTCCCAGCAATTGCATTTTGTTCCCAGCTTGCATTCGCCGTTGTGTCATTTTCCCATGAGTTGCCCTCCTCAGTAATTTGTTGTTCAGGATTATCTTCAAAAGTGGGCATTCCATGGGTCCCATCCCATTCCGGTGATAAGCAAATATCATCCATCGTATTGTCTTCAACAAGGTAGTCCACATCGTCCAAGAATGTGTACGCATCCTTTTCTTGGTCGGTCCTCACCTAGGCCAGGAAATCATACAGACCGTCACCATACTCCTTGTTGCTTTTCAGCTGCAATGGTCAAATCTATTATATACTAAAACCACAATACGGGTCAAAAATAGAGAAATAAGCTAGAAACTCCCACAAAAAAGAAACATCCAGCCATTGATCTGGTGGACATCTATTTATTAGTACATCACAACCGTTAGATTTACATAAACGTACCTATACAGATTGTACCCATTAGATCTACATAATCATTAAACAGAAAGCATCTGTTAGATCTTCATAATCTATCTTCTATTATATATTAATAAAACGATAGAAACCAAACAGACAAGATTTAAAAGCATAGAAGAAAGGCTGAGATCTATAAAAATCTTGTTGGAACCTTTACGCTAGAAGGTTTGTCACAAGTAAGGTTGAAAGTTGTGGCTGGATTGCAATAGGAAAGATCCTCAAGAACTATCCATTTAGCACACGTCTACAAACTTACAATGTACATCCATACATAAATAAAACTACGTCTGCAAACTATTTGGAGAAGAAAATATTTGTGAATTAAATATCGGTAGCAAATGCTTTGTTTTAACATGTAGGTACACACACATTCAGGACAACATAGCTCATCGCCATGGACATGATCATGATCATGCCATGGCGATAAAAGCGACCATGCATGTGTGCTCGACATCTCTAGCATGCATCAGTGGCCCATCAATCATTAAAGTGTGCTGCCTCAGCGACAAGCCCTCAGGTCATCAGCATGCATCAATCATGAGTCAGATAATAGAAGAATACACACAACAAGGACTCGGCGACAGAATTAGTAATGTAGTATATGTGTTTATTGATTTGGTTTCTTAGAAAATAAAAGAATTTTGTTGCTTTCAGCCTTTGCCTCAAAAGTGAAAACAAAGCATTTACTGACATGCATGCCACAAAAGTGAAAACAAAGCATTTGCTAGCCTATCGCATTCTTCTCCAATTATGTGCACTCTGATCTCATAGTGCCAAATATAATAATCCAAACATTTGAATTGATGGCCTTGTTTTTATTTAAGTGGTCAGTTTTGGGCGTTGAATATTGAGGAAGTTCTAGCACCTGTTGTAGTTCTGTTAAATATACCAATAATTACATTGTTTCAGATGGAGAAACAACGAGTCAATTAATAGGAATAAGATAGGCATGTATATAAGCATATGGCCCTACCATCTGAAGATCTTTGCCCCCACCAAATATTGACTCAAGCTCCATTACCGATATGAATAATAAGCTCCGGCGGGTTACAAAATCAGCTTACCTGATTTTCGTTCCAAAGAATCTGAAAAGATGACCCCGTGCCAAGTGCTGCATTCTTTCCCCATGAACATGATGAGACCACACAACCCAATGAATCAGTATGGCATTTCTCTGCAGCCTTCTCGAGGCATTTCACAGGGGTCTACAAAAGATGACCAGGACATCAGCATAGTGTATGTGGTGATAAAACAAATCAAAAAAATTCAGAAATAAACTTACAAAGGTGGACTCTGTAAAAGGTGCTTGAACTTTTAATGAACGTAAGGTCGCGTTGTAACCACCCTTGTGGAACCCATTCAAGTTCCCAGTGCATGTCATGCTGTTTGCCACAAGTATCAAATGGTCCTTCAGAATTCCTTTAGCAACTGTCTTCATAGTTCTCGAAAGGCACTGCACAAAGCACCAAACAAGAATGTATCTAATGAAATAGGACATAAAGATAAAAGTTGACAACAGGTGCTGCACAAATCGACAGGCACAAAACAGTTATAGCAAAATCATTTAAGTGTTACGACACTTGAGTCAAACAGGATGAAAGGTAAATCACTAAGCAGCAATACATGTCAGATTTAAATGAATGATAAAATTTAGGATGTTTGTAGTTGTGCTGAACCACAAAAAGGGAAACCAAACTGTCCACTTAGTATGGTTTTGGTTACGGTAGTATGGAAATCGAAAACCATATGGCCTCAGTTAGTTTGGTATACAAACCGAAAATTATATCTAATTGCCGAACAACTCTTACATCCAGATTCTCCAAACATTGGAATTTGGGCGCCTGGCCTCAGGATAGTCAATCCCAACAGGGGCAGACCAACTCATGCCGCCTAGCCACCCACCAAAACAGCCCACCGGCTCTCCCTGCCTCGCCTTCATCTCTCTCCCTCTCCCCCTCCCTCCCTCTATCTTGACCCTACCATTACATGTTTCTTAGAAGTAAATTTGCAGATTAATTTTAGTAAATGGGACATTCAGATATGCAAACAAGTGTAATATGTATGCCTCATTTTTTAAAATACATAAACTTTGATTAGTTTGGTATTTACCAAAACCAAACCATATTTTGATTTATTATCATATTCAATATGGTATTTACAGGATAACCACATTTAACAAACCAAAATGATGGAAGGCTCGCCCTAATAAAATTAGCTTGTCCCGGTGGTAAAGGTACGGCCAAAATTTTCAAACTTGTGTTAGGAAAAAAGGGACTATTTTTAAGATCATCCTAAGTTACGGAAAAAACAAGAGTCCTACCAAGTATGTGAAACCTTTGTCGCTTTAGTTTTTACAAAAAAATGAAGCTTTTGCAAACAGATGCAAGGAGACTAACCTGAACAACTTGATCAAAGGAGCATGATATACCAAGAAGTTCTTGCACTTGCTGAATACCATGAGGTATGGACCTTCTTGTGTCAATGAGGTTGATGACTGGTATACATGCATCCATCGCTATTCTCCATGCGTCACCGTTCTTCCTAGCTTCCTTTTTTTAAACAATAATTTCGACTGCTGGCTCACCCTTTGATACCTTTCTTGTGTCTTTAACCCAAGGCGTTGCATCAGACCCGACCCACATAATTTTAGCATCTTGAATTCGAGGATCACCTGCAGAGCAAACAGACTTTTTTTTAGCAGTCCTTCACACACTGCCACAAAAATAGGTGGAGTAACATATGTAGAACACCATCTAAATTGTTAACTAAGAATCTTTAATGCCTCCTTAAAGAAAGAGATAGTTGAGCACATATACATTAATTTCTTATGCATAAGATTGCACTAAAAAAATCAGTGGAATCCCAAAACTGAAATGGAGTATTCCAAATCAGAGCAATAGCACTGCAAATAATGATCCTTCAAAAAGCAAACTGGAACAAAACGCACGCTATTATTTTTCAGGCCCAGACAGCAAACATCCATTTAATCAATATATATTGTGGGCCCAGACATCAATACCCCGTTTAATTGTATACCAGTTCAATCATCCATTTATAGGAAAGCTTACGTGCTTAACCTCTGAACTTGAATACTACTCCCTTTGTCCCAAAATGTAAGACGTTTTTTGACACTAGTATAGTACATTATGGGACGGAGGGAATAGTTCAGTTTCACCATGTAAATCAACCATTTTTCATGAAATACTAGTATATGTCGTACCATACTCAGCTAGATAACATGCATCTGTTACATACAAGGATAGATATTCATCATCAGAATGTGCAGGTATAACAAGTGCATGGAAGGACCCGCAAAAGAAGTACGCACTCGAAAACAAGAGTCACAAATTTACTGTTTTGGTTATTGAGTGTGTTCAGAGTTCAGTACCTGGCCCTAATATCTTTGTTAAGCTTCATGTACTAGGCAACACAACCAAAAGTCCGAACTGATGAAAAGGGCTGGCAATCTACATATACGTGGACACAAAGGGGGGTAGTGCGATAGCCAGGACTTGAACTGAAGACCATAGGCCATGATACCATGTTAAGCTTCATGCACTAGCCAACGCAACCAAAGTCCGAACTGATGGAAAAGGCTAGGCAATACACATATACACTTCAACGATCTTATGCACAGGAACTGAGAATACAATGGCATCATAAGAACAAACATACAGAACCACCAGTCCACTGAAAACAATAGCCTCATCCAAGAACAAAGTAATAGGCAACTATACACATGAAATTCTCTAATTTATACATGACCGGTGTTGACAAATCAAAGAGCAGTACATCAGATCTTTCATCCAAAAAGATAGGAGAAACCAATTTATTTCTAATAAAAGAACGACTGTAATTTATTCAGCGAATGAAATTTCCATGGAAGCTGACTAGTTTCTGCATCTTACAGTACCTTTTATAACTGTCTCCAGAAGCACAGAACAGAGAGAATCGGCTAACACGTTCACTGCTTTCTCAACTGAATCAGATAACATAGGGCTATATTCCGAAAAAGAGAACTGTAAACATGAAGCCTTCCCATCACTCAGCTTCTGTGTGAATGAACAATCACTGCCAGGATTAAGGAGGGAAAAATATTCATCAGATTAACTTCAATAATATCAGTAATCAGAGATTATGTCATGTCAAACAGACAGAAGTGTGGCAACACTGAATAGTACTCCCTCTATATCAAAATATAAGACGTTTTTTGACACTATAACAGTGCTAAAAAACGTCTTATATTTTGGTACGGAGGGGTACATAACAAAGAGATGATGCTCAAATGATAATGTATTGAAACTCCTTGTAATCCAGTAGGGGTAGTGTGTGTAGAAATTACTAAAGGGCACTAAACTAATTTCACACGAATGTAAGTCATTTCGGGTATAACCTTACTCTTGTGCATATAGCTAAAAAGGTTTAATTATTTTCAGTTGGAGGGGATATTAAGTATTAATTATCATCATCCAGTAGGAAAATATTTTCATCATTACAGTATCACCTTCTCCTATTTTGTTATAACCGTACTACTTCAATGGAGTTACGATAATTTGGTAGCAAAGAGTGCATATGGGCATACGGCTACAATTGAGGTTAACCATCTTTCTGACTTGCCGCCTCAATTTTCCATTTCTGAGTTGGTTATAAATAAGATAGGTCAATTTCAGGAGCCCACAGAAAGGTAGCAATTTTAATTCTGGGATGCTGTGTCAGTGGTTAGATTTGTGCCCTCTCCTGAAACATTTTACTTCCTAACATAATCTAGATGGCATATAAATCGGTGAGGTACGGTTTGGCGCCAATTAAGGCGACAGCGACTGGCGACTGCTATGCGGCTCGCCTCTAGGCGGCGGCTCACGCTAGCGCCATGCTGGTCGCCGACGCCGCCGGCGGACTCCGGATCTCGGTTCTCTTGCCTCGGTTCTACCGATGCGGAGGAGATGGTGCATGCGGTTGATGACTCCTCCATTAGCGCATCTACACTGCCATCTTCGGCTGTTCGCGGGAGAAAGACGGACGAGGAAATAGCAGCTGAGTTCTGGGCGGACATTGGTTACCCTACGCCGGCGTCTAGGGTGTGGGAGAGACCGTCGTCTCGACGGACAGGTGAGGTTTCTCGTGTTTGCAGGTCCGACAAGTACGGAGAGCCGTCGCTGGACTCAGCGGAAATCACAGTGGCCTCTACGTCGGATGCTATCGTGGATGTGCCTGGATTGAAGGAGCCACCGGTGATACCTGCCGCGGCCACCCGCGGCGTCTCGGGGTGCCCGTCCGGTCAAGACCGCTGATCAAGCCTTGAATCGGCCCGATCCCGCCTCCTCGGGCATCGCCGCCAAGAACCCTCCGCGATCCCTTGCCGCAGGTGTGTCTCGGAGATGGGGAGGCCTCGACAGAAGTCTCTTCGCCGGCGTTTTCTTCAGGACAGGCAGGGTGGAGCGCCAAGGCGGCCACAGTTCGAAATCTCGATCCGTCATCTGCGGCCGTTTCAGGTCTGACATGCCATCTGACGAATCCTGGACGTCGGCTCCGGATGGTCAATCTCAGCAGTTGGCTTGGCCACTTGTGGAACCGGGCAGAGCAGGCAGTAAACCCTAGGTTCGATCGTTCCTTCGTGGTTGTTGTCCGCTCCCCGGCAATGACGCGCGGCGACCCATCTGCGCCGCCGGGCACCTCCACCGGCCACCAACCGAATCCGACTTCAAGCTCCTCTCAGCCTAATGCTTCTCCGTCGGGAGGCGCTCCCGGCTTCGCTCCGGGGGTTTACCAGCTGGTGCAGGTTGCGCAACCCTATGCTTCGTTGGGAAATTTCGCGCTGGTGCAGCAGCAGCCGGTGCATTAGCAGCCGGTGCAGCAATCCACTGCGTATCAGGCGCCGTTCCAGCAACAGTTTTTTGGCACCTCGGGTCAGTTCGTGTCGCAGCCGTCGTATCTTCTTCAACCAACGACTGGCTTCGCGCAGCAACATCAGCAGCCGGCAGCTTTTCAACCTGCGATGAACGCTTATGTGCAGCATCATAGTAGTCCTGCCGGGGTGCAGATGGCTCCCAGCTTCAACGCCAGGCCGCCACATAACTCTGCTGCCACCGGAGGCCCTGCTGCTGCACGACCTCGCAAGCCGAAGGGAAGCAAGGGTGGCCGTCAGAAGACGAACCAGGGAGCAGCCCCGCCAGTTTCCACTCCCCCACCTGCGGTCCCTATGATGCCGCCACCAGTGCAGGTTCCCGCCATGGCCCCTTCGTCTATGATGGTAGCGGGTCACGGCCAGTACGCACATATGCAGCTGGGATCAATGCAACAGCAGCCTACACCTACGTTTCAGCCTTCAGGGGCAACCGACGGAGTAGCAATTTCTAAGAAGGTGTGGTGCTCTAAGTGCCAGTCTACAACGCACACAAATGATGACTGCAAGACACAACAGTTTTGTTTCATTTGCAACAAGACTAATCACTCGATGACTTTGCGGCGCTGACCTGCTCTCAAGATGCCGAAGCCGGTGGCGATGCTTTGTAGTTATGGAACTGAAAGTATGGCCTTTTTTCAAATGCCCGACAATGTCTGCAGGGAGGATCTTGCACCACAGGATTCACTGACGGCGTTGGTACCTATTTCTGGTGGCTCTATATCTCCCAGTATCATGGAGGCAGAGGTTGCTAAGATTGCTCAATACCAATTGTAGTGGACGTGGGAGGCCATACCGCACGGTCAGGACGCTTTTCTCATGTCCTTCCCGAGTGAGGAAGTTTTGCACAGGGTCACTGGGTTTGCAGTTTTCATCAAGTCTCACAATGTCACTATCGAGTTTAAGCCTTGAAAGCCAGAAGAGATACCACACCGTTTCGAGCTGATACCTATTTGGTTCCATGTGCATGGGGTGCCTCACGCTCTCCGACACTTCTTGGGGCTTTGGGCGGTTGGCTCGGTCATTGGCGCTACTCTTGATGTCAATCTTCTCTGTTTACGTCGGAGAGGAATTGTTCGTATCCAGGTAGCGGTGCTGAACCTTGATGCTTTCAAAAGCAGCACCATTGACTCTCTCTCTACCGATGTGGTGGTTCAAAGAAAAGGTTATGAGTTCGGGTACAGTCTGGAAAAATCAGACTTCCAGGTTGATAGTGATTTTGTGCCTCGAGTCTGGGAGCACGGCGACGATCCAGGAGGCGACAAGGGGCATGATAGGGAGGATACAGTGAAGAGCAACGATCCAAGCAAGAGGTCCAAACCCACTTCAACTCCTAACAACCCTTCGGCCATTGCTACCACGGGCGGTGTGGTGCCCATGCAAATGTCCAGTGCCATCACACCGCTGAACCCTCATCGAGGCCTTCCTGTCACGGCTGCTTCTTCGTCTTTAAAGGAGTCTTCTTCGATGGCGCCGGCTACCTCGTCTATGGTTGCCCCTCCGACAACGTCGGCTCCCCTGTCTTTGGCACCGCCCCTCGACGAGGGGAGCCACGCATGCCCTATATCTGAGGGGGTGGCACCTGCGGGGGTGATTGTGAGCGCTACATCGCCGCCACCATCGCCAGCACCTGTCTCTCCGACTCGTCGGGGAGTGATCTTCTCCCCGGCCGTTAGAGCTGGCCAGGAGTCGGCCATGGCGCAGCTGCGAGCGCTGTCATCTACTGCTCCGTCACCAGGGGGCGCCGGCATCCGGACTCGAGGAGGTGGACGACCAGCCCATACGATCTTCTTCTTCTTCGCCACTGCAGTCTACTCCGCCTCTCGAGGTCGCCGAGATGTCTTATTCATCGCCGCAGCAGACTACTCCGACTCTCGGGGGCGCCGGGATGGGCTCGGCGGTCGATGTTTCTCCTTCACCGCTAAGGCGCAGCGGGCGTCACTACGTCGGGACTGATGGTTCAGCAGACACAGACGAGGACTCTATGGTGAAGGCCATGCGTAGGACGGTGGTTCGCAACCTTGACTTCGAAGGTACCCCTTCTCGCAAATCTTTTATGTCTTTTGATAAATCCAAAGTTTCTTCAAATATTACTAGACTTGGAGTGTCACTAGGATGTAATGAGAAAGAGGTAGATATTTCGGTTAAGGCTCTTAAACAAGTGGAGTTCGACCGGCTTATGGTTGCTCCTAGATTGTCGAGTTTTGTTGACCCTCTCGTGTCAGATGAGGAGGATGAGGATGTTGATGCCAATCACGAAGGCAAGCTTCTCTCTCATTTGGTTAAAGACACGACTGAAGTAGACCTTGACGATGTTGTACGCGACACTACGCTTTGTGAGCTTGTCGCGTCGGTGCGCAAGAATAAGTCTAACTCAGCAAAGAAAAGAGGGCGTTCTTCTAAGAAGGCGAAGGTCTCTAAACAAAATATTGGTTCAGCATGAGAGGCATGTTTTGGAATAGCAGAGGCCTTGATGACTTGGCTAAACACAAACACATTGCCGATTGCATAAAGGATCATGCGTTGGACTTTGTAGCTATCACCGAGTCGGGCAAACGTGATTTTCCAACACGTACTCTCGACCACTTTTCAAGTGGTTTGGACTACGAATGGCACGTACTGCCGCCGACCGGGAGGTCCGGTGGAATATTGCTAGGTATTAAATCTACTTACTTGCAACTATTGTCCACGTCAAAGGGGGATTATCATATTAAATTCCACCTTCGAAACAAGTCCAACAACTTCCTTTGGAGTTTGGTGGCTGTATATGGCGCCGCTCAAGAGGAGTTTAAGTCTGCATTTCTAAAAGAACTTGTTAATACCTGTCGAGACAATCCTCACCCCATGTTAATTGGGGGGGATTTTAATATCCTTCGATATGAGCAGGAAAAAAACAATGACCGGTTTGACACTAGGTGGCCTTTCCTCTTTAATGATGTTATTGACAGCCTGGATCTAAGGGAGATCACGATGTCTGGCCGTCAGTATACCTGGGCCAATAACCGATCAGTGCCAACATTTGAAAAACTTGACCGAGTGCTAGTTACCACCGATTGGGAATATAAATACCCCCTAGCATCGGTTCGGGCTCTAGAACGTACTGAGGCCTTATCGGATCACGCTCCTTTGCTAACCGATTTTGGGCAACCAATCCCATGTTCTAACGTCCCCAGTTTAAATTTGAACTGGGTTGGCTCACTAGAGAGGGATTTCATGACCTTGTTAAGAAAGTGTGGGCGTGTCAACCTCATGGTAACACACCCATTCAACGATGGAACAATCGAATTCGCGCCTTGCGCCGATTCCTTCGTGGATGGGCCAAGCATACTGCTGGCATTTACAAAAAAGAAAAACTGCGACTATCTACCTTAATCGATTCCCTTGATAAAATAGGGGAGGTCAGGCCTCTGACTGCTGTTGAGATTGAGCAAAAAAGCAATCTAAATGAGCAGATTGCCCGCCTATTACGCGAGGAAGAGATTAAATGGTACCAACATTGCAAGGCGGATTCGCTTGTGCAAGGTGATGATAATACGAAATACTTTCAAATGCTTGCCAATGGCAGACATAGAAAGAAACGCATATTCTCCTTTGACCAGGAGGAAGGCCGAATTGAGGGGGACGCACCACTTAGAACCTTCATTACTAAGTATTACAAGGAGCTTTTTGGACCTTCAGCAGAAACAAATTTTCAGTTGGTTGAATCTGTTACTCATGACATCCCTCAATTTACGGAAGCGGAAAATGAATTCCTAACCTCCCCGTTCTCTGAGGAGGAAATTCGAACCGCTTTGTTCCAAATGGAACACAACAAAGCTCCGGGCCCGGATGGCTTTCCCGCAGAGTTCTATCAATGTTTTTGGGACGTGATTATGGCAGACTTGGTTCCGTTGTTTCACCAACTGCATACCGAAGACCTTGATATTTCTCATTTAAACTTTGGGGAAATTATCCTATTGCCCAAGATTAAGGAGGCTAATCGTATTCAACAATATTGACCGATTTGCCTTCTGAATGTAAGTTTTAAAATCTTTACAAAGGTCGCTACTAATCGGTTGAACGGGGTGGCTGACCATGTCGTAAAGCCCACTCAAACAACATTTATGCAAGGCCGCAACATATTAGATGGAGTGGTCGTCCTGCACGAAACTGTACATGAGCTTCACCGGAAAAAGTTGAATGGTGTCATTCTTAAAATAGATTTTGAAAAAGCCTACGATAAAGTTAAGTGGCCCTTTCTGTTGCAAACTTTGCGCATGAAGGGGTTTTCACCAAAATGGTGTCGTTGGGTAGAGAGCTTTGTTTCTGGAGGCAGTGTGGCCATAAAAGTTAATGATGACGTTGGCAACTATTTTCAGACAAGGAAGGGGCTTCGCCAAGGGGACCCCGCCTCTCCTATTTTGTTTAATATTGTGGCCGACATGCTAGCTATCCTTGTTGAGCGGGCTAAGCTGGACGGTCAAATCAGTGGTGTCATTCCATACTTGGTAGAAGATGGACTATCTATTCTACAATATGCGGATGACACTATCCTTTTCTTGGATCACGATCTAGACAAGGCAAGAAATCTCAAGTTGCTCTTATGTGCTTTTGAGGAACTTTTTGGTCTCAAAATCAATTTTCATAAGAGCGAACTCTTTTACTTTGGTGATGCTGCAGAATCAGCACCTGAGTATGCTGAGATTTTTGGATGTCAGCTCGGGCAGTTTCCGATTCGATATCTGGGTATTCCTATACACTATCGGCGTTTAACTATCGCTGAGTGGAAATATGTGGAAGAGAGACTTGAGAAACGTCTAGTAAGTTGGAAGGCCAAACTCTTATCTTACAAGGGACGTTTGATCTTGATCAATTCTGTCCTAAGCAACATGGTTCTATATATGTTGTCATTCTTCCACCTACCGAAAGGGGTTCTCCAGCGACTAGACTACTTTAGAGCCAAATTTTTTTGGCAGTGTGATAATGAATCCAAGAAATATCAATTGGCTAGGTGGAGCGCATTATGCAGACCTAAGAGTCAAGGGGGGCTGGGAATTCAAGACCTTGAGATAAAAAAATATTGCTCTTCTCAGCAAGTGGGTTTACAAATTACTCTCTAAGAATGGGGTATGGCAGGAAATCATTCGCAACAAGTATGTGTGGGATCCAATGCCATTTCTCAAGTTCATTGGAAACCCGGGGATTCGCATTTTTGGAGTGGCGTGATGAAGGCCAAGGAATTCTTTTTCCAATTCGGGACCTTCTCGGTTAGGGATGGTTCTCAGGTTCAATTCTGGGAAGACACCTGGCTAGGGAACAACCTACTAACGGTGCAATATCCGAGCTTGTACAGGATTGTCAGACATAATTTTGTCACGATCAAACAAGTTTTAGGACAACAAAACCCTGATATTTCTTTCCGTAGGGACCTTCTTGGCCCTCGCCTGGCAGCATGGAATGAATTACTCACTCGTCTGGAGGACATTCAACTGTCAGATGAGCCGGACGTCTTTCGATGGAATTTGCATCAGAATGGCAAATTTTCTGTCAAATCCATGTACGATGCAATGGTTCATTGTGATGTTCTAGTTGATAACAGGAAATTGTGGAAGCTCAAAATGCCTCTAAGAGTGAAGATTTTCCTCTGATTTTTACATACAGGAGTCATTATAACTAGAGATAATCTGGCACGACGAAACTGGCATGGTTCTAAGACATGTGTCTTTTGCCAACATGACGAGACTATTAGACACTTATTATTCGAGTGCAAATTCGCTCGGGCAGTTTGGGCCATAGTTCAGGTAGCTTCTAATTTATACCCACCACGTAGTGCACGAAATATGTTCGGCAACTGGTTGCGGGGTACTGATAAACAATTCTCTGCACATATTCTCGTGGGAGGGGCGGCCTTATGGTGGGCACTGTGGCTTACCAGGAATGATGTGATCTTCAATAACAAATGTGTCTCATCTCCTATGCAGGTTATTCATGTTTGTACACGATGGCTCCGTACTTAGTCACTTAGTCTATCCTGCAGAGGCCGGAGAACAGGGACCTTTTTATGATGGCGTCTACATGGCTGGAGCGTTTAGCCAGAGAGGTTTTCTACCCTCATGGATGACGGTGTGATCTACGGATAGGATCTACCGCATCTTAGCCTCGACATGATTTATTTGCTTCGCTTTGTACCGAATTATTTTTATTATTCTTAGGGCACTCTTGACTTTTTGGCTGTGTGCATCTAGCTATGCAGAGGCCGGGTTTTCTTTTGATGCGATTGTATCACCTCGATATATCTATTCAATGAAAAGTCCTTTATCGAAAAAATCTCCCATCTCTCTTCATCTAAGGTATTCTCAGCATATGTTTACAACAATGCACATGCATGTCAGCGAGCATGTTACAGAATCTATGTATGAAATCAGAAAGTAAACATTTACAAACAACATCAAGTATTCAGTTCTCACGTTGAAATATTAGATATCACCCATGTTGACCAAGAACAACACAAGTATTAAAAAATAATATGTCACCAGCATCCAGTAACCACTACCCGCTAAAAATGAGGCTTGCCTCAGTCCTGACCAATAACCATGGTATATAAGATGCAACAGAAAAACCATTGCAGAGTAGAGAAAAAAAGTTTACCAAGTAGAGAAACTAATCTTTTTAAACAGCAGACCAAGAGTTCCTTTCTTATTCCCATGTTTCCCAGAAACTTCTTGGCATTTCCAAAGAATATCATCAGTGCTAACGTTTATCTGTTCTAAATGTTCCTGCGAAATATACATTCATATGTATCATATATAATTACAAAAAAAACACAGCCTGTATGTGAAAAGCTAAAAAAAATTACAATACCTTTTCAAGATGAATATGGCCAACAAATGCTGGGGTGGCTTCTGAAGTTCCCTTCAAACTAACTTGTTTCTGATACCTGAAAATGCAAATGTCGTATTCGTGCTATTCAGCGCAAATGACAATAAATACTAAAAACAATGTATCAAATTAACTCTAGAACTGATGGCATGGATATACATACTCGATGCAGATATCAGTGGTACAATCCTCTAATGTGACTCTCTTTAGGCAACCCTGCACTGCAATAGCTGCCTTCTCTTTGCAAAATTTCTTGGGACAAGAGCAGTCATTCAGAAACAGGATAACTTTTCGATTTTTCGCATCATTTTTATAGCTAACTTTTGTCTGTAGTATTTCCTGTTTGGTTAAGAACATGTTAGCAGTAGGTACAACATAGCTTGAGATACAGATGCACATAATAGTGACTAGAGCAATTTACAGTGTAATTACTACCTTCATCAACTCCCATGAAGTATTATTACTCTGAGAAGCATCCAAGACAGACTTATAAGCAGGGTTGGAGATAGCAGTGGCAGCTAAGGCACCAACCGGTTCTCCAGGAGTTATAGCACTTGGATCTTCTTTGTATTTAAGTTGCATGATTGAATTGCTGCAGATGTTTCTCACAGTTCCATCATAGCATACAACTACATCTCGCAAGATGGCCATTAGACCCTTGAACAGAGTTCCTGCTTCTGGCAAACCTCTTGAGGAGCGGACAATAGTTTCTCTTGTAGATATAGCATGTACTAGCTCCTCGTAAGGATTAAGACCATGGAAATATGAACTTTGCACAAGACCATAAGCCTCTGGAGCATGTTGAATTCCTTCTCCAATTGGTGGGTGTCTATTAACAAAATTTGAGAAACAAGACTCCACCAGACGACCTGAGTACAACTTCCCCTCATGGTACAGCTGCAGACCAACAAAACCAAGCTGCTGAACTACTTTTGACATTGAAGGGTCACTCTTTGGGTCAACCAGAAGACCAAGACGAGATGATTTCACGACAAAATTTGAAATTTTCTCTTTGATGTTCTTGAGATTATAGTCAACAGAGTGGCTTTTGAAGCACCTTCTTGACTGCTCAAATACAGAAGACTGTTCTTTAATACACTCCTGTGCTCCTTCCAACAGAAGCTTGGGTACACTAAAATCTTGCAGAGTTAGACTAAAACCATCAAGTAGTAGGAACTCCATGAAAAGGGGCTGCAGTGCATTCAAAAACTTGAGCGCATCTCCCGGGCCCTTAACACAAATAATGGAGGACACCAAGTCCGAAAATGAGGCCTGAACGGATTCTTTCTCAAGATCAAGTTTTATGACAGTGCTGTCACCTTCACAAGTCAATTCTGCCGGCAACGCACTTTGTATTATTTTTGTAATTGTGCAGCATGGCTTTGGTTGGATCACAGCAGGTGCATTAAGAGAGAGCGACAGGAGCATTGCCAGCTGGTTTGCTGATTCTTTGCTTAACATGGTTCTTGAAGACATGAGTTTCAGAGCTAGCAAGCTGTCGTTAGTTAGCTGGAGGTTTAGTCTCCCGCTGTGTGAACTAGACAGTTGCTTCTCCACGCTGAAAAGCTCCAATGCTTCAATTTTTGCAGACTGTGACTGAGGATAAAAGATCTGTACACAATCACCATCAAAATCTGCTCCATACGGATAGCATAGTAGGGGATTTATCTTGACTGTATGACCATGGTGGATGCATACATTCAATGCCTGCAGAGAATGCTTGTGAGTACTAGGTGACCTGTTGAGGAAAACAACATCACCATCAACGATTCTTCTACTGATCGTTTGACCCACTTTCAGAGTGGGTGATCCTTTCGATCCTACATTGATTGCATATGTTGCTTGACCATCTCTATAGGACAAACACAATCCCTTGTCAACAACCTCTTGCAATCTGTGTATGTTGATGTCTGTAACCGGTTCTTCAAAAGTTATCCTTTTTGCCACTTCAAAAGGCAGTCCAACTACATCTACTCCAATATAGGGATCTCCAGTATGAAAATCCTGACACTTTGCTGATGAACAATGTCTTCATCTTCTCAAGCCATTCTTTTGTTGACGAATGAGATGAATCAGTGCTAGCTGCAAATCTCTTTGCACCTTGAGGAACCTTCAAAACAAAAGTCATTGAACGATTAAATAGACATACATGAATCTGATCAGAACATAAATGCAAATGGCGCTGGTAAACTATCGCTAGCAGGTGCTTCTTTCATCAGCACACCAAGAACACTGAGAAGGAGCCGGAGTTCACTCATGCTGATGGTTAAAAAATGTGGTCAAGGACCCAGAAAGCTCTTCCATATGATTCTATGGAAAATCCAAATTTTCTTGACACTCAGAAGAGGACAGACACAATCATATTGTGAACATTCCTAACTTTTTGTCATATACACACAAGCATCACCATGTTCAATGGAACCGATTGTAATCCTATAATTAATAACTAGGTGATAATTTAGAAGCGAACTTGAACAGTCTGACTCAAACTTGGTCCATTTGATGAGCTAGAGTTTGCTTGCACCTATTTAATTTGTGCACCATGCAAATATGAATAATTAGGTAATTTGCTTCCATTCACGCCAAAAAAAGGTAGTTTGCTTCAAAATCATGACACATACCTTTGTAGTACCCCTGGCCTGTATATATTGGCCGATTGAAAATTGTAGCTCAGTTGATTCAGTGTCATATGATTCAAAGTTTGGGGAACCAGATGCTGATTCTTTTGTCTTCTCTATCTTTTCAAGTATCTTTCCAAACAAAGATATAGAGATGGCCTGAAACAAGAAGAAAAACAATATGGGAAGGTATAAACCAGTCAGTAAATTTACAAAGATCAAGGAAATGCACAGAACAAAACTCACATTGGACTTGAGGCTTTGCCCATCTGTGAATTCTGGATTATAGAGGCAGTTAGGCGGTACTGGGAGATATTTCATCACATATCCAGATTGAGCAATATATCCCCGTGCAGCTAGCTTTCTTCTCGTGTCATCCGGAATCTTCTTTAATATATTAAAAGCCTGGAAAATAATATATTAAAAGCCTGGATAGTAGGTTGCTGGATACCAAAAAAAAATGGTGACTCGGTAAGAAAAATAAAGGGGCAAGTAACTGTGAGCCCTTGGGCTTCGGGTTCTGTGATCCTTCCTTTAGACATTACCATGTTTTCAGGAGGTAAAGAATGGGTATCACTCATGAGATTAACATTCCATAATGTACCACCCCAAATATCATTCGAAGGTAAGTGTGATGTTCATGTATTGGTTTATACCTTCCAACAAAGATATAGTTATGATTTGAATCTGCTCACCCTAAACCACATATGTAGGCGTTCAATCAATATGCAGAAAACTGCTCAGCGGTGCTATGCTAGCAACCAAACTAGTTGCACAACATGGGCCAAAGGTTATTTCTACTCAGCCAGGGCAAATCAAACAAGCCCTATAAGGGCATCTCCAACGCTAACCTGCAAATTTGCTTCGCCATCCATCCGTGGACAGAGGGTGAGGCAGTCCGCGGACATTGGTGCGCCGAAGGCTGCCATCCAATTCTGCCCGCATACATTTCAACCACGGTTCACACTAATCAGACATAATTCAGGCAAACACGGCGGATTTTCATATAAACCGAAAGGGATTCATGCAAACACGATGGATTTTCATTACATTTCGAACATTTAGAACAAAAAAACGATGTGAAAACCTATCATTCAGCTGTGGTTGTCGTCCACTTGCTTTGTATTCTGCATCGGCGACCACGTCCTCCATCTGCCGTCTCCACGAACGGCGGCGGGGTTCAAGACTCGAGAACTGAAGGTGCGGTCTCCGGCGAGGAAGAGTAGAACATGGAAGACGGGCCGACCCACTTGGGACACAATGCCCTGCCGCCTCCCATTCCCTACTCATCCTCGTAGGAGTCCATGACCTATCCGTCGCCGGCACCGGTGGACGTGAGGTCGATGATGGCCGTGGATGGTTCGTCATTGTCCACCTGCCACGTGCGCCCCCAAAAGTTGGACGCGGCGCATAGAACACGCAGCTCGCGGCCACGGCCGTGTCTGGCTGTCAGAACTGCGTTGCGCATGCAGCCTCGTAAAGCGCGCTGCTCCGCAACAAAGTTCGGGTTCACTGCCGCCATGGTGGCCATGGCCGCCTTGCTTGCGTGTTCGCCGTAGATTTGGCCCTCCGCCAGTCGATGCTGCTCAAGGAGCAGGTTGTACCTTTGCTCCTCCTGCTACCGAATCCCAACAAAATTCCGAGGGTGGGTGAGAAACGCGGATACCGCGGTTACTGAAAAATTTCAAGGAAAAATGTTTGAATTTTTGAAACATAATTTGAATTCAAATTTTTCTGAGATAGGAATATATTAGTTCGGAGCTCGAAAAGTTCACAAATTCGCTGTTGGTGCAGTGGCAGGTTCTCCCCGTCCGTCTTCAATGTGTGTGAGGTTGTGGGTACGATTCTCCTATTGTGTTTTCAAATATTTATTTATGAGTTGGTTTAGTAAAAAAAGAAAATATGGGAGTACCGGGTGTCGAACTATCGGACCTACCGGTGTGAGCGAGGAAGGGAGCTCCATATTTTCCACCAGACCACATACAGCTTCTTGATTTTGAAGAGTTTCTGTCGTACTTGACTTCACTGTAGCCGTTCAAATTCAAAAAAATCGAAATTTTTTGCTCAGTACGCAGGTTTCTCGTGGGGTAGCAAGAAACACGGATCCCGGGCGGTATCCGAATTTTTCGCCCGGTACCCAAAACCTTGGTCCGACATGCATTACCGAAAAAGGGTTTCCCCCCGCTTTGTATTCCAAAGCAACCAACACCGATACAGGATCGCTAGGGCGAATAGCACAACAAGCCCAAAAGAAAAAGAAGAAGAAGCAAATGCCAACAACGGCAGCTCGACAGAGCGCGGATGACCCGCCACCGCTACGCCCACTAGAGACAAACCACTACAACCCGAGGCTCCGGACCACCGCGCACAAAACAGCACCTCCAAGAAGGAAAGCGACGCCGACGACGCTGCTACCCGGAAATGTCCTAGGGATTCCCCGGCACGCGAAGGAAGGTGGGGGATGGATATCACCGACACCCTCCAAGAAGGAATGGTGGCACCCGCAGGTGTCACCGCATCTGGGCCGAAGACCGGCAAGGATTTCTCCCGTACTCCAATCCCCCCCGCCCAACGGACCGGAGAGAAGCACCCCACGGAGGGAGAAGCAGCACCGAAGCCGAACAGGAGGGAACTACCTCCACCGCCGTCGTGCGGGAGGCCAGAGCCTCCGGCACCGTCGCGGTAGCCGTCCGGACAAGGCAGGAGGGCATGCCAGGCCACCCCTGGCCCGGCCAGGCCCGAAACGGGCCCGCTAAGCCCCGTCGCCACGCTGCAGCAAGCCGGCGATGGCGCCGCCAACACCCTGCCGCTCATCGCCTCTCCCCGCCTCCCGGAAGCCACGAAGCAAACCCACCCTGCCGCCGGCCCGCCCAGGCCCAGATGGGGCCCGAAGGGCTCAAGATCTGGGCCGAGCGGGCGCCGCCAGACCGCGCCGCCGCGTCGCCCCGCCGCCAACGACGACGCCGCCGTCCGGAAGTCCGCCCCCGCTCGTGCTAGGAGCCCCCGCCACCCCGCTGGACCGCCGCCGCCTAGAAGCACCGACCGGGGTCACCCCGTCCCGCGCCGGCGAACACCCGAGAGGGGAAAAGCCAGGGGGCCGCCGCCACCAGCATCGCCCGGGCCAGGCCCGCGGCGGGTGCCGGCGACGGCGGCAGAGATGAAGGGGGAGGGAGAGGCGCGCGGGGGAGAAGGCTGGGCGCGGCCGGCCGCCCGCGGGGGCGGCGCGGTCGCGGGAGAGGGAGGGGGAGGGAGGCTCCGTCTCTAGATTTTCTCTCCAGCATGCATTGGCGAGTAGTCCAGCGCCGTATAGCCGTCTGAGACCTCAGGCGAGCTGGCCGGCATGCCCAGCTCGATCCGCCTAACACGGCGGGACTGCCAGGCGGCTGCAAGGGCGGCCACCTCGTGTTTCATCTCTGTCGATAGGGTCTCCCACAGAGCGTTCCCGCTTGCTATCATGATGGATGTGGTGCAAGGGAGGAGCTGTGGCGTGGAGTCTAGCCGGGTGTGGCCGCCTTTAAATAGCGGATATCGGTGAGGCCAAGCGTCCGAGTGCGGTAATGTGTGGCACCGAAGTTGGTTCCTCGGTCAGGGAGCCTGCTTAATGGCGGCATACGGATGGACGTGCATTGAGCGGGCGTGGTAGATATTTGTCCCGTACAACATACGTGATGCATGAATGCGGGCAGCTAGCACCGGGCAGGGACGCACGCGGGCGCGTGAGATTTGCGGGAAGAAGTGTACCCGGACTGCTCGACGGAGCAATACAGGTCCGTGTTGGATGGCTTCCGCGGTCTAGACATATGCGGGTGGCTTGAGGGTCGGCGTTAGAGATGCCCTAAGTAGGGTATGTATGTGAAAGGGTGACATTGTCGTCCTAAGGAATTGCATTGCATCGGTCCAACGCAAAGATGATGAGATTTCAGTGAATGTGTAGTTCCCAAAAAAACACAACAAACGAATAGTATTTCTATGAAATTCATGTACTCGTTCTGCACAAACCAAATAGATCTATAGGAAACTGTGAACCGGAATCCCCATTCATATGTTTTTCCTATGATAATCCTACAAACCATAGGATTGAGGCCTCAAAATGCGATGGACATATATCCAAACGGCATGGTCATACAGGGTACTGCTTCACACCGGAAAAACGTACCAGCAAATATATATATTTCACATGTATTAGGTACCGTTATATTGCATCCAAATTTTCTTGAGATTTTTCGAAACGTTTCAAACAGCATAAAGTTGCAACCAAACTTATATAGGGTGTACATAAACACATGGTTATCTGGATCTTTGTTGTCCAAGAAGATGCTATACAACATCTTGAAAACAGAACAAGATGAAATTATTACCTCTTCGGGAAGCAATACCCTACAGTGGGAGGCTCCACCATAGTGAAACCCATATTTGTCAAGGAAGTTCCAAGAGCTTTCTGTCATATGTTCCTCTGGGGGTGCTCTCAACTCTAAACGAAATACAACCTCTGCTTTCTTTTTCCTTTTTTGCGGGGAACCATCTTCTTTCTTGATTTCCTTCGAATATAAAGCCGGGAGATCCTATAAAAGAAATAACGATGGGAAACATCAGTTGGAACTTGTCCAGAACGCACTTGTGTAGTAAGCATGCTGGCACAAAACTAGCAGCAACTAAGACTGTAAAGTAGGAAGCCATTCACTGAGTGAAAACAAAAATAATGGCCCTGATGCCATGGTTGTTGACTATATATTTCTTCCAAGTTTCAGTAGTATTCTCAACCGATGGCATTAGTGGATTATGTGAACAGTAAATTCCGCTGACAACATGTCCCATACCAAAATAAAACTGAATCAAGTACACTATTATGATATTCTATTTCTCTAGAGAAAAGAACCTCCCAATCAATTAGCACCTATGTGCAAAGAGAGCCTTGGCTCAGTGGTTGGGCAATGCGGTTGTGCAGCCTAACGACCCGAGTTCAATTCCTAGAATCGACAGGTGATGCACAGGGGTTTTTCCCCATTTATTGAGGATCAAGTGTGACGTGTGGTGGAACCACTCATCAAAAAAATATCCTGATACTCATTTAAAAAATTCTAAGGACCATGTTTATCTTGGTACTCATACTAAAATGGCCCTATGCATCCCTAGTTAGTGCAGAGGCCGGGGAAGTGAAATTCTCCCCCATTTTTCAGATGGAAGACAGTACTTCTGCATCAAGCATGCACTAGGGAACACCGCCACCGCCGCCGATTAGACATGGGCGACGGGCGTGAGTCTCCGCCACCGCCGATCCAGCCGGAGCCACCGCCTACGCTCCCGCCGGCCGATGGGGAGGGCTTGGGGGCCGACGGAGGGGGGATTTCACCGTCGCCGATCCGCCTCGCTGATCCGCCTCGCGGAGAGATGACTCTGCCTCGGCCGCCGCTGCGGTTATCGCCGGATCCGCCTCTTCCTCTGGATGAGATGCGGCCGGCGCTCGTGGTGGCTCCCGTGGCGGCGCTCGATCTGCCCTCTTCCCCGGCTTCTCGTCGAGATCCCTCGACGGAGGATCGGGATCGGGGGGTTTTTGAATCCTACGAAATGGTACGTGCGTTTTGAAGATGCTTGAGAGGTGG
Source organism: Aegilops tauschii subsp. strangulata (assembly GCF_002575655.3). Taxonomy (NCBI): domain Eukaryota; kingdom Viridiplantae; phylum Streptophyta; class Magnoliopsida; order Poales; family Poaceae; genus Aegilops; species Aegilops tauschii. The sequence goes on along the minus strand of NC_053040.3, from coordinate 43,224,669 downwards.
GGAGATGGATCAATGGCTTGATCTACTCGCACCCGTCTCGTTGGATGACGATCCGAGATGAAGAAGGAGAAATTTTGGCCGGACGACATCTCAACGTTGACGAAGAGCTTGCTATCGGTAAGCGTTTATCGATTGATTTTTTCCATATCGAGGTTCTTGAGTGTGTGCAGGTGCCCATGGAGTGCGAAGAACAAACTGTCGTAGTTGATCTTACGGAGGACGACGACGGACCAAAGCCTACGCAGCGGTTTGGGGGACATTTCTGGATTCTTGCTGATGAGGATGAAGACGATGATGATCTGCCAGAACCGACAGTTCGGCCGCCATCTACGCGTGGCTTGGTAACATCTATCCCCGTGACTAAACCTTTTGGTGAGTTGCAAGAAATCGTTATCGCTCGGTACTCCGGTTCCTTCACAGAAGTCGAAAGTGAAACCATGGAGTGGACCGTTGCCGAAGGTGGGGCCGCCGGCTATCACCTTGTCCGACTTTTTTCGTCCCGAGTGCTGGACGAGAGTGACTAGGAGAAAGAAGAAGGGTGGTTGGATGGTGTCGCAGCAATTGCCGGCGGTGACCGGTGCGCGCGATATTCGGGTGGACAGATTTGCGCATTTGAATTCGCTCTTGGGCACAGATGGGCCGCAAGCGATCGATGGCGCCGTGGGCTTGGCTAGTACTGGGCTAGATGCCCAGGCGGCTGGCCAGGCCTGCGTTGCGGCGGGTGTGGGCGACGTGCATGTGGTGGCCTCGGGTCGGTCACCCCCTCATGCACGATCTCCCTTCTCCTTTCACCCCGTTCATGCTAGGGTTCGCCGTCACGGAAGGCCTATTTTTCCGTCGGCGTCCTTGCGCCGTCTTGCTCTGGGAATCGCCGGCGTTGGCCACCGCCTGCCACCTGGACCTCGTCCGGCTGCGATGCTGCCAAAGCCACCTCCGCCGCGGGTCGCGCCGGCAGTGAGGAACCCGACCGGGGCCGCGGGGGTCTCCGCTGCTCAGGCTGCGGCTGCTGCCGCGCCGGCTCCCGCGCGGGCTGCGCCTCCGCCTCAGGGGGCTCCGCCGCCGCCTCGGGAGGCACCTCCTCTGCATCCGGCTAGGGCGGCCCTTCCCCAGCCACCAAGGGCTGCGCCTCCTCCACAACCCCAGCCTAGGGCAGCGCCGCCGCCGCCACCTAGGGCCGAGCCGCCACCGCCCCGATGGTCGTGGCCGAGGCAGATGGCGGGTGGTCGCGGTGGCTTGGGCCAAGGCTCGATCAGTCGTGAGGCGGGTGCATCTGCGGGAGATGATCGTAACCCTCCGCGTGGCCAGTGGGGCGATGATGGATATGATGCTTATGGTTCTGGTTTGCATCGGAGCTCTTCGTCTACCGGAGGTGGCCGTGGCTATGCTTGGGTGGACAACGGCAATGCCAACGAGGGTTTCCAAGGACCGCCCGACAACTTTGTGCAGGGTGCGGTTGGCCCTAATAACCGCTCTTTCCGAGGTCGTTTCCGCGGAGGTCGGGGTGGGAACCGGCGTCACCTTCCGCCAAGGCAGCCGAAGACTTCTGTCGAGCCGGAGGTGGCTGACGATGGATCGGCTCTACCACAGGTGGCGGTGGAGATGGTTCATGCACTGGCCGCAGTCACGTTGCCGGAGCCCATGCAGACTGGAGATTCTGCTTCTGAGCAAGGTACGGAGAAGTCCGAGATTGACAAGGTGTCCAAGTGGGCGGCTAAAAAGAAGAAGCTAACCTGTTTCCGTTGTGGTGAACCGGGACACTTTTTGGTTGAATGCACTGCGGAGTTATGTGACTTGTGCCGGAAACCTAAACATTCAGTTGCCGAGTGTCCTCTTATGTTGGGGCCTAAACCTTCCATTCAGATATACGGGGTTTGCTGCTCGGAGTTGATGTTTTTCGAGTATCCCAGTGTGGAACCCTTGGCACCCGCGATGGAGACCTCCTTCCCCGGTGTGGTGAAGGTGGTTCATGGACCGTTGACCGAGGCGCAGATCATTCAGCAGTTGAGGGAGCTCGCTCCGGGTAATTTTCAGTGGTCGTTGCTCAAGCTCACAGATACAACTTATAAAGTAGATTTCCCGTCTAAGGAGGATCAGCTGAGAATCCTCAAGTTCGATATGAGCAGGGTCACGGGCACTAGTTTTGTGTTGCAGTTTGATGAGTGGAAAAAGAAGGAGCCGCAGGGCACGCCGTTAACTCAAATTTGGGTTCGCTTCTCTGGGGCGCCATCTGATCCCCTGGACAGCTTTTTGGTGACGTGGAGCCTGAGTTCTTTGATTGGCAAGACTGAGCAGGTGGATATGCAGTTCACACGTGCTCACGGGGTGGCGCGTCTACTTGTCAGTGTTGCTAACATTGAGTTCCTGCCAGACGTGGTGCCTTGGACGCGTGAAGGCGTTCTGTATCAGTTGGATGTTGAGTATGAGGATCCTAACCTTTTCAGTGAGTTTGAGGATGATAATCCCATGGACACCTCTGAGGGAGGAGGTGCTTCGGGGAACCAGGATGATACTGCTAAGAGTGATGATGATAAGGCCAAGGGGCCTTCTGGTCCGTCTGATTCTAGTGACACTGCTCCTGTTGGGTCAACTGGTGCGGTCCCGATGAGCACTTTGCAGCTAGGTTCCTTGGGGGCGTTCTCGGCTCCGCCTAGGCTTTGGTGCGACCGAGTTGATACTGTGAGCCCTGTGGTGAGTCCGTGCGTGACGAAGCCTGTTGAGGTGGGAGGTGCCGAGGGGCAGGAGGCCCCTCCCTCTTCTCTTACCTTTCCCCCGGCTATGGTGGAGGTGGCTGCGACGGTGGTCTCGGTTGGAGGTGACGGGCAGGAGGCCCGGCGCTCCGAGTTGCCGTCATCGTCGGCGCCGAGGGCGAGCTCGGCGTTCCCTCCCTTGAGGCCGGCTGCTTGCGGAGGGGTGGGCGTGCAGGAGGCCGCCGTATCCCCTCTTGCCAGGACGCGTTCTGCTTCGGAGGGCGGGTCGGGTGGCGTGGCCGTTTTATCGCCACACTCCCCGGATCGCCCCTAGGCTGGTCTCGCCGGTCTCGGCTTTCGGCGGGACTTCCGTGGACAGGCGCGGGAGTTGTCGTCGTCTTGTGGTGCTGCGCCGGTGGTCCCGCCTAGGTCACCGCTGTTGGGGGACGGGCAGGAGGCCTTTCCCCTAGCAGAGCTTCGCGCGAGGAGGTCATCGCCTTTGGTGGGATCCCGGATCCTGTCTCTGAGGGGAGGCGGATCAGCGGGAGGCTGCAGGAGCAGCCGAACGTTGATGACATGCAGCTGAGGTATGCTATGAGGGCGGCCAAGCTGCGTGACGTCGAGATCTCCACTGGCATGTCTGTTAATAAATCGAATTCAATTATGCATTTTACCAATGATGAGATTGTTCACAATGCAAACCAACTAGGAGTATCACTTGGTAATAATGATATAGAGATCTCTAGGTCTGTTAATGACATTCTTGATTTGGAAGCTCAACGAGCATTAGAAATGATTCGTCACATAGCTGCCGTTAAGCCTATGAATGAGTCGGAGATTGATGCGCTTGGGGTTAGGGCTCTTGATGGTTTGTGTGCCGATCTTGACCCTGCGGTACCGGAGACGGAGGAGGAGGGGTATGCCTATCCTGAGATCTCTAACCATGTAGATGAGTCTTTGGTGATTGCGGCAGAGCCCGAGTGTGGTGTCCGATCTGATGATCGCATTAAGCCTAAACGGACTTGGAAACGGAAGGTTTATCCAGTATCGGCTGTGCGTAGAAGTGCTAGGATCCGTACCTCTAAAAAATTTCATGAAGAAATATGAGAGGCATTTTCTGGAATAGCAGAGGTCTTAAAGACTTGGCTAAAAGAAGGTTTCTAGCGGATGCTTCTCTTGAACATCATTTGGACTTTATTGCTTTGTCTGAGACTGGAAGAGGCAACTTCACTCCACAATTTCTTAGCACTTTATCTCGGGGGGTAGATTTCGACTGGCATTGCCTCCCCCCTCAAGGAAGATCCGGTGGGGTTTTACTTGGGGTTAAGTGTGAAACTTTGGAAGTTCAGAGTGTTGTTTTGGGAGAGTTTGCGGTAAAGTTTCGGGTCAGAACTAAGGCCGATGGATTTGATTAGGCTTTGGTGGCGGTTTACGGAGCCGCGCAACCAGAACTCAAGCCAGATTTCTTGGCTGATCTGGTCCGTGTCTGCGGTAATGAGCAGCTCCCTATCTTAGTGGGGGGTGATTTCAACATTATTCAAAGAAGGGAGGAAAAGAATAATGAGAATTTTGATGGCAGATGGTCGTTTATGTTCAATACTATCATTGAAAGCTTGGATCTCAGAGAGATAGAGCTCTCGGGTAGGAAATTCACTTGGGCTAACTCGTTACCGGTACCGACTTTTGAGAATCTTGACCGTGTTTTAGCTAGTGTCGAATGGGAACAGAAGTTTCCCCTGGTAACAATGCAGGCGTTGACACGAGGTATCTCGGATCACACGCCGCTACTAGTTGACTCGAGGGCTCAAACTCATGTGGGTAACAAGAATATTTTCTCATTTGAACTTGCATGGTTTGAAAGAGAAGGATTCCTCGAGTTGTTAGCTAGAGAGTGGGCTAAAGACTCAGGAGGAAGGTCACTCTTTGAGCGGTGGCAATGCAAGATTCGTCATCTTCGAAGGTTCCTTCGTGGATGCGCTAAGCATACGCATGGGATATATAAGGCGGAGAAGGAGCGACTCCTTCTACTTATTCAGACCCTTGAAGTAAAAGCTAAAACTTCTATCTTAGATACCAGTGAGCTGGAAACTAAGATGGAGGCTGAGTTGCGGCTGAAAGAGCTTCTCCGCGAGGGGGAATTGAAGTGGGCGTTGCGAGCTAAGGTTCGCAAAATCGTCCAAGGCGAGGATAACACTCAATTCTTTCACATGATTGCTAATGGGAAACATCGTAAGAAGAGAATTTTCCAATTAGAACAAGACGAAGGAACGATAGTTGGTCAAGAAAACCTGAAAGTTTACATTACCAACTATTATAAGCACTTGTTTGGACCTCCGGAAGAGAATTTTGTGTCTTTAGACGAGTCAAGGGTTGAGGATGTTCCTCAACTTGAGACTGACGAGAATGAGATTTTGACTGCTCCCGTTACGGAGAAAGAGGTGTTTGAGGCCATCGCACAAATGGAAAATAATAAGGCTCCAAGACCGGATGGATTTCCGGCGGAGTTTTATAAAAAGTGTTGGCACTTCATTAAGGGAGACCTGATGCCGATGTTTCATCAGTTTTTTAATGGACAGCTTCATTTGTTTAAGCTGAATTTTGGAACGATAACTCTTCTTCCTAAGAAGACAGAGTCCGTTCGCATTGAACAGTTCAGGCCTATATGTCTGCTTAATGTTAGTTTCAAAATCTTCACCAAGGTTGGGATGAACAGACTTACGCAGATTGCGCATTCAGTTGTGCAACCGTCCCAGACTGCTTTCATGCCAGATAGAAATATCCTTGAAGGGGTTGTCGTCTTGCATGAAACGCTCCATGAGATTCACTCAAAAAAACTAGATGGCGTTGTTTTTAAAGTGGATTTTGAAAAAGCATATGATAAAGTTAAATGGCCTTTCCTTCAACAGGCTTTGCGTATGAAAGGATTTGACACGGCCTGGAGAAACCAGATTGAATCCTTTACGCAAAAAGGGAGTATAGGGATTAAAGTGAATGACGATATAGGTCACTATTTCCAGACTCACAAAGGGTTAAGGCAAGGAGATCCCATATCACCGATCCTATTCAACATAGTGGTTGATATGCTGACTATTTTAATAGGACGGGCTAAGGATGCGGGGCAGGTAGGTGGCCTTGTTTCGCATTTAGTTGATGGCGGTATCCCCATCCTTCAGTATGCAGATGATACTATCATCTTTATGGAGCACGACTTGGCGAAAGCGAGAAACATGAAGCTTCTGTTATGCTTATTTGAACAATTGTCCGGGCTCAAAATTAACTTCCACAAGAGCGAATTGTTCTGTTTTGGAAGAGCTAATGATGACCAGGAGGCGTATAAACAATTGTTCGGATGCGACTTGGGCACGTTACCGTCCACGTATTTAGGTATACCCATTCATCATCGTAAGCTGACTAACAAAGAGTGGAAATGCATCGAGGATCGTTTTGAGAAGAAACTGAGCTGTTGGAAAGGGAAGCTCATGTCATATGGAGGGCGATTAATTTTGATTAATTCGGTCCTCACCAGTATGCCTATGTTTCTCCTATCCTTTTTCGAGGTCCCGGTGGGTGTCAGGAAGAGGCTAGACTTCTATCGATCTCGATTCTTTTGGCAGAGTGATGAGCTTAAACGAAAGTATAGGCTTGCTAAATGGGATATAATTTGTAGGCCGAAGGACCAAGGGGGTCTAGGTATTGAAAATCTAGAAGTCAAAAACAGATGTCTCCTTAGCAAGTGGCTGTTTAAACTTTCGTCCGAGACGGAGGCTACTTGGGCTTAGATTTTGCGAAATAAGTATCTTCAGTCTAAAACCTTGGCCCAGGTGACAGTGAGGCCGACTGACTCACCATTTTGGAAAGGATTGGTGAGAGTCAAGCCACTCTTTTTCAACAGGACAATGTTCTTAGTCGGAAATGGAGCTAATACGAGGTTCTGGGAGGATACGTGGCTTGGGGAGACTCCCCTTGCACTTCAATATCCTACTCTGTACAACGTTGTTCAACGTAGAGAAGCTTACGTTGCAACCGTTCTATAATCCACTCCCCTCAATATTATTTTTCGGAGGCCGCTAGTTGGAAATCGTTGGGAGGCCTGGCTTCATCTTGTAAGACGTTTGATGGATGTCCAGCTGTCTCAGCAGCCAGATCAGTTGTATTGGAAACTAACTAAGAACGGCGTGTTCTCGGTCAAATCCATGTATCTGGACGTCATAAACTCTAGCGTCATTCCTTCCTCGAAGCATGTTTGGAAAGTAAAGGTACCTTTGCGAATCAAAGTGTTTATGTGGTTTGTGCATAAACAAGTTATTTTGACTAAGGATAATCTGGCAAAACGCAATTGGGTGGGTTCTGCTAGATGTAGTTTTTGTGACCATAACGAAACTATCAAACACCTCTTTCTTGATTGTCCGCTCGCTAAGATTCTATGGCGGTCGATTCATATTGCTTTTAATATTAATCCGCCAACTTCCATCAACATGTTATTTGGAACATGGCTTGATGGAGGCCAGGGAGCGTTTGGTTACTACGTCTACCCAATGAGAGATGGTAGCTCGGGATATTTTCAACCGGTTTGGATGGCGATCATGTAATAGGATAGGCATGTAGTGCTCCTATTTTTATTTGCCAGCCGGTTGTGGCTTTTCTGTTTAGCTCTAGAGCGTTTGTTTATTACATATTTCGAGACTTGGAGACTTGTTGCTGGATATTTTTATTAATAATATGAGCCGTATGTATCTTTCTGATGTAGAGGCTGGGGTAAAACCCCTTTTCGAAAAAAAGCACCTATGTGCATTCACTATAAACTGAAAAGACAAAAGAACAAGGAACCTGAAATCATACTTGAGATTACCAAGCCAACACTATAAAACAAGCGGTGTGCGATATGCTCGCCTACCGGACTTTTGTTTAAGTAAAAGACCAGTGATTAATCTATATAAATTGGACGATTACTTGGCTTCTGCTTGAGTATATACCAGTGCTATAGTCCAACAGTAAAGTACTGCATCTATCAAATTCAGGGCATAAGAAGAATTTATTAGAGTTCACAAGTACCTGACAGTCACATGCCGACACATTTTCCTTTCCATTGCTCTTCTTAGCCTGAGACATGAAATATCTAGATTTAGATTGAAACAGGGAAATCTGTATAGAAGAATAACATATATAGTAATATTATAAGCTGTTTTGACCTATACATACCTTTCCTTTCTTGATACAAAGGCACTTCAAACATAGCAAGCTGATAACTCTCTCGCGACCGCGTCGCCCCCGCGGGCGACCGGCCGCGTCCCCAACACCTCGCCCCCGAGCTCTCCCCCCCTTCCCTCCCTCCTTGCGCCGTCGCTGGCGTCCGGCGCTGGGCCTGGCCCGAGCGGCGCTGGCGGCGGCGGCCCCTGGCCTTTCCCCTCTCGGGTCGCACTGACGCGGGGCGGTGCGGCGCCGCGGGGTGCTCCTAGGCGGCGACGGTCCGGCGCGGCGGCGGGGCTCTCCGGCGTGGTGGCGGGCGATCTACTGGACGGCGGCGCTGCCGTTGGCGGCGGGTCGGCGAGGCGGCGCGATCTGGCGGCGCCTGCTCGGCCCAGATCTGGGCCCTCCGGGCCCCATCTGGGCCTGGGCGGGCCGGCGGCGGGGAGGGTCGTCGGCATGGCTTCCGGGAGGCTGGGGAGCGACGATGGGAGGGTGGTGGCTGGCGGCGCTGGTGCCGCCCTGCTGCAGCGTGGCCGGCGGGGCTTTACGGGCCCGATTTGGGTCTGGCCGGGCCCGGGGTGGCCTGGTATGCCCTGCTGCTGCATCCGGACGGCGACCGCGACGGTGCCGGAGACTCGGTCCTCCTGCACGACAGCGGTGGAGGTAGTTCCCTCCCGCGTGGCTCCGGTGCTGCTGCTTCCGTCGCCTCGTGCGTCTCTCTCCATCCTCTTGGTCTCGTGGTGGTGGTCTCAGTGAGGCGGCGTGGGTGGCGTCAAGACCGCGGTGGCGCATTGGTGGGCGGCGAGGTGACTGGTTGGCTCCGGCCTGGTTGGGCGGTGGGGTTGGAATTCGGGAGAAATCCCTTGCCGGCTTTTCCGGCTCCGATGCGGTGACACCTGCGGGTGCCACCATTCCTTCCTGGAGGGTGTCGGAGGTATCCATCCCCCACTCCCTTCCGCGTGCCGGGGGAAACCCTAGGACACGTCCGGGCAGCAGCGTCGTTGGCGTCACATCCCTTCTTGGAGGTGCTGCTTGGTACGCGGCGGATCAGAGCCTTGGTATGTGGTGGGTCGAGTCCGGAGGGCGCAGCGGTGGCGGGTCTACGCGCTTTGTCGAGCTGCCGTTGTTGGCATTTCTTTCTTCTTTGTTCTTTCTTTTCCTTTTGGGCTTGTTGTGCTTCTCGCCCGAGCATTGCTATGTGATCGATGTTGGTGCTTTGTAATACAAAGCGGGGGGGAAACCCTTTTTCGGTAACATAGCAAGCTCAGTAGTTGCCTAAGTTCACTAACATGACAAGGATGATATACAGGTACAGGCAGCTCAATGTACCCAAAATGCCCTAGAAGGTCATATTGACTTTATTAGTAACAAGAGAAAAGGGGATCCTGGAGTGCTAGAGGACAATGTTTTGGGGCATGAAGGAAAACTAATAAGATTTTGTTTTAGAACCTTCGCATTTGCCATTTTCAGAGGCACCACATGAGTTGCATTCTCCTGTTTCGAGTGGTAAGCCAAGGAAAGAATCCCTAAGCTGTTTTGGTTGAGTAACAGGACAGTCATTTGTAGAATACGTACGCTGCGGAACATAAAATTTTGCATATCAGTAATGTTCAAAAATACAAATACTCCTTGCAAAAGTATAACAAATACGGTTATAAAAATCTTCACTGTGCAGAATATACCCATTAATTAAATGATTATACATGAAAAAAATAAAAGATTAATCCATATGGATTGAGGAGCATGCAACATCAAGTACTAATTCAGTCCATGAAATCCACATTTATCGCTTAGCTAACTGAACAAGTGACAATGTCCCTGTATCAATGGTCCACGAAAGGAAATTAAAATGCCAGAACTCAATACTAATATATTATCTATAACACATAGGCCCATAGGGTGCTCCCAGGCCATTTATCTTGCAAATTTAAAGTTATTGCAACTGTTGAAAGCATATACCAATCACATTGAATGATTTCAGATAATAATGAAACAGAAATAAGAATTTTCATCTAGACAGCATGCAGAAGCAGTCCTCTCAACTGTGCTCCCTTATTATGAGTAATGTGAGAGATCACATTGCCAATGTTTTTAATTCAGCATGCATATATCTCTACATGCCAGCATGAATAGTAAAATCAACAAGAAGAAGAACGTACTATCTCATGCTCGCTGGATAGGCTAAGCTTAATGCTCTGGATGGCACCTTCAGGGACCGATGGGTCCTCCTCCATCACTCTGCAACAGAAGGGACAGACTAGCGTCACAGATTGATTTCTAAGAAATTAAAGTAGGACAACTGATTGATTTCTAAGGTCCTCCTCCAACCTTTTCGCTAATTCTTATCAGTGGAGAAATTAAAGTAGCTGGACAACTGATAGATTTGTAAGTGCCCAAGATCAAGAAGCCCACTATGGTGGCCTCAAGCATGCATGTGGTGCGTACATGAGCGCTAGTTGGGACACATGCATCGCTCTGTACCTCACATGCATTTCCGCCCAAACCCCCCCGCCCCCCAAACCACAGAAACCTAACAACCACACACACACACACAAAAAAAGAAGGTAAAATCGATAAATCGAATACTCAGTTCGTAAGAGATGAAACCAAAAGTACCCAAAGTGAGCTGATTAATGGATCCTCGCGGGCGCTCCTCCAAAGAAAGGAGTATCTATCTTTTTGCTGCGAATAAGGCAAGAACTATCCAAAGCCGTCACAGGAGCGCCGCAGAAGAAACAACAAATTTCCCTAGAAAAACCGCAATTTCCTACGGAAGCAGAGATGCGAGCCGCGCGCATGAAGCTATGAACAGACCAAAGCCCGCCCCGCAAAACCAGAAACACATTCCGAGCGATCCACCGGCCCGTCCCCCGCTCGCCGGAATCAGCAGGAACAGACCGAAGCCCCGGGCACAGATTAATATTAATAAGAAAAACCCGCGCTTACTAGCTAGATGCTCCACCTCGCCGGCGCCGCCCGGTGGTCGCCTTCGCCGTGGCGCCTGACTTCCCTCCCAACCGGGCCCTAACCCTAGCAGCAGCAGAGGAGTCGGAGAGAGAGGAGAAGGAGGGTTTTTAGCCAGTGCGCCTCGGAGAAGCCAAGGAGAAGGTACCAAGAGGATGCTCGCTCCGCTTTTATGGCAGTGGAGGTGAGGCGTTTGGTGTGCACACATTTCGAGTGCCGTTCTCAAAGCTAGCCAGTGACATTTCACATGCTCTTTGTATTCCGAAATTACCTGGGAAGAAAACATGCAGCGAATAAGAAACTCCTGATTAGTGGACTTGCCTGGGAAGTCTAAAAGTTTACCTAACATTTTCTCAAAAATAAGTCTATACATAATAATGGTATATTATGTCCACTAGTGTAGGCAGTTAGATTTGTATAATAGTCTTTTTTCTGTGTATCTCCATTGTATAAGGGGTTTCTTTCACTTTACCCCACATGTATATATATATGCCTTTGGCCCTCAGTGAAAGTTAGTTGATCATTATCCAACATGGTATCAGATCACTAGTAGAAAACAGGGCTTTGGTCTAGGCAGGGCAAGCCCATTAATCCCGGTTCACTCATGAACCGGGACCAATGGGGGGCATAGGTCCCGGTTCATGAGGCCAGGGCCCGGGCCGGGCCTTAGGGGCCATTGGTCCCGATTCGTCTGAGACCATTGGTCCCGGTTCCAGACACAAACCGGGACCAATGGGCCTTGCTCCTGGCCAACCACCTTTAGTCCCGGTTGGTGTCTAGAACCGGGACCAAAGGTTTGTTTTTTTACCCACTAATATATTCTACAATAGCAAAAAGAATCAACTAAAAAGCTTTAATAAAACTCTAATAGGGAAAGGAATCAACTAAAAAGAATCAATAAAAAATAAAATTTATGCAACTTAAATTATATAAAATTTATGCAACTAAAAAGAAAATAAGTTCAAAAAAATGAAATCCCTTTGTAACCGATGAGTTTTCGTCCGAAACCCTGATACTTCGAAAGAGATTGTCCGTTTTATACACGAAGTGCATCCAGTTTTTGCCATAACCCTCTCAACTTTTTAGCACATGCTATATGGGTGAAATGATGATACCATGCCAACTTTCAACCTTTTTAGATATCATTTGTAGTGCTTTTTAATTTCATAGGCATTTAGCTCAAAAACGAGTGAATGCCTGAAAAAAAACAAATGAAGTCAGAAAGGGTTGAAAATTGCTGATGTGGCTTTGAATGGTGCATTTTGAACACACAAAGAGTCTGGAGTTCAAATAAGTTCAAAAAAACGAAACCCCTTTGTAACAGATGAGTTTTCGTCCGAAACCCTCATACTTCGAAAGAGATTGTCCGTTTTGTACACGAAGTGCATCCAGTTTTTGTCGTAACCCTCTCAACATTTTAGCACATGCTATGTGGGTGAAATGATGATACCATGCCAACTTTCAACCTTTTCAGATATCATTTGTAGTGCTTTTCAATTTTATGGTCATTTAGCTCAAAAATATGAGTGAATGCCTGAAAAAGAACAAATGAAGTCAGAAACATTAAATTATCAAAGTATTTTCTGTTCAAAACATTAAAGCAAAAAGAATTTTCATAAAGAACTTTTTCTGTTAGAAACTTTAATAGCAAAAAGAATTGTCATAAAGATTTCTTTTGTTAGAAACTAAAATAACAAAAACTGTTTTTGAATATAATGATAAAACACAGTAATATTAAATAGCAGGAAAAAGAATCACTCCAAAATCAATTTTTATAGTAAAGTTAATCACAAACTAGTGATTCACACAAATTTCAAATAATTCAAATTTAAACTATTCAAATTGGAAAATTAATGGCATTAATACAAAGTTTATAATTTTTATTGCCTAAAACCAAAAAGAATAACTAAAAAACTAGTAAGTATTTTTCTATAAGTAGAAACAAAATAAAATAAATAAAACAAAAAAGAAAGCAAAAAAACTGGAAAACATATTAAAAAAAGTGCCACCTACTGGGCCACCACGTCTTGCATACGACTAGAAACCCGCTAGTGGGGCCAGGATGCAGGCCCGCAATAGGCCCAGTAGGCCCACAGGCACAGAGAGTGGATTTAGGCCCGTAAGCCTGCAATAGAGAGGAGCTCGAAGTGGTCGGCTCGGCAGGGCTTATAAACAACTCCGAGCCCCTCTCAGCTAGCGAGGTGGGACTAAACATGGCACCGCGCCAGTTCCAGCACACGATCTTTGGTCCCGGTTGGTGGCACCAACCGGGACTAATGGGGGGAATTGGTACCGGTTCGTAGCACCAACCGGGACCAATGCCCCCCTTTAGTCCTAGTTGGTGCCACCAACCGGGACCAAAGGTCTTTGTGTTCCCGCCCTTTGGGCTGCTAAAAAGAGGCATTTGGTCCCGGTTGGTGGTACCAACCGGGACCAAAAGGGTGCATTGGTCCTGATTCGTGCCAAGAACCGGGACTAAAGCTTCATGTATATAAGGAACACTTGTGAAATTTTTGGTTTTCATGTTGCAGTTTGCCCCCGACGACGCGCGCGGAGACCTCCTCGACGCCGCAAATGGCAAATAATGTAATGCGAGGGATAAGAGTTTGTGATGGGTACTTGGTATGTCTTGACTTGTGCGTAGACTCCCCGGCAACGGCGACAGAAATCCTTCTTGCTACCTCTTGAGCACTGCGTTGGTTTTCCCTTGAAGAGGAAAGGGTGATGCAGTAAAGTAGCGTAAGTATTTCCCTTAGTTTTTGAGAACCAAGGTATCAATCCAGTAGGAGACCACGCTCAAGTCCCACGCACCTACACAAACAAATAAGAACCTTGCAACCAACGCGATAAAGGGGTTGTCAATCCCTTCATGGCCACTTGCAAAAGTGAGATCTAATAGAGATGATAAGATAATATTTTTGGTATTTTTATGATAAAGACTAAAAGTAAAGAAAGCAAAATAAACGACGCCAATGATAGCTTGTTGACGGGAGATTAATATGATGGAAAATAGACCCCGGGGCCATAGGTTTCACTAGTGGCTTCTCTCAAGATAGCATAAGTATTACGGTGGGTGAACAAATTACCGTCGAGCAATTGATAGAATTGAGCATAGTTACAAGAATATCTAGGTATGATCATGTATATAGGCATCACGTCCGTGACAAGTAGACCGACTCCTGCCTGCATCTACTACTATTACTCCACACATCGACCGCTATCCAGCATGCATCTAGAGTATTAAGTTCATAAGAACGGAGTAACGCTTTAAGCAAGATGACATGATGTAGAGGAATAAACTCATGCAATATGATATAAACTCCATCTTTTTATCCTCGATGGCAACAATACAATACGTGTCGTTTACCCTACTATCACTGGGATCGAGCACCGCAAGATTGAACCCAAAGCTAAGCACTTCTCCCATTGCAAGAAAGATCAATCTAGTAGGCCAAACCAAACTGATAATTCGAAGAGACTTGCAAAGATAACCAATCATACATAAAAGAATTCAGAGGAGATTCAAATATTGTTCATAGATAATCTTGATCATAAACCCACAATTCATCGGATCTCGACAAACACACCGGAAAAGAAGATTACATCGAATAGATCTCCAAGAGAATCAAGGAGAACTTTGTATTGGGATCCAAAGAGACAGAAGAAGCCATCTAGCTAATAACTATGGACCCGAAGGTCTGAGGTAAACTACTCACACATCATCGGAGAGGCTATGGTGTTGATGTAGAAGCCCTCCGTGATCGATGCCCCCTCCAGCGGAGCGCCAGAAAAGGCTCCAAGATGGGATCTCACGGGTACAGAAGGTTGCGGCGGTGGAAATAGGGTTTTGGCTCCGTATATGATGTTTCCAGGGTATATGAGTATATATAGGTGAAAGAGGTCGGTCAGGAGAGCTACGAGGGGCCCACGAGGGTGGGGGCACGTCCAGGGGGGCAGGCGCGCCTCCCTGCCTCGTGGCCTCCTCGTTTATTGCTTGACGTCCACTCCAAGTCCTCTGGATCACGTTTGTTCCGAAAATCACGTTACCGAAGGTTTCATTCCGTTTGGACTCCGTTTGATATCCTTTTCCTTCGAAACACTGAAATAGGCAAAAAAACAGCAATTTGGGCTGGGCCTCCGGTTAATAGGTTAGTCCCAAAAATAATATAAAAGTGTATAATAAAGCCCATTAAACGTCCAAAACAGAATATATAATAGCATGGAACAATAAAAAATTATAGATACGTTGGAGATGTATCAAGCATCCCCAAGCTTAATTCCTGCTCGTCCTCGAGTAGGTAAATGATAAAAACAGATTTTTTGATGTGGAATGCTACTAAGCATAATTTTCAATGTAATTCTCTCAATTGTGGCATGAATATTCAGGTTCGAAAGATTCAAGATAAAAGTTTAATATTGACATAAAAGTAATAATACTTCAAGCATACTAACTAAGCAATTATGTCTTCTCAAAATAACATGGCCAAAGAAAGTTTATCCCTACAAAATCATATAGTTTGGTCATGCTCCATTTTCGTCACACAAGAATGCTCTCACCATGCACAATCCCGATGACAAGCCAAGCAATTGTTTCATACTTTAGTAATCTCAAACTTTTTCAACTTTCACGCAATATATGAGCGTGAGCCACGGATATAGCACTATGGGTGGAATAGAATATGATGATGGGAGTTATGTGGAGAAGACAAAAAAGGAGAAAGTCTCACATTGACGCGGCTAATCATGCAAGGCAATATGACAATGATGAAGCGTGTCATGATAAACGGAATGGTGGAAAGTTGCATTGCAATATATCTCAGAATGGCTATGGAAATGCCATAATAGGTAGGTATGGTGGCTGTTTTGAGGAAGATATAAGGTTTATGTGTGATAGAGCGTATCGTATCACGGGGTTTGGATGCACCGGCGAAGTTTGCACCAACTCTCAAGGTGAGAAAGGGCAATGCACGGTACCGAAGAGGCTAGCAATGATGGAAGGGTGAGAGTGCGTATAATCCATGGACTCAACATTAGTCATAAAGAACTCACATACTTATTACAAAAATCTACAAGTCATCAAAAACCAAGCACTACGCGCATGCTCCTAGGGGGATAGATTGGTAGGAAAAGACCATCGCTCGTCCCCGACCGCCACTCATAAGGAGGACAATCAAAGAACACCTCATGTTTCAAATTTGTTACACAACATTTAGCATACGTGCATGCTACGGGACTTGCAAACTTCAACAGAAGTATTTCTCAAATTCACAACTACTCAACTAGCACAACTTTAATATCACTACCTCCATATCTCAAAACAATCATCAAACATCAAACTTCTCTTAGTATTCAACGCACTTATAAGAAAGTTTTTACTAATCTTGGATGCCTATCATATTAGGACTAATTTCACAATTTAAGCAAATTACCATGCTGTTTTGTAGGACTCTCAAAATAATATAAGTGAAGCATGAGAGAACAATAATTTCTATAAAACAAAACCACCACCATGCTCTAAAAGATATAAGTGAAGCACTAGAGCAAAAACTATATAGCTCAAAGATATAAGTGAAGCACATAGAGTATTCTAATGAATTCCGAATCATGTGTGTCTCTCTCAAAAGTGTATTCAGCGAGGATGATTGTGGTAAACTAAAAAGCAAAGACTCAAATCATACAAGACGCTCCAAGAAAAACACATATCATGTGGTGAATAAAAATACAGCCCCAATTAAAGTTACCGATAGACGACGACGAAAGAGGGGATGCCTTCCGGGGCATCCCCAAGCTTAGGCTTTTGGTTGTCTTTGAATTTTACCTTGGGGTGACTTGGGCATCCCCAAGCTTAGGCTCTTGCCAATCCTTGTTCCATAATCCATCAAATCTTTACCCAAAACTTGAAAACTTCACAACACAAAACTTAACAGAAAATCTCGTGAGCTCCGTTAGCGAAAGAAAACAAAACACCACTTCAAGGTACTGTAATGAACTCATTCTTTATTGATATTGGTGTTAAACCTACTGTATTCCAACTTCCCTATGGTTTATAAACTCTTTTACTAGCCATAGATTCATCAAAATAAGCAAACAACACGCGAAAAACAGAATCTGTCAAAAACAGAACAGTCTGTAGTAATCTGTATCTAACGCAAACTTCTGGAACTCAGAAAAATCTACCAAAATAGGAGGACCTATATAATTTGTTTATTGATCTACTGCAATTGGAATCAGTATTTTATCACGTTCTGGTGATTTTAACAATTGTTTTCGTGAGCAGAAAGTTTCTGACTTTTTCAGCAAGATCAAATAACTATCATCCAAGAAGATCCTATAGGTTTTACTTGGCACAAACACTAATTAAAACATAAAACCACTTCTAACCAGAGGCTAGATCAATTATTTATTACTAAGCAGAACCAAAAAGCAAGAAACAAAAATAAAATTGGGTTGCCTCCCAACAAGCGCTATCGTTTAACGCCCCTAGCTAGGCATTGATAATTTTAATGATGCTCACGTCAAAGACGAGAATTAAAGCACAAAGAGAGCATCATAGAACATGTGATAAACACATCTAAGTCTAACATACTTCCTATGAATAGGCATCTTATAGGCAAACAAATTATCATAGCAAGCAAAAACTAGCATATGCAAGGAAGCGGGAAGAAACAATAGCAATCTCAACATAACGAGAGGTAATTTAGTAACATGAAAATTTCTACAATCATATTTTCCTCTCTCATAATAATTACATGTGGGATCATAAGCAAATTCAACAAAATAGCTATCACATAAAATATTTTCAACACGATCCACATGCATGCAAAGTTGACACTCTTCCAAAATAGTGGGATTAACATTAACTAAAGTCATGACCTCTCCAAACCCACTTTTATCAAAAACTTCGTAAGATTGAACATTCTCCAAATATGTGGGATCTAAGGTTGACACTCTTCCAAACCCACTTTCAATATTATTGCAAACATTATAATCAATCTCATATTCATCATGGGGCTTCAATAAATTTTCAAGATCAAAAGAAGTATCACCCCAATCATGATCATTGCAACAAATAGTAGACATAGCAAAACTAGCATCCCGAAGCTTAGGGTTTTGCATATTATTAGCACAATTGGCATCAATAGAATTTATAATAACATCATTGCAATCATGCTTTTCATCAAAGGAACTATCAAGTATGGGCGCAATAGCAACGATCTCATGTTTAACATAAGGAACTATAGCAAATTCGTCTTCAAAAATATTGGCATCATGGCCACAAGAATAGCAAGCATCATGTTCATCAAGGGAAATTTCAATCAAATCATCGGAATCATCATTATCTATAGATTCATGCATATCATTATTTTCTTCAGAAGCAACGGTCATTCTTTGAATAAATTCTTTGACATAGACATTATGAGCATAGTTTTGATACGTCCATTTTGCATCATGCTTTTATATCGATATTTATTGCATTATGGGTTGTTATCACACATTATGTCACAATACTTATGCCTATTCTCTCTTATTTTACAAGGTTTACATAAGGAGGGAGAATGCCGGCAGCTGGAATTCTGGGCTGGAATAGGAGCAAATATTAGAGACCTATTCTGCACAACTCCAAAAGTCCTGAAACTCCACGAAAGTTGTTTTTGGAAATAATAAAAAATACTGAGCGGAAGAAATACCAGAAGGGGCCCACACCCTGGCCACGAGGGTGGGGGGCGCGCCCTACCCCCTGGGCATGCCCCCTGCCTCGTGGGCCCCCTGTTGGCCCTCCCATGCCCATCTTCTACTATGTGAAGTCTTTCATCCGAAGAAAAATGATAAGCAATCTTTCGGGACGAGACTCCGCCGCCACGAGGCGGAACCTTGGCGGAACCAATCTAGGGCTCCGGCGGAGCTGTTCTGCCGGGGACACTTCCCTCCGGGAGGGGAAAATCATCGCCATCGTCATCACCAACACTCCTCTCATCAGGAGAGGGCCAATCTCCATCAACATCTTCACCAGCACCATCTCCTCTCGAACCCTAGTTCATCTCTTGTATCCAATTCTTTTCTCCAAGTCTAGGATTGGTACCTGTAGGTTGCTAGTAGTGTTGATTACTCCTTGTAGTTGATGCTAGTTGGTTTATTTGGTGGAAGATCATATGTTCAGATCCTATATGCATATTAATACTCCTCTGATTATGAACATGAATATGCTTTGTGAGTAGTTACGTTTGTTCCTGAGGACATGGGAGAAGTCTTGCTATTAGTAGTCATCTGAATTTGGTATTCGTTCGATATTTTGATGAGATGTATGTTGTCTCTCCTCTAGTGGTGTTATGTGAACGTCGACTACATGACACTTCACCATTATTTGGGCCTAGAGGAAGGCATTGGGAAGTAATAAGTAGATTATGGGTTGCTAGAGTGACAGAAGCTTAAACCCTAGCTTATGCGTTGCTTTGTGAGGGGCTGATTTGGATCCATATGTTTCATGCTATGTTTAGGTTTACCTTAATACTTATTTTGTAGTTGTGGATGCTTGCAATAGGGGTTAATCATAAGTGGGATGCTTGTCCAAGTAAGGACAGCACCCAAGCACCGGTCCACCCACATATCAAATTATCAAAGTACCGAACGCGAATCATATGAACATGATGAAAACTAGCTTGACGATAATTCCCATGTGTCCTCGGGAGCGCTTTTCTCTATATAAGAGTTTGTCCAGGCTTGTCCTTTGCTACAAAAAGGATTGGGCCACCTTGCTGCACTTTATTTACTTTTGTTACTTGTTGCTCGTTATAAATTATCCTATCACAAAACTATCTGTTACCTATAATTTCAGTGCTTCAGAGAATACCTTGCTGAAAACCGCTTATCATTTCCTTCTGCTCCTCGTTGGGTTCGACACTCTTACTTATCGAAAGGACTACGATAGATCCCCTATACTTGTGGGTCATCAAGACTATTTTCTGCCGCCGTTGCCGGGGAGTGAAGCGCCTTTGGTAGGTGGAATTTGGTAAGGAAAAATTTATATAGTGTGCTGAAATTTACTGTCACTTGTTACTATGGAAAGTAATCCTCTGAGCGGCTTGTTCGGGGTATCTTCACCCCGGCCAGTAGAGCAAAGAGTTGCTCCTCAACCTACTGAACCTACTGAAAATGAAAATGTCTACTTTGAAATTCCTTCGGGTATGGTAGAAAAACTGCTAGCTAATCCTTTTGCAGGAGATGGAACATTACATCCTGATGAGCACCTAATCTATGTGGATGAGGTTTGTGGATTATTTAAGCTTGCAGGTATGCCCAATGATGTTATTAAGAAGAAGGTCTTCCCTTTATATTTGAAGGGAGATGCATTGACATGGTATAGGCTATGTGATGATATGGGATCATGGAACTACAAATGATTGAAATTGGAATTTCATCAAAAGTTTTATCCTATGCATCTTGTTCATCATGATCGCAATTATATATATAATTTTTGGCCTCGCGAAGGAGAAAGCATCGCTCAAGCTTGGGGGAGGCTTAAATCAATGTTATATTCATGCCCCAATCATGAGCTCTCAAGAGAAATGATTATCCAAAAAATTTATGCTCGGCTTTCTGATAACAATCGCACCATGCTCGATACTTCTTGTGCTGGCTCTTTTATGATGAAGACTATTGAATTCAAATGGGATTTATTGGAAAGAATTAAACACAACTCTGAAGACTGGGATCTCGACGAAGGTAAGGAGTCAGGTATGACACCTAAGTTTGATTGTGTTAAATCTTTTATGGATACCGATGTTTTCCGTAAATTTAGTACTAAATATGGACTTGACTCTGAGATAGTAGCTTCTTTCTGTGAATCTTTTGCTACTCATGTTGATCTCCCTAAGGAGAAGTGCTTTAAATATCATCCTCCCATAGAAGTAAAAGTAGTTGCACCTATTAAAGTTGAAGAAAAGACTATCACTTATAATGATCCTATTGTTCCTACTGCTTATGTTGAGAAACCACCTTTTCCTGTTAGGATAAAAGATCATGCTAAAGCTTCAACTGTGGTTCGTAAAAGAAATATTAGAACTTATACACCTCCTGAGCAAGTTAAAGTTGAACCTAATATTGCTATTGTTAAAGATCTCTTGGCTGATAATATTGATGGGCATGTTATTTATTTCTGTGATGAAACTGCTAGAATTGCTAAAACTTGTGCTAAAGATAAACAAAGACCTGTGGTAGGCATGCCTGTTATTTCTGTTAAAATAGGAGATCATTGTTCTCATGGCTTGTGTGATATGGGTGCTAGTGCTAGTGCAATACCTATTGACTTATACAAAGAAATTATGCATGATATTGCACCTGCTGAGTTAGAAGATATTGATGTCACAATTAAACTTGCCAATAGAGATACTATTTCACCAATTGGGATTGTTAGAGATGTTGAAGTCTTGTGTGGGAAAAGTAAATATCCTGCTGATTTTCTTGTTCTTGGTTCTCCACAAGATAGCTTTTGTCCCATTATATTTGGTAGACCCTTCTTAAACACTATTAATGCTAGGATAGACTTCGAAAAGGATGTTGTTACTATTGGTTTGGGTGATATGTCTCATGAGTTTAATTTCTCTAAATTTCATAGACAACACCGTGAAGAGGAATTTGCCTAGTAAAGATGAAATTATTGGTCTTGCTTCTATTGTCGTACCTCCTAGTGATCCTTTAGGACAATATTTGCTAGACCATGAAAATGATATGTTTAAGAATGAAAGAAGGGAAATAGATGAAGTGTTCTTTAAATAGGGTCCTATTCTGAAACACAACTTGCCTATTGAAATCCTAGGGGATCCTCCTCCGCCCAAGGGTGATCCCGTGTTTGAGCTTAAACCATTGCCTGATACTCTTAAATATGCTTATCTTAATGAAAAGAACATATACCCTGTTATTATTAGTGCTAACCTTTCAGAGAAGGAGGATGAAAAATTATTGAAAACTCTTAAGAAGCACCGTGCTGCTATTGGATATACTCTTGATGATCTTAAGGGCATTAGTCCCACTCTATGTCAACACAAAATAAATTTGGAGAAAGATGACAAACCAATTATTGATCACCAACGACGGCTGAATCCTAAAATGAAAGAAGTGGTAAGAAAGGAAATACTAAAGCTCCTTGAGGCAGGTATAATTTATCCCGTTGCTGATAGTCAGTGGGTAAGTCCTGTCCATTGTGTCCCTAAGAAGGGAGGTATTACTGTCGTTCCTAATGATAAAGATGAATTGGTTCCTCAAAGAATTATTACAGGTTATAGGATGGTAATTGATTTCCCCAAATTAAATAAAGCTACTAAAAAAGATCATTACCCCTTACCTTTTATTGATCAAATGCTAGAAAGATTATCCAAACATACACATTTTTGCTTTCTAGATGGTTATTCTTGTTTCTCTCAAATACCTGTGTCAGCTGATGATCAAGCTAAGACCACTTTTACCTGTCCTTTCGGTACTTTTGCTTACAGACGTATGCCTTTTTGTTTATGTAATGCACTTGCTAGCTTTCAAAGATGCATGATGGCTATATTCTCTGACTTTTGTGAAAAGATTTGTGAGGTTTTCATGGACGATTTCTCCGTTTATGGATCCTCTTTTGATGATTGCTTGAGCAACCTTGATCGAGTTTTGCAGAGATGTGAAGAAACTAATCTTGTCTTGAATTGGGAAAAGTGCCACTTTATGGTTAATGAAGGTATTGTCTTGGGGCATAAAATTTCTGAAAGAGGTATTGAAGTTGATAAAGCTAAAGTTGATGCTATTGAAAAGATGCCATGTCCCAAGGACATCAAAGGTATAAGAAGTTTCCTTGGTCACGCCGGATTTTATAGGAGGTTCATTAAGGACTTCTCAAAAATTTCTCGGCCTCTGACTAATTTATTACAAAAAGATATACCATTTGTCTTTGATGATGATTGTGTAGAAGCATTTGAAATACTTAAGAAAGCATTGATCTCTGCACCTATTGTTCAGCCACCTGATTGGAATTTACCTTTTGAAATTATGTGTGATGCTAGTGATTATGCTGTAGGTGCTATTCTAGGGCAAAGAGTGGATAAGAAATTAAATGTTATTCAATATGCTAGTAAAACTCTAGACAATGCTCAGAGAAATTATGCTACTACTGAAAAAGAATTTTTAGCAGTTGTATTTGCTTGTGATAAGTTCAGACCTTATATTGTTTATTCCAAAGTAACTATTCACACTGATCATGCTTCTATTAAATATCTTATGGAAAAGAAAGATGTTAAACCTAGAATTATTAGATGGGTTCTCTTGCTACAAGAATTTGATTTACATATTATTGATAGAAAGGGAGCTAAGAACCCCGTTGCAGACAACTTGTCTAGGTTAGAAAATGTTCTTGATGACCCACTACCTATTGATGGTAACTTTCCTGATGAACAATTAAATGTCATAAATGCTGCTCATACTGCTCCATGGTATGCTAATTACGCTAATTACATTGTTGCTAAATTTATACCACCTAGTTTCACATACCAGCAAAAGAAAAAAAATTCTATGATTTGAGACATTACTTTTGGGATGACCCACATCTTTATAAAGAAGGAGTAGATGGTGTTATTAGGCGTTGTGTACCTGAGCATGAACAAGAACAGATCCTACGCAAGTGTCGCTCCGAGGCTTATGGAGGACACCACGCTGGAGATAGAACTGCACATAAGGTATTGCAATCCGGTTTTTATTGGCCTACTCTCTTCAAGGATGCCCGTAAGTTTGTCTTATCTTGTGATGAATGTCAAAGAATTGGTAATATTAGTAGACGTCAAGAAATGCCTATGAATTATTCACTTGTTATTGAACCATTTGATGTTTGGGGCTTTGATTATATGGGACCTTTTCCTGCCTCTAATGGATACACACATATTTTAGTTGTTGTTGATTACGTTACTAAGTGGGTAGAAGCTATTCCAACTAGTAGTGCTGATCATAACACTTCTATTAAGATGCTTAAAGAAGTTATTTTTCCGAGGTTTGGAGTCCCCAGATAGTTAATGACTGATGGTGGTTCACATTTTATTCATGGTGCCTTCCATAAAATGCTTGCTAAGTATGATGTTAATCATAGAATTGCATCTCCTTATCATCCACAGTCTAGTTGTCAAGTAGAATTGAGTAATAGAGAACTCAAATTAATTTTGCAAAAGACTGTTAATAGATCTAGAAAGAATTGGTCCAAGAAACCTGATGATGCATTATGGGCCTATAGAACTGCATATAAAAATCCTATGGGTATGTCTCCGTATAAAATGGTTTATGGAAAAAGCATGTCACTTACCTCTCGAACTAGAACATAAGGCATATTGGGCCATTAAAGATCTCAACTATGATTTCAAACTTGCCGGTGAGAAGAGGTTATTTGACATTAGCTCACTTGATGAATGGAGAACCCAAGCCTATGAGAATGCCAAGTTGTTTAAAGAAAAGGTTAAAAGATGGCATGACAAAAGAATACAAAAGCGTGAGTTTAATGTAGGTGATTATGTATTGCTATACAACTCTCGTTTAAGATTTTTTGTAGGAAAACTTCTCTCTAAATGGGAAGGCCCTTACGTTATCGAGGAGGTCTGTCGTTCCGATGCCATAAAAATCAACAACTTCGAAGGCACAAATCCGAAGGTGGTGAACGGTCAAAGAATCAAACATTATATCTCAGGTAATCCTATAAATGTTGAAACCAATGTTATTGAAACCGTAACCCCGGAGGAATACATAAGGGACACTTTCCAGAACGTTTCAGACTCCGAAAAGGAATAGGTATGTGGTACGGTAAGTAAACCGACTCCAAAACAGTTCTAATGGCAATTTTTCTCCGTTTTGGAATATTTAGAAAAATAGGAAAATAAGAAGCAGTCCGGGAAGGACACGAGGCCTCCACGAGGATGGAGGGCGCGCCCTACCCCCTGGGCGCGCCCCTGCCTCATGGGCACCTTGTGTGCTCTCCGGACTCCATTTTCTTGCACGATACGTATTTTGGTCGGTAAAAATTCATTATATAATCTCCCAAAGGTCTTAACTCCTGTATCACGCAAATATCCTCTGTTTTCGTTTCGAGTTGTTGCTGCTGCAGTTTAGAGCAAGATGTCTTCTCAAGAGTTAGTCGGGGAGAGCCGGGTGTCTCATCCGGCATCGAGATCAAGGACAAACAGCAATGCTGACCACTTCGGGCCAGCAACGGAGGAAGAGATGGAGGCTGATTTGAAGAGGATAGACGCCATGGAGGAGGATCAAGAAGTCAATTCTCGCTTCCGAGCTGGATTCACAATGGGGGAACTACAGAGCTCGGCTATTCCAAACTCGGGTATCCCTTCCAATGTTAGATTTCTTTCTTATGAAAATATGAAGAGTGTCACTTGTTCTCCCGCAGCTATGCAACACCCTTGGATGCAAGGAGCTTTGGCCGTTACAGGAAAGCTTCGTAAGGAGATAATGGATCTCAAGCAGCAACTCAATAAGCTCGAAGAAGAGAATCGTCTCCTGAGGAGTATCATCGGCAAGAATATCACACCATCACCTCCGAAGAAGGAAACATAATCACATGGGTATGGGCACTCCCCTTGGCAACTGCCAAGCTTGGGGGAGGTGCCCGGGTATCGTATCACCATCACATCTCCTATATTTACCATTTTTCTTAGTTCAATCCTTTTAGTATTATCTTAATCTAGTAGAATAAAGTTTTTGGTATGATCTAGTTTTGAGTTTTGCCTTATGATCCCTCTATGTAATCGAGTCCGTGAGTTATATAATAAAGATTAGTAATGAGTCAAGGGCTTGATTATTTTGCCATGATCTTGAGTGCATAAAAGAAAAGAAAAATAAAGAATAAAAAGAAACAAAGAGATCATATTGATCTTATGGAGAGTAATGACTTCACATATAAAGAGTATGATGATTAAAAGTTGTTGAGAGTTGACAAACATAGTTTTGGTAATCGTTCAATTAATAGGAAGTAATAAAGAAAGAGAGGTTTCACATATAAATATACTATCCTGGGCATCTTTTATGATTGTGAGCACTCATTAAAATATGACATGCTAAAGAGTTGATGTTGGACAAGGAAGACAACGTAATGGGTTATGTTTTCTTATATCTGAGATAAAGTATATTGTCATGGATCATCCAACATGTTGAGCTTGCCTTTCCCCCTCATGCTAGCCAAATTCTTTGCACCAAGTAGAGATACTACTTGTGCTTCCAAATACCCTTAAACCCAGTTTTGCCATGAGAGTCCACCATATCTACCTATGGATTGAGTAAGATCCTTCAAGTAAGTTGTCATCAGTGCAAGCAATAAAAATTGCTCTCTAAATATGTATGATTGATTGGTGTGGAGGAAATAAGCTTTATACGATCTTGTGATGTGGAAGAAATAAAAGCGACGGACTGCATAATAAAGGTCTATATCACAAGTGGCAATATAAAGTGACGTTCTTTCGCATTAAGATTTTGTGCATCCAACCCTAAAAGCGCATGGCAACCTCTGCTTCCCTCTGCGAAGGGCCTATCTTTTATTATTATCTTCTACCCTATGCAAGAGTCGTGGTGATCTTCACCTTTCCTTTTTACATTTTATCCTTTGGCAAGCACAGTGTGTTGGAAAGTTCCTGATACATATATCTAATTGGATGTAAGTTAGCATGAACTATTATTGTTGACATTACCCTTGAGGTAAAAGGTTGGGAGGCGAAACTATAAGCCCCTATCTTTCTCTGTGTCCGATTAAAACTCCGTAACCACAAGTATTGCGTGAGTGTTAGCAATTGTGAAAGACTAAATGATAGTTGAGTATGTGGACTTGCTGGAAAGCTCTGACATAGACTCTTTCTGATGTTATGATAAATTGCAATTGCTTCAATGACTGAGATTATAGTTTGTTGGTTCTCAATAAAGTTTCTGATTCATACATTGCATTGTGAATAGATTATTACTTGAGCATAAGAAATCATATGACAATATCCATATATGTTGCTGTTATAAGATTAACCATGATGCCCTCATGTCTGTATTTTATTTTATCGACACCTCTACCTCTAAACATGTGGACATATTTATCGTTATCGGCTTCCGCTTGAGGACAAGCGAGGTCTAAGCTTGGGGGAGTTGATACGTCCATTTTGCATCATGCTTTTATATAGATATTTATTGCATTATGGGCTATTATCACACATTATGTCACAATACTTATGCCTATTCTCTCTTATTTTACAAGGTTTACATAAGGAGGGAGAATGCCGGCAGCTGGAATTCTGGGCTGGAAAAGGAGCAAATATTAGAGACCTATTCTGCACAACTCCAAAAGTCCTGAAACTCCACGAAAGTTGTTTTTGGAAATAATAAAAAATACTGAGCGGAAGAAATACCAGAGGGGGCCCACACCCTGGCCACGAGGGTGGGGGCGCGCCCTACCCCCTGGGCACGCCCCCTGCCTCGTGGGCCCCCTGTTGGCCCTCCGGTGCCCATCTTCTGATATATGAAGTCTTTCGTCCGAAGAAAAATCATAAGCAAGATTTCGGGACGAGACTCCGCCGCCACGAGGCGGAACCTTGGCGGAACCAATCTAGGGCTCCGGTGGAGCTGTTCTGCCGGGACACTTCCCTCCGGGAGGGGGAAATCATCGCCATCGTCATCACCAATGCTCCTCTCATCGGGAGAGGGCCAATCTCCATCAACATCTTCACCAGCACCATCTCCTCTCAAACCCTAGTTCATCTCTTGTATCCAATTCTTGTCTCCAAGTCTAGGATTGGTACCTGTAGGTTGCTAGTAGTGTTGATTACTCCTTGTAGTTGATGTTGGTTTATTTGGTGGAAGATCATATATTCAGATCCTATATGCATATTAATACTCCTCTGATTATGAACATGAATATGCTTTGTGAGTAGTTACGTTTGTTCCTGAGGACATGGGAGAAGTCTTGCTATTAGTAGTCATGTGAATTTGGTATTCGTTTGATATTTTGATGAGATGTATGTTATCTCTCCTCTAGTGGTGTTATGTGAACGTCGACTACATGACACTTCACCATTATTTGGGCCTAGAGGAAGGCATTGGGAAGTAATAAGTAGATGATGGGTTGCTAGAGTGACAGAAGCTTAAACCCTAGTTTATGCGTTGCTTCGTAAGGGGCTTATTTGGATCCATATGTTTCATGCTATGGTTAGGTTTACCTTAATACTTCTTTTGTAGTTGCGGATGCTTGCAACAGGGGTTAATGATAAGTGGGATGCTTGTCCAAGTAAGTCAGCACCCAAGCGCCGGTCCACCCACATATCTAATTATCAAAGTACCGAACGCGAATCATATGAACGTGATGAAAACTAGCTTGACGATAATTCCCATGTGTCCTCGGGAGCGCTTTTCTCTATATAAGAGTTTGTCCAGGCTTGTCCTTTGCTACAAAAGGATTGGGCCACCTTGCTGCACTTTATTTACTTTTGTTACTTGTTGCTCGTTATAAATTATCTTATCACAAAACTAACTGTTACCTATAATTTCAGTGCTTCCATAGAATACCTTGCTGAAAACCGCTTATCATTTCCTTCTGCTCCTCGTTGGGTTCGACATTCTTACTTATCAAAAGGACTATGATAGATCCCCTATACTTGTGGGTCATCAAGTTTTCATAGCAATATTTAAGTATGTCAAAATTTTCAGATTCGTAGAGGGTAATATCATACTTTTCAATCAAAGAAGCAACTTCATAAGCACCCTTAAAAGCGACAAATTCTTCAGTTTGCTCGATATCATAGTAACTATAAACACCCTTTGCATAAGAAGATAAGATTTCATTATCATTAAACTCACATAGGTAAGGAAGGTGTTTTGTAGGGTCCTTAGAGCAACAAGTAAAATCACAAATTTCACAAAGATTCCAAGCATAACACAGCAATCTGTTTATTTGATCCCATAAGAGTCTCCCTTTTTCAGACAAACGGTGACGCACAAAATGAGCATGCTCATCTAAAGATTTCCCATCAATTAGGCTAGTTGGGGTATCAGCACAAACGCATAAGGATCGAAGATGATCCAAGTAGAACACTTTAAGTGGATCCATATCAATAGATTTTTAGCAAGCAAAGATGCAAGCACATAGAAGGCACATGGCAATAAAAGCAAACGAAAAAGACGAACGGAAGAGGGCGAATAAAACGGCAAGGGTGAAGTGGGGGAGAGGAAAACGAGAGGCAAATGGCAAATAATGTAATGCGAGGGATAAGAGATTGTGATGGGTACTTGGTATGTCTTGACTTTTGCGTAGACTCCCAGGCAACGGCGCCAGAAATCCTTCTTGCTACCTCTTGAGCACTACGTTGGTTTTCCCTTGAAGAGGAAAGGGTGATGCAATAAAGTAGCGTAAGTATTTCCCTCAGTTTTTGAGAACCAAGGTATCAATCTAGTAGGAGACCACGCTCAAGTCCCACGCACCTACACAAACAAATAAGAACCTTGCAACTAACGCGATAAAGGGGTTGTCAATCCCTTCACGACCACTTGCAAAAGTGAGATCTAATAGAGATGATAAGATAATATTTTTGGTATTTTTATGATAAAGACTAAAAGTAAAGAAAGCAAAATAAACGGCGCCAGAAATAGCTTGTTGACGGGAGATTAATATGATGGAAAATAGACCCGGGGGCCATAGGTTTCACTAGTGGCTTCTCTCAAGATAGCATAAGTATTACGGTGGGTGAACAAATTACTGTCGAGCAATTGATAGAATTGAGCATAGTTATGAGAATATCTAGGTATGATCATGTATATAGGCATCATGTCCGTGACAAGTAGACCGACTCCTGCCTGCATCTACTACTATTACTCCACACATCAACCGCTATCCAGCATACATCTAGAGTATTAAGTTCATAAGAACGGAGTAACGCTTTAAGCAAGATGACATGATGTAGAGGGATAAACTCATGCAATATGATGTAAACCCCATCTTTTTATCCTCGATGGTAACAATACAATACGTGTCGTTTCCCCTACTGTCACTGGGATCGAGCACCACAAGATTGAACCCAAAGCTAAGCACTTCTCCCATTGCAAGAAAGATCAATCTAGTAGGCCAAACCAAACTGATAATTCGAAGAGACTTGCAAAGATAACCAATCATACATAAAAGAATTCAGAGGAGATTCAAATATTGTTCATAGATAATCTTGATCATAAACCCACAATTCATCGGATCTCGACAAACACACCGCAAAAGAAGATTACATCGAATAGATCTCCAAGAGAATCAAGGAGAACTTTGTATTGGGATCCAAAGAGACAGAAGAAGCCATCTAGCTAATAACTATGGACCCAAAGGTCTGAGGTAAACTACTCACACATCATCGGAGAGGCTATGGTGTTGATGTAGAAGCCCTCCGTGATCGATGCCCCCTCCGGCGGAGCGCCAGAAAAGGCTCCAAGATGGGATCTCACGGGTACAGAAGGTTGCGGCGGTGGAAATAGGGTTTTGGCTCCGTATATGATGTTTCCAGGGTATATGAGTATATATAGGTGAAAGAGGTCGGTCAGGAGAGCTACGAGGGGCCCACGAGGGTGGGGGCACGCCCAGGGGGGCAGGCGCGCCTCCCTGCCTCGTGGCCTCCTCGTTTATTGCTTGACGTCCACTCCAAGTCCTCTGGATCACGTTTGTTCCGAAAATCACGTTACCGAAGGTTTCATTCCGTTTGGACTCCGTTTGATATCCTTTTCCTTCGAAACACTGAAATAGGCAAAAAAAACAGCAATTTGGGCTGGGCCTCCGGTTAATAGGTTAGTCCCAAAAATAATATAAAAGTGTATAATAAAGCCCATTAAACGTCCAAAACAGAATATATAATAGCATGGAACAATAAAAAATTATAGATACGTTGGAGATGTATCAAGCATCCCCAAGCTTAATTCCTGCTCGTCCTCGAGTAGGTAAATGATAAAAACAGATTTTTTGATGTGGAATGCTACTAAGCATAATTTTCAATGTAATTCTCTCAATTGTGGCATGAATATTCAGGTTCGAAAGATTCAAGATAAAAGTTTAATATTGACATAAAAGTAATAATACTTCAAGCATACTAACTAAGCAATTATGTCTTCTCAAAATAACATGGCCAAAGAAAGTTTATCCCTACAAAATCATATAGTTTGGTCATGCTCCATTTTCGTCACACAAGAATGCTCTCACCATG
The DNA here is from genome assembly GCF_002575655.3 of Aegilops tauschii subsp. strangulata. Taxonomy (NCBI): domain Eukaryota; kingdom Viridiplantae; phylum Streptophyta; class Magnoliopsida; order Poales; family Poaceae; genus Aegilops; species Aegilops tauschii. Next base: position 43,193,615 of record NC_053040.3, on the reverse strand, counting down.
CACAATCCCGATGACAAGCCAAGCAATTGTTTCATACTTTAGTAATCTCAAACTTTTTCAACTTTCACGCAATATATGAGCGTGAGCCACGGATATAGCACTATGGGTGGAATAGAATATGATGATGGGAGTTATGTGGAGAAGACAAAAAAGGAGAAAGTCTCACATTGACGCGGCTAATCAACGTTACCGAAGGTTTCATTCCGTTTGGACTCCGTTTGATATCCTTTTCCTTCGAGACACTGAAATAGGCAAAAAATAGCAATTTGGGCTGGGCCTCCGGTTAATAGGTTAGTCCCAAAAATAATATAGAAGTGTATAATAAAGCCCATTAAACGTCCAAAACAGAATATAAAATAGCATGGAACAATCAAAAATTATAGATACGTTGGAGACGTATCATGATACTCCTCCAAATTATGGTCAATACGTGCCACTAGTGCACGTGTTGAACCACGGTAACTTCTATGGAGATACCCTTGTAAGCTTTTTTACTATTACGACATCCGTGCATCTTTTGCATACTTCTAAAACTAGTACATCATTGCTAACTACAAAGTAATTACTATGTTTTTCAACAGAAAATCCCGATGGATTGTGTGCCTCATTTGATGTATCAGAATGGTCGCCTTGATGTTTTGAACATACAGCCAGGTCATTGATAATCCCCAAGTGCAGGGAATCATCGTAGCAATTCCCAAAGATGGAAGTGATAAGTATGGAGTGTCGAACCCACAAGGAGCTAAAGGTAAGATCAATATTCTCTCAAGTCCTATCAGCCACTGATACGACTCTACGTACACCGAACGTTTGCTTCCAACTATAAACGAGAAATAAAACTACATTGTGGGTATGAAGAGAATAAATTTGCATGGTATCGGAGAGCTAAAATATAAAAGTAGGTGTTGTTATCATAAAGTTAAAATATATTAATAAATATTATAAATAGCGAGTGTGAATAATGATGGATCGTTGTGCGAACTTGTCCTAGGCAATTGTTAACAAGACCGGTAGTCATCATTGCAATTTCATATGAGGGAGAGGCATAAGCTAACATACTTTCTCTACTTGGATCATAAGCACTTATAATTGGAACTCTAGCAAGCATCCGCAACTACTAAAGATCATTAAGGTGAAACCCAACCATAGCATTAAAGCATCAAGTCCTCTTTATTCCCATACGCAACAACCCCCTTACTCGGGTTTGTGTTTCAGTCAATCACCAACCCACTATAAGCGAATCACGAACGTATTGCAACACCCTATAGCGGGAATTCTCACACTTGCGTGACACGGAGAGCACCATAGGATAGCACCAATAATAAAACATACAACTCATACCAATCTAGATCCTCAATTAACCCAAAGACAAAGGATATCTACTCAAAACATCATAGGATGGCAACACATCATTGGATTATAATATGTGGCATAAAGCACCATGTTCAAGTAGGGATTACAGCGGGGTGCGGGAGAGTGGACCGCGTAAAAGAGATGAGGATGGTGATGGTGATGGTGATGTTGATGAAGACGATCACTGCGGCGATGATTCCCATCCCGATGGCACTCCGGCGCCACCGAGAGAGAGGAGGAGAGGTTCTCCCCCTTGTGCTTCCTCCTCCATGGCCTCCCCCCTAGACGGGGAGAGGTTCTCCCTCTGGTCCTTGGCCTTCATGGCGATGATGGCCTCTCCGGGATCCTCCTCCATGGCCTCCGGTGATGATGGCCCCCTCCGGCAGGGTGCCAGAGAGGGCCTAGATTGACTTCTCGTGGCTACAGAGGCTTGCGGCGGTCGAACTTCCGATCTAGGTTTCTTTCTGGAAGTTTGGGTATATATGAGAGGTGTTGGCGTCGAGAACAAGTCAGGGGGGACTCCGGACTGTCCACGAGGCAGGGAGGCGCGCCCCCACCCTCGTGGGCAGCCCGGGACTCTTCTGGCCCAACTCTTTGACTCCTTGGCCTTCTTCTGGTCCAAAAATAAGCTCCGTCAAGTTTCAGGTCAATTGGACTCCGTTTGGTTTTCCTTTTCTGCGATACTCTAAAAGAAGGAGAAAACAGAAACTGGCACTGGGCTCTAGGTTAATAGGTTAGTCCCAAAAATCATATAAAATAGCATATAAAACATCCAAGGTTGATAATATAATAGCATGAAGACTTCATAAATTATAGATACGTTGGAGACGTATCAGCATCCCCAAGCTTAATTCCTGCTCGTCCTCGAGTAGGTAAATGATAAAAGAAATAATTTATGAAGTGTGAATGCTAGCAAGTACTTAAGTTTGATCAATGATAGTTTCAATCACTTTTTCTAGCATCATTATATGTCATAACAGTAGCTCCTCTCATAAAACTTTTCATGATCAAGTAACAAGCTATTCACATGTTAAAGTATAGATCATAAAATTTCTTGAAACTAACAAACTATATTCTCAATCATCAAACAATTGCAATTCATCTTATTTTCAAGAAGTGTTTATGTCAGAGCTTTGATTCAGCAAACTCCACATACTCAACTATCATTTAATCTTTCACAATTGCTAACACTCACGTGATATTTATGGGTTCAAAGTTTTAATCGGACACAGAGAAAGATAGGGGCTTATAGTTTTGCCTCCCAACCTTTTACCTCAAGGGTAATGTCAACAATAATAGTTCATGATAACTTACATCCAATTGAATATATATATCGGGATCTTTCCAACACAATGTGCTTGCCAAAGGATAAAATGTAAAAAGGAAAGGTGAAGATCACCATGACTCTTGCATAAGGTAGAAGAATAAAAGTAAAAGATAGGCCCTTCGCAGAGGGAAGCAGAGGTTGTCATGCGCTTTTATGGTTGGATGCACAAAATCTTAATGCAAAAGAACGTCACTTTATATTGCCTCTTGTGATAGAGACCTTTATTATGCAGTCCGTCGCTTTTATTTCTTCCCTATCACAAGTTCGTATAAAGCCTATTTTCTTCGCACTAATAGATCATACATATTTAGAGGGCAATTTTTATTGCATGCACCGATGACAACTTACTTGAAGGATCTTACTCAATCCATAGGTAGGTATGGTGTACTCTCATGGCAAAACTAGTTTAAGGGACATTCGGAAGCACAAGTAGTATCTCAACTTGGTGCAAAGAATTTGGCTAGCATGAGGGGGAAAGGCAAGCTCAACATGTTGGATGATCCAAGACAATATACTTTATTTCGGATATAAGGAAACATAACCCATTACGTTGTCTTCCTTGTCCGACATCAACCTTTTAGCATGAGTAGCGACCAGACCTCAGATGGTCAAGTCTCTGTGCATCAGTGTCATCCCTGGATCAGTAATGCTGACACGCACAGTACTCGAAGGATTTATAACAGAGTAGCAATCACACACTTATTACATCGAATGTCTCCAAAACAGAACTTATTACAATAAATATGGCTTAAGGCCATCTAATAACGTTAACAGCGGAAGGCATGGATGATAAGTGAGTCCATCAACTCCAACGGCATCACTGAGTATAGAACCACGACCTAAGGCACCTTACTCGTCGTCTGAAAAGTCTGCAACATGAAACGTTGCAGCCCGAAAACGAGTCAGCACATGGAATATGCTGGCAATGTAACACATAGAGAGTAATGAAGAGAATAATGTTATACTACATGCATATATGGCTGGTAGAAGGCTCTATGGTTACAGTTTTGCGAAAAGCCAATTTTTCCCTACTGCAAAGGAATAAATTTTATTTAACTATCATGGTGGTTGTTAAACATTGAGAATGGTTGACAGCATTCTCAATCCCAATTAAGTATCATCATCAAAACCCAACAAAATTAATTAAAGTAACATGATGAGATTCACATGAAAATCCAGATACTAGATACTCAAGTTGTCCATAACCGGGGACACGGCTAACCATGATTAGATTGTACACTCTGCAGAGGTTTGCGCACTTTTCCCCACAAGACTCGATCTCCTCCGTTGGGATTCTCGCACTTCATGGTGTTTGAGAAACGGATGACCGAGACACAGTCTTTCAGAAGCGTTAACTCTCTACTCCGGGTAGACAGTACCACCTACATCCCCTACATCTGCTAGTCTACCTCTTCAAGAGCTCACACAACCTACTCAACTATGCTAGAGCCCATAATAGCTTGTGGCTGCACACGGAAGTTTCTAGCATGAATAATCTCATGATCCCTTTGAGCCTGGGTGGCGGTCCAAAAGAAAAACAGGCAATCCTGGAATACCCAGGTACCTCAATCCACCCAGATGTGTGTTTTAGTTGCCACCTTAAGTTTAACCATTAATTAACAATCTCACATCTGTCATGGTAACACTCAAACCCAATCCACGTCTACTAGCATAGCATAACAATATAAGCAAACGTAGAAGTAACTCCCAAGGGTTTGATAATAAACAGGGCAATAGGTACTACCTCATCTACTTCCAAGAACCCACAATTTAATTAGATCCTAATCATGCAATGTTGGAGGGTTGATCTAATGCAATAAAACTGGGTAGTAAAAGTGGTATGATCAAAGTGTTACTTGCCTTGCTGATGATCCGCGAAACCTAGCGATTCGAAGTAGCAAGCGGCGCACCCCGGGTACTCTATCGCAAACAAACAAGCATACAATAATTACTTATCTAATGCACAGGTAAAACTCAAATAAAGAGATTTAACCAGAAATTTCAACTTAAGAACTCCGGTTTGCAAAAAGAATCAAATCAAACGAAGCAACAAAAATCAAACGGCGAAAGAAACAAGCTTCGTTTACTAATCTGGACCTAAGTCAAATTTTACCGAAGCAAAAACTTGTTTGAGTTGGTTAAACGGAAAGAGGGCTTCGAGACGAAACTCTAGGCGCTTGAATCGCCTGATTCCGATAAACGAGCGAAAAGAAAAACGAAAACGAATAACATATCGGAAATCGCGACCTGGAATAATCGCAGAAAATCCGAGAAAAGAAAACTGACGAACAGTTTAACGAACGGACGCTCGTTAACTGTAACTAAACGAAGAACGCGTTCGTTAAAACGAACGAACGAGTGAACGCTCGCTAAATAAGAAAACCGAAACAAAACGAATCCGATCTAAAAAAACTAGGGTTTACAAAAAAACTGGATCGGTTTCTTTAGAAAAACCGGGGCGGCGGGCCGGCTACCTCGGCGGGGCTCCGGCGGGGTGCCGGCGTGGCGGCGGGACGGCGTGGGGTGGCGGGGCTGCGGCGGCGACGGCGGGAGGCGGCGGCGGCTCCGGCGGCGGCGGTGAGGGGATCCGGCGGCAGCGGGGCTGCGGCGGCGACGGCGGGAGGCGGCGGCGGCTCCGGCGGCGGCGGTGAGGGGCTCCAGCGGCAGCGGGCGAAGGCAGCGGCGGCTCGGGAATCGGCGGCGGCGACTTGGGGCTCCAGGGGGCCCGGGGTGGCTTTTAAAGGGGGGGAGACGGCGGCTTGGAGGAGGGGCCAAGGCGGCGGCGGAGAGGAGTCCGGCTCGGACTCTAGTCCGGGTCGACGGCGGCGGCGCGCGGCGCGGAGGCGGCGGCGCAGAGGCGGGCCGGCCTGGCTCAGCTGGGCCTTCGGCCCAGTCGGGTGCGGGCGCTTTTTTTAAAAACAATTTCGCCGAAACAAGAAAATCAAAAAATAAAATAAAATAGAATTCTAAAAATGCCAAAATAAATTTTCACCGTCTAAATAAAATATTTAGAACGAAATGAACATTTTCTTGGCCCTAAATGCAATTTTGAAAAACGTGCAATTTTTCCTAAATTCAAATAAAATAGCCCAAACTCCAAATAAAATAAAATAATTGATTTTTTATTTAATCCTCAATATTTCTTATTTTTGGGAAAGTCATTTTATTCCCTCTCTCTTATTTTTATAAATGAAATAATTGAAGATAAAATAAATAAAATCAAATGATCCTATTTTCAAAATTCGAGAAAACTCAAATATGAAAATAACAAAATCCCCAACTCTCTCCGTGGGTCCTTGAGTTGCGTAGAATTTCTAGGATCAACCAAAATGCAAATAAAATATGATATGCAATGATGCTCTAATGTATAACATTCCAAATTGAAAATTTGGGATGTTACAAACCTACCCCCCCCCCCCCTTAAGATGAATCTCGCCCTCGAGATTCGGGTTGGCTAGAAAATAGGTGAGGGTGGTCCTTCCGTAGATCTTCCTCTCGCTCCCAGGTGGCTTCATCCTCGGTATGGTGGCTCCACTGAACTTTGCAAAACTTGATAACCTTGCTGCGTGTGACTCGGCTGGCATATTCGAGAATCTTAACTGGTTTCTCCTCGTAGGTCAAATCGCTATCCAACTGAATCGCTTCAAGCGGCACGGTATCTCTCAGCGGTATATCAGCCATCTCTGCGTGGCACTTCTTCAACTGGGAAACGATGAACACATCGTGAACTCCTGACAATCCTTCGGGTAATTCCAACTTGTAAGCAACTTCTCCCATACGTTCCAAAACTTTGTATGGTCCTACAAATAGTGGCACTAACTTTCCCTTAACTCCAAAGCGCTTAACTCCTCGAAGTGGGGATACACGAAGATAAACTCGGTCTCCGACTTCGTAAACTGTCTCCTTGCGTTTTGAATCCGCATAGCTTTTCTGCCTGGATTGGGCTACCTTGAGCCTATCACGAATCAACTTCACCTTCTGTTCAGACTCCTTAATCAGATCTTGTCCAAACAACTGGCGGTCTCCAACTTCATCCCATAACAATGGTGTTCTACACCTCCTTCCGTACAAAGCTTCGAAAGGGGCCATCTTCAGACTGGATTGATAACTGTTGTTGTAAGAAAACTCTGCATATGGCAAATTGTCATCCCAACTAGATCCATAATCTAGCGTACAAGCTCTCAACATGTCCTCCAAAATCTGATTTACTCTTTCGGTCTGTCCATCTGTCTGTGGATGAAAGGCTGTACTGAACTCTAGCCTGGTACCCAAGGTTTCATGTAACTGATGCCAAAACTTTGAGGTAAACTGGGTTCCTCTATCTGATACAATGCTCCTCGGAACTCCATGCAGACATACGATCCTGGTCATGTATATCTTTGGCAACTTAGCACTGCTGTAAGTGGTCTTCACTGGGATGAAATGAGCTACTTTCGTTAAACGATCGACTACAACCCATATTGAGTCATAGCCTGAACGAGTCCTTGGCAATCCAGTGATAAAATCCATTCCTAACTTGTCCCACTTCCATTGGGGTATCGGCAATGGCTGTAGCAATCCTGCTGGCTTCTGATGCTCTGCCTTCACTCTCTGACATACATCACAAACTGCTACATACTCCGCAATATCTTTCTTCATTTCGGTCCACCAGAAAGTATCCTTCAAATCCAAATACATATTGGTATTTCCTGGGTGAATCGAATACGGTGAATCATGGGCCTCTTGCAGAATCAACTTCCTAATCTCAGGGTCGTTAGGCACATAAACGCGGTCCTCAAACCATAAGGTATCGTGCTCGTCCTCACGAAATCCCTTGGCCTTTCCTTTGCTCATGTTCTCCTTTATCTTGGCAATCTCCTTGTCAGTCTTCTGAGCTTCCCTGATCTTATCCATCAGAGTAGACTGAATTTCTAATGCTGCTACATAGCCTCTCGGAACTATCTCCAAACATAGCTCGCGAAGATCCTCGGCTAATTCTTTCGGTAACTCTCCGGTCATGAGTGTGTTGACATGGCTCTTGCGGCTCAACGCGTCTGCTACTACGTTAGCCTTTCCGGGGTGATAATGCAATCTCATATCATAATCCTTTATGAGCTCCAACCATCTCCTTTGCCTGAGATTCAACTCCTTCTACGTGAAGATGTATTTCAAACTCTTGTGATCCGTGTACACCTCACAGTGGTTTCCGATGAGAAAATGTCTCCATGTCTTTAGCGCATGTACTACGACTGCTAACTCCAAATCATGCGTAGCGTAATTCAGCTCATGGGGCTTAAGCTGTCGTGAGGCATATGAAACAACTCTTCCTTCATGCATCAGCACTGCTCCAAGTCCTTGACGTGAAGCGTCGCAGTAAACTTCATAATCCTTGCGCTGATCTGGCAAAATCAAGACTGGTGATGTAACCAAACGTTTCTTCAATTCCTGAAAACTAGCTTCACATTCCTCAGTCCAATTGAACTTGGTGTCTTTCTTCAACAGCTCCGTCATGGGTTTTGCAATCTTCGAGAAATTCTCAATGAACCTCCGGTAGTATCCTGCGAGTCCAAGAAAACTCCGGATTTCTCCAACTAACGTGGGTGATTCCCAGCTTGTTACTGTGTCAACTTTGGTGGGGTCTACTGCTATTCCTTCTCCGGATATAACGTGTCCGAGGAATCCAACTTCCTTCAGCCAAAACTCACATTTGCTGAACTTGGCGTATAACTGATGTTCTCTGAGCTTCTCAAGTACCAAATGCAAATGCTCCTTATGCTCCTCTTCGTTCTTTGAGTAGACCAAAATGTCATCAATGAACTCTACGACGAACTTATCCAAAAACTCCATAAAGACTTTGATCATCAGGTTCATGAAATAGGCAGGGGCGTTAGTCAGACCAAATGACATAACGGTATACTCATATAGCCCATACCTGGTGGTAAAAGCTGTCTTAGGTATATCCTACTCTCGAATCTTCAACTGATGGTATCCCAATCGTAGATCAATCTTGGAAAATACCTTAGCTCCTTGCAATCGGTCAAACAAATCATTGATCATCGGCAGTGGGTACTTGTTCTTGATGGTCACTTCATTCAGTCCTCGATAATCAACAACCATCCTTAACGATCCATCCTTCTTCTCCACTAGAAGCACTGGCGATCCCCAAGGTGAAGAACTTGGGCGAATATAGCCTTTATCCAGTAACTCCTTAATCTGCTTCTTAATCTCCTCCAAATCTTTTGCGGGCATTCTGTACGGTCTCTTAGATATTGGCCCTGTGTCTGGCAAAAGCTCAATCAAAAACTCAATGTCTCTATCCGGTGGCATGCCTGGCAACTCTTCTGGAAATACGTCAGGAAAATCCTTCACCACCGGTACTTCCTCCTGTACAACTCCTGATAAGGAATTCACCTGAGTCCTCTTCGGCATATGCCGGGATACATACTTAATCCTTCTTCCTTCTGGGGTGGTAAGCAAAATTGACTTACTGGCGCACTCAATGTTCCCTCCATACTTCGATAACCAATCCATGCCTAATATCACATCCAATCCTTGCAATTCCAGTACTATTAGGTCCGAGGGAAACACATAGTTACCAATCCTTAATGGTAACCGATCACACCATAAACTAGCCATATACTCTGCTCCTGGCGAGGTTACTAACATGGGTGACCTAAGGGCTTGGGTTGGCAGTTTATACTTATCCACAAATCCCCTTGATATGTATAAATGCGATGCACCACTATCAAAAAGAACGAGTGCAGTGAATGACTTAACCAAAAACTTACCTATTACTGCATCTGGCTGAGCTTCAACCTCCTCCACGCTAACATGGTTCACATGTCCTTTGTTGAAAGGGTTCGGCTTCTTCCTAGAGCTTCCATTGCCATTTCCATTTTGGGCTTCAGGACAGTCATTGGCATAATGTCCAGTCTTCTGACACTTAAAGAAAGTGAGTTGGCTCAGGTCTCTCTTAGCTGGGGTTGAAGGGTTGGTACGGTTCTGGCCGTTGCTTCCTCCATTCCCATTGCCATTCTTGGGGCCATTATGGTTGTGCGAACCTCCTCCATGGGTATGCTGAAATGGTCCTCCCGATTTCGGGGTAAAACGTGGCTTTTGCTGAGCTCCAGAATTGTACTTCCCTTGTCCATACTTCCTCTTACGGTTTTCAATCTGCTGCTGCTTTCCTTCAATCATGAGAGCTCTATCTACCAACTCCTGGTAGTTGTTGAAGGTTCCTACCATCAACTGCATGCTCAGCTCATCATTCAGTCCTTCCAGAAACTTCTCCTGCTTGGCTGCATCTGTAGCAACGTCATCTGGGGCACATAACATGCTAGTTTACTAAAGTCCTCCACATACTGGCCTACGGTGCGTCCTCCCTGGCGTAAGTTGCGAAACTCATGCTTCTTCATGGCCATAGCTCCTGCTGAAACATGGGCGGTATGGAAAGCTTGCTGAAACTGGTCCCATGTGACAGTGTCAATAGGGTGTGTGGCTGTGTAATTCTCCCACCATGATGCTGCGGGTCCATCAAGCTGATGTGCGGCAAAACGCACTCTTTCTGCATCTGTGCATCCTGTAGTGGTCAACTCCCTTCCAACTTTGCGGAGCCAATCATCTGCAACAATCGGCTCGGTGCTACTGGAATACACCGGCGGATTCAGTCTAAGGAAACAGGTTAAGTGATCAACAGGTGGTGGAGGTGGTGGGTTGTTGTTGTTGTTCCCCTGATTCTGATTCTTGACTAGTAACTGCATCAACGCATTCTGCTGCTGGATCAACTGGGTGAGCTCCGGCGGGAAAGCAAATCCGGTGTCACGTCTCGGAGGCATCTGAGGGTTTTAGAAAAGATGAGAAGTCAGAATAGAATGAGGTCTAGAGAGAAAACACTACCCATATGCACATGAGACAAAAGCAAACAATATCACTCAATCAATTCAAACAAGGGCATACAATCGATCTAACTATCGTTACAAAGTGCTCGGACTATACTATATACATGGGGTATACTACTACTGATATGGTGGTCTACTAGAAATTTTGATCGGTCGAAGACTCCATGATATCTGCTCCAGCTTCATCAACAAAGTCATCTTCACTGGGGTCTGAGTCGGTGTCGTCTTCTCCTCCTGGTGCTGGGTCTCCCATGAATACTCCGATATTCTTTTCCAGGTCGTCATTCTTCTCCAATAACGTGGCTATCTCCTCCTCATATCCATCGCGTGTAGACTTGAGTTCTTCCTCCACCTCCGTGATCTTGGTCAATGCCTTCTTCAGATCCGTCATGCCTGCACACATCTGGTTCTCCTGGCGACGAATGTGCTGGTTTAACTCCTGCATGAAAGCTGCAATTGATCTATCCTTCTTGGTGCTGATCATCTCCCATTGCTCATCTCGGCGCCCACAAATCTGGTAGATAGTATCCTTAAGCTCCTTGTGGTAAACTTCTCCAATGCGTCCCATGGTAATGTGGGCTGCCATGCTCCTTCCTAGACTCCAGGTTGGTGCATCAAAGGAAAACTCTATGGGCTCAGTGACGGGCATGAACGTCCTTCCTGGTACTTGAACTTGAATCAACCAACGCTCCTCTTCTGGTAGTGTGGCGTTGTAGGTTCGGGTGAAGCTTGGAATTCCGATGTTCAGGTATCTAGTGACTTCCTTCAAGTGGCGTCCAAAGGGTGTATCCTCATCTGGTTGCATGAACTTGTTCCTTGCATCCGCCATCCTAAAAGAGTAGAAAATGGAGAGGAGTCAGAAATGAGAAGAGAGTAGTGATCTATGGTTTAAGCTTAGTGGTTGTGTCCTATAGTCAGCGTGTGCTCTGATACCATCTTGTAGCGACCAGACCTCAGATGGTCAAGTCTCTGTGCATCAGTGTCATCCCTGGATCAGTAATGCTGACACGCACAGTACTCGAAGAATTTATAACAGAGTAGCAATCACACACTTATTACATCGAATGTCTCCAAAAGAGAGCTTATTGCAATAAATATGGCTTAAGGCCATCTAATAACGATAACAGCGGAAGGCTTGGAAGATAAGTGAGTCCATCAACTCCAACGGCATCACTGAGTATAGAACCACGACCTAAGGCACCTTACTCGTCGTCTGAAAAGTCCGCAACATGAAACATTGCAGCCCGAAAACGGGTCAGCACATGGAATATGCTGGCAATGTAACACATAGAGAGTAATGAACAGAATAATGCTATACTACATGCATATATGGCTGGTAGAAGGCTCTATGGTTACAGTTTTGCGAAAAGCCAATTTTTCCCTACTGCAAAGGAATAAATTTTATTTAACTATCATGGTGGTTGTTAAACATTGAGAATGGTTGACAGCATTCTCAATCCCAATTAAGTATCATCATCAAAACCCAACAAAATTAATTAAAGTAACATGATGAGATTCACATGAAAATCCAGATACTAGATACTCAAGTTGTCCATAACCGGGGACACGGCTAACCATGATTAGATTGTACACTCTGCAGAGGTTTGTGCACTTTTCCCCACAAGACTCGATCTCCTCCGTTGGGATTCTCGCACTTCATGGTGTTTGAGAAACGGATGACCGAGACACAGTCTTTCAGAAGCGTTAACTCTCTACTCCGGGTAGACAGTACCACCTACATCCCCTACATCTGCTAGTCTACCTCTTCAAGAGCTCACACAACCTACTCAACTATGCTAGAGCCCATAATAGCTTGTGGCTGCACACGGAAGTTTCTAGCATGAATAATCTCATGATCCCTTTGAGCCTGGGTGGCGGTCCAAAAGAAAAACAGGCAATCCTGGAATACCCAGGTACCTCAATCCACCCAGATGTGTGTTTTAGTTGCCACCTTAAGTTTAACCATTAATTAACAATCTCACATCTGTCATGGTAACACTCAAACCCAATCCACGTCTACTAGCATAGCATAACAATATAAGCAAACGTAGAAGTAACTCCCAAGGGTTTGATAATAAACAGGGCAATAGGTACTACCTCATCTACTTCCCAGAACCCACAATTTAATTAGATCCTATTCATGCAATGTTTGAGGGTTGATCTAATGCAATAAAACTGGGTAGTAAAAGTGGTATGATCAAAGTGTTACTTGCCTTACTGATGATCCGGGAAACCTAGCGATTCGAAGTAGCAAGCGGCGCACTTCGGGTACTCTATCGCAAACAAACAAGCATACTATAAGTACTTATCTAATGCACAGGTAAAACTCAAATAAGAGATTTAACCAGAAAGTTCAACTTAAGAACTCCGGTTTGCAAAAAGAATCAAATAAAACGAAGCAACAAAAATCAAACGGCGAAAGAAACAAGCTTCGTTTACTAATCTGGACCTAAGTCAAATTTTACCGAAGCAAAAACTTGTTTGAGTTGGTTAAACGGAAAGAGGGCTTCGAGACGAAACTCTAGGCGCTTGAATCGCCCGATTCCGATAAACGAGCGAAAAGAAAAACGAAAACGAATAACAGATCGGAAATCGCGATCTGGAATAATCGCAGAAAATCCGAGAAAAGAAAACTGACGAACAGTTTAACGAACGAACGTTCGTTAACTGTAACTAAACGAAGAACGCGTTTGTTAAAATGAACGAACGAGTGAACGCTCGCTAAATAAGAAAACCGAAACAAAACGAATCCGATCTAAAAAAACCTAGGGTTTACAAAAAAAACGGATCGGTTTCTTTAGAAAAACCGGGGCGGCTACCTCGGCTCGGCTACGGCGGGGCTCTGGCGGGGTTCCGGCATGGCGGCGGGACGGCGTGGGGTGGCGGGGCTGCGGCGGCGACGGCGGGAGGCGGCGGCGGCTCCGGCGGCGGCGACGACGACTTGGGGCTCCAGGGGGGCCCCGGGGTGGCTTTTAAAGGGGGGGACGGCGGCTTGGAGGAGGGGCCAAGGCGGCGGCGGAGAGGAGTCCGGCTCGGACTCCTAGTCCGGGTCGGCGGCGGCGGCACAGAGGCGGGCCGGCCTGGCTCAGCTGGGCCTTCGGCCCAGTCGGGTGCGGGCGCGTTTTTTTTAACAATTCCGCCGAAACTAAAAAAAAAAAATAGAAGTCTAAAAATGCCAAAATAAATTTTCACCGTCTAAATAAAATATTTAGAACGAAATGAACATTTTCTTGGCCCTAAATGCAATTTTGAAAAATGTGCAATTTTTCCTAAATTCAAATAAAATAGCCAAAACTCGAAATAAAATCAAATAATTGATTTTTTATTAAATCCTCAATATTTATTATTTTTGGGAAAGTCATTTTATCCCCTCTCTCTTATTTTTATAAATGAAATAATTGAAGATAAAATAAATAAAATCAAATGATCCTATTTTCAAAATTCGAGAAAACTCAAATATGAAAATAACAAAATCCCCAACTCTCTCCGTGGGTCCTTGAGTTGCGTAGAATTTCTAGGATCAACCAAAATGCAAATAAAATATGATATGCAATGATGCTCTAATGTATAACATTCCAAATTGAAAATTTGGGATGTTACAGCATGTCATATTTTAATGAGTGCTCACAATTACAAAAGATGTCCAAGATAGTATATTTATATGTGAAATCTCTCTTCCTTCAATATTCTTTCATGAATTGTTCAAGTGGCCAATTCAATGTTTGCTAACCTTCAATAAGTTTACTACCTATACTTATTATGTGTGAAGTCATTACTCCCCATGTTATAAGCATATGAAACATATATAAATTCAGATTTATGACATTCAACATTCAACCATTTACTCATAGGATATGAGTGAAGCACGTGAGTAAATGATAAACTACTCCAAAAAATATAAGTGAAGAACACTGAGTAGTCAAATAATTAACTAGCCATGGGAGGATTCTTTTTCATTCAATAATTCAGATCCAATGATTTTATTCAAACGGCAAGTAAAATTGAAAATACGCTCCAAGCAAAACGCATATCATGTGACGAATAAAAATATAGCTCCGAGTAAGGTATACCGATAGTTTTGAAGACGAAAGAGGGGATGCCTTCCGGGGCATCCCCAAGCTTAGGCGCTTGAGTCTTCCTTGAATATTACCTTGGGGTGCCTTGGGCATCCCCAAGCTTAGGGTCTTTCCAATCCTTATTCTCCTCATATTGATATCTCACCCAAAGCTTGAAAACTTCAGTCACACAAAACTTAACAGAACTTCGTGAGATAGGTTAGTATGATAAAGAGCAAACCATTCACTTTGGTACTGTCAAAGACAAGGTTCATAGTTGTTCTCACACAATTCCTACTGTACCTTATCATTTCTACAATTTATATTGAGAAATATAAGCCATAGAAACTAGAAAACAAGCAAACTATCCAATGAAAACAGAATCTGTCAGAAACAGAACAGTCTGTAATGATCTGAACAGAAATCATACTTCTTCTACTCCAACAATTATGAAATAAATTGGTGGACGTGAGGAATTTGTCTATTAATCTTCTGCAAAAAGAATCAACTTAAAATCACTCTTATGTAAAAAATGGCAGCTAATCTCGTGAGCGCAAAGTTTCTGTTTTTTACAGCAAGATCACATTAACTTTCACCCAAGTCTTCCCAAAGGTCTTACTTGGCACTTTATTGAAACAAAAGCTATGAACATGATTACTACAGTAGCTTAATCATGTAGACACACAAAAACAGTAAGGGTCAATATTGGGTTGTCTCCCAACAAGCACTTTTCTTTAGTGCCTTTTAGCTAGGCATGATAATTTCAATGATGATCACATAAAAGATAAGAATTGAAACATAAAGAGAGCATCATGAAGAATATGACTAGCACATTTAAATCTAACCCACTTCCTATGCCAAGGGATTTTGTGAGCACACAATTTATAGGAACAACAATCAACTAGCATAGGAAGACAAAACAAGTATAACTTCAAAACTTTAAGCACATAGAGAGAGGAAACTTGATATTATTGCAACTCCTACAAGCATGTATTCCTCCCTCATAATAACTTTAAGTAGCATCATGAATGAATTCAACAATATAACCATCACATAAAGCATTCTTTTCATGATCTACAAGCATAGAAATTTTTCTACTCTCCACATAAGCAAAAAATTTCTCATTCGGAATAATGGGAACACTAATTCCTAAAGTTGACACTCTTCCAAACCCACTTTAGATGATAGTATTATTCATACTCCAAAAGATATAAGTGAAGTTCATGGAGAATTCTACAATTAATATAGACTAACCAATATGCAAGCTCAAAATATATAAGTGAAGCACACGAAGCATTCTATAAAACCATACTCAAAAGATTTAAGTGAAGCACAAAGAGCAATTTTATAAGATCATACTTAAAAGAATAAGTGAAGCACATGTAGTATTCTATAAATTGATGAAGGGACATCTCACACTAGCATGGTTCTTGAAGAAAAAGCAAAACACAAAGGACACAAATCATGTGAACAAAACAAAAACCGAGGTATACCGATATTTGTTGAAGAAGAAAGATGGGATGCCAACCGAGGCATCCCCAAGCTTAGATGCTTGAGTATCCTTTGAAATATTTACTTGGGGTGCCTTGGTAATCCCCAAGCTTGAACTCTTGCCTCTCTTTATTCTTTTCATATTGATAGCTCCTCAATCTTCGAACACTTCATCCACACAAAACTTTAACAAAAACTTTGTGAGATCCGTTAGTGTAATAAAGCAAGCTACCACTTTAAGGTACTGTAATGAACTCATTCTTTATTTATATTGGTGTTAAACCTACTGTATTCCAACTTCTCTATGGTTCATAAACTCCATTACTAGCCATAGATTCATCAAAATAAGCAAACAACACACGAAAAACAGAATCTGTCAAAAACAGGACAGTCTGAGGTAATCTGGAAGTTTAGTAAACTTATGTAACTCCAAAAATTATGAAATAAATTTGAAAATTTGAACAATTTGTACAGAAGTAATGTGCAAAAAGTTTCAGATCCATTTTACTTTCCAGTAAGAAAGGTAAAATCACGCGCTACAGCCAAAGTTTCTGTTTTTGTTCTGCACATAGTAAACAAGCAATCTAATCATCCTAAAACAAAAGCTTGGCACATTATTTTTATAATACAATGGATATATAAAAGGGGATAACTATTTACAGAGAAACTTCCATGAAAAATTCTACATTGTTTCCGTGAGCATGAACACAAGTGCTCAAGGTCGACCCTCACTTCTTCAATGCATAACTTTCCGATCACTTCTCTTTTTGAAAAACTTCTTAGGCATGAGAGGCAAGTAAAAATTTTTTTTGCATTTTCATTCTTTAAAAAAAATTGTATGTTTCACCCACAACTAAACATAAACAAAAGGAAAAACAAAATCTACTTAGTGAAGAAAGCAAACGAGCACACACGAGAATATCAACCCCACGCTATTGCTCCCCGGCAACGGCGCCAGAAAAGAGCTTGATAATCCCCAAGTGCAGGGAATCATCGTAGCAATTCCCAAAGATGGAAGTGATAAGTATGGAGTGTCAAACCCACAAGGAGCTAAAGGTAAGATCAATATTCTCTCAAGTCCTATCTACCACTGATACGACTCTACGTACACCGAACGTTTGCTTCCAACTAGAAACGAGAAATGAAACTACGTTGTGGGTATGAAGAGGATAACTTTGCATGGTATCAGAGAGCTAAAATACAAAAGTAGGTGCTGTTATCATAAAGTTAAAAGCTATTACTAAATCTTATAAATAGCGAGTGTGAATAATGATGGATCGTTGTGCGGAATTGTCCTAGGCAATTGTTAACAAGACCGGTAGTCATCATTGCAATTTCATATGAGGGAGAGGCATAAGCTAACATACTTTCTCTACTTGGATCATATGCACTATTGATTGGAACTCTAGCAAGCATCCGCAACTACTAAAGATCATTAAGGTGAAACCCAACCATAGCATTAAAGCATCAAGTCCTCTTTATTCCCATACGCAACAACCCCCTTACTCGGGTTTGTGTTTCAGTCACTCACCAACCCACTATAAGCGAATCATGAACGTATTGCAACACCCTACAGCGGGAATACCTCACGCTTGCGCGACACGGAGAGCACCATAGGACAACACCAATAATAAAACATACAACTCATACCAATCTAGATCATCAATCAACCCAAAGACAAAGGATATCTACTCAAAACATCATAGGATGGCAACACATCATTGGATCATAATATGTGGCATAAAGCACCATGTTCAAGTAGGGATTACAGCGGGGTGCGGGAGAGTGGACCGCGTAAAAGAGATGAGGATGGTGATGGTGATGGTGATGGTGATGAAGACGATCACTGCAGCGATGATTCCCCTCCCGATGGCACTCCGGCGCCACCGAGAGAGAGGAGGAGAGGTTCTCCCCCTTGTGCTTCCTCCTCCATGGCCTCCCCCCTAGACGGGGAGAGGTTCTCCCTCTGGTCCTTGGCCTTCATGGCGATGATGGCCTCTCCGGGATCCTCCTCCATGACCTCCGGTGATGATGGCCCCCTCCGGCAGGGTGCCAGAGAGGGCCTAGATTGATTTCTCGTGGCTACAGAGGCTTGCGGCGGCGGAACTTCCGATCTAGGTTTCTTTCTGGAAGTTTGGGTATATATGGGAGGTGTTGGCGTCGAGAACAAGTCAGGGGGGTCTCCGGGCTGTCCACGAGGCAGGGAGGCACGCCCAGGGGGGTGGGCGCGCCCCCCACCCTCGTGGGCAGCCCGGGACTCTTCTGGCCCAACTCTTTGACTCCTTGGCCTTCTTCTGGTCCAAAAATAAGCTCCGTCAAGTTTCAGGTCAATTGGACTCCGTTTGGTTTTCCTTTTCTGCGATACTCTAAAACAAGGAGAAAACAGAAACTGGCACTGGGCTCTAGGTTAATAGGTTAGTCCCAAAAATCATATAAAATAGCATATAAAACATCCAAGGTTGATAATATAATAGCATGAAGACTTCATAAATTATATATACGTTGGAGACGTATCAGTCATCCTACGAATCTCACCTGTCCATACCGGATTTCTAAAACCGGTGAACACATGCTAATCAAAGAATGGAAAAAATGTATGGACAGTCGTAAGGAGGTTCTTGGAAGCAAAAGGAAGCGAAGCGCAAGAATTGGAGACATGATGATCTCCATTCTCCATAATGGAGAGTCAGGGCCTATATTGTTTTATGCTATATATTTTACCTTAAAGAGGGTATTTAGGTCCTACCTAATACTGATGCTCATGTGCTAAGAACAATTAAGTAGGGTTGGTTCGATGACTATGAGGATGATGATCGTATGACTTGTTATTAATAACAAGTAGAAGTTGTATGATGATGATTAGTAGGACTTGTTATTATGATGATGCATGATGCGAGCATGAATAGTTATTATATATATCAGTGGGTGAAATGAACATGGATTGGATTGAAGTGAAGGCAACATGTGGTGCATGTCGAAAGTACTACTAATCCAAACTTGATCAAGTTAGGATTAGTATTACTTTCGACATGCACCACATGTTGCCTTCACTTCAATCTAAGCCATGTTTAGGCATAGCAGTAGCGTTGGTAAACCAAGCACGGAGATAAGAGAGGACACTTCTCTCTATCAGGTAGCTAACACCCTCAATTAACCCCCCAAAACCCCCTAAACCCACCCCCTTTCAAAAAAAACCTCAGCTCCTGCCAGCTGCTGACGCGTGGATGCCTTTTGGTCCCGGTTCCTGCCTGGGCTCGCCGCAGCGCCACGTGGAGGCCCATCTGTCCCGGTTGGTATAAGAACCGGGACTAAAGGTATAGGGCTTTAGTAACGACCCTTTAGTCCCGGTTCCCCAACCGGGACAAATGGGCCTTATGAACCGGGACAAATGGCCCTTTTTCTACTAGTGGATGCTAGGTTAGCCTCTCTCCCGCACGATGCAAGTCCGCGAATGCTCCATCCTCGCTGCCGCTGCTGCTAGGCTCTGTCCCTAGTCTCCGGCCGTCTGGTCCGCAGCCTCCGCTGCCCGACTCCTCTCGAGCCGGCCGCTCGCTTATCGTCCCCGTTGCAGCCCACCACCGGCCATGCTCGGCCTCGTCGGGTCCGCAGCCCCCGGCCGCTTCCGCCTCGCTTGGCCCCCACTCCGTTCCCGCCCTGTTCAGCCGCCCCCGCCTCCTGCCTCCCCGACCGGCTGTGGTCGACCTGCCTGGTTGTCGCCCGCTTCCCAGCCTCAAGCGATTCCCTGCTCGATCTAGATCGAGTTCGGTGTCCGTTGACCCAAAAAACCCGAAGCAGAAGAAGAGAAACTTCCTCATGTTTTCTTCGGGCTATGTCGCTGTCCCTCGGTGCTTGGTGATCTTTGGTGGCACCAACTATGCTGAGTTTGCGGGTTTCATGCGTATTCATATGCGCGGTCTTCTGTTGTGGGGCGTTCTCTCTGGCATAGGTCCCCTGTCCGCCATGCCCGGTTGCTCCCATGGCTCCTACCCCGCCGGCACCGCCAGGTCTTGCTGCCGATGCTTCTCGCTGATCGGGATGCAGCCAAGGCGCTTGATGATGCTGTGGTTGATGCTTATGATCAGCAGGTATCAGCTTATTCTGATGCACTTTCTGTCTACCGTGTGATCTGTCTGCTTACACTCAGTGGTGTCATGATGATGCTCGGGCTACTGCCATTCTCAGTACGAGTGTCCTTCCTCAGTTTGCTTTGAAGTTCATGGGCCTCTGCACCGTTGCAGCAATGTGGTCTTATCTTTGTCAGCGCTATTAGCCATCTGGTGATGCTCTCTACTTACCTGTGGTGCGTCAGGAGCATGCTCTTCAGCAGGGTGACTCTTCTGTTGATGAGTTCTACACACAAAGTTCTGCCATCTGGCATCAGCATGACTCACTTCGGAGAGTTGTGTGGAGAGCTTGCCGTTGCTGCCAGACAATGCGGTCCGACTTGGAGTTTCAGCGTGTCCATGAGTTCTTATCTCGCCTTCATTCCGAGTTTGAGCCTCGTCGTGCTCACTTGCTTGCTCGTGGTCGTGTTCCTATCTCGGAGGTACTTGCTGAGCTTCGCGCTGAGGAGACCCGCCTTCGTTCCGCTGGTTTGCTAGCAGTTCCTTCTGTGTCGTTTGCTCGTCTACCCGCCTTTGTTACGATTGCATTTTTTGGGAAAGAACCAGATCTAAAAATTCAGCAAAAGTACAAAGTAACTCAAACATAATAAAACTCACATCGAGATTCCGAGACCATGCTGCCACTAGAACAAACCACCGATGCGTCATTGTCGTTGCTCCCCTATCGAAGCTGGCTTGACCTTGTCGATGACAGCCGGAAGTCTTCGTGCGTGTGCCCCTAAAGACCAGCGCCATGGAGCCGCATTCACCGCTGTTGAACCCTTGCGTAGGAATGTAGCACCTGACACCACATCTCGCCATATGATGAGAAACCCTAAACTCACCACCCAAGGAGACGGCATGAATCTACGCCAGAGCTCCGTCGACTAGGGGGGGGGGGTCGAAGTCCTGAAGATAAACTCAAAAAAGAAGCACCGCCATCCACCCGATACTGTGACTAATCCCTGAGTTCTATCCTAAGTGGACCTCCCTGCTTGCTGCCTTTATTTGTCTTGCATATGTCCCCCCAATAGTGAATTTCTACTTTAGCCATTATCCTTATTGCATAGGCATTTTGCTTTATAACTAATAATGTGTGTGCTTCAACCACAGCCATTATTGTTTCCTTTTACAAAAATATTGTACATAGATTTTGCTTCTTGCAATCAATTGTTTTTGTTTCAACTGCTACTCCTTGTACTTCACCGTTTGCCACTGATGTTCCCATGAAAAATATCAAACATGATTGTCATTTTATTTCTTGCATATGTTTCCATGGTAGTGAATTTCTGTTGCAACCATTGCTGATGTGTGCTTATTTTATTGTAGACATTTTGCTTTAACCAATAATGTGTGTGCTTCAACCAGAGCTAGTGTTGTTTCCTTCACCAAAACTATTGTACATACATTTTGCTCTTTGCTATCAATTGTTTTTGTTTCAACGACTACCCGGGTGTGCTTGATTGTTTCTCACTGATGTTCTGTTGAAAAATATCAAAGATGCTTACAGTTTTATTTTGTATATGTTTCCATGCATGGTAGTGAATTTCTGTTGCAACCATTGCCAACATGTGTTTCTTTTTATTATATAGAAATTATCGTTCAACCAATACTTGTTTGTGCTTCATTCATGATTAGTATTGCTTCTTTACTGAAATCATTGTACATACTTTTTTGCTTCTTGCAATGTTTTTTTCATTTCAACCCTCATTGTGTGTGCTTCATTATTTTTCACTCATGTTTCCACTGAACAAACATTTTTGCTCTGGCCGACTCAACTGCGCTTCTTCATTTCCAACACAATGCCAACAATGTTGAGTGTGATGCAGTCGGGACAAGGCACCTCTCTATATCAGTGGCTGCCTTTTGACGATGGAGAACTCGTCGTGCGCGTAGAGCTCACCCAAGAACATCAGATTCAGTGCATGCAACGATGTTGGCTAGGTATCGAACACATGCACGCAAGACATGATGGGATCCCACCCATGTATTTTCTCCATTCGCCTTTTCTCCCTCTCTTGCGAATTTTGAAGGTAGGCCACCCATGTGCACTCTATCCTAGCTACTCTAAGAAAACTAAAGTTTTAGAAAAATCTAAATGTCTAGATTTTCTCATAGTTTGAATATTTTGTTATGAAATTTCAAAACTTTAAAATTCCGAAAGTTGAGGTAGCGATTTGTTGAAAGTTGGCACACAACTTATGAAAATGTTAACAAAAAGGGAAATTTGAACATACGTGACTTCAAGAGAAATAGAAAATACAGCCGGTTTGAGAGTGATCGCCAGCTTCCTCCTTGGCGGGAGACCGTCTATTTTTTTCGATAAAGAGCGCTTTTATTATCTCAAAATGTAGCATTAAAGGGATACAAAGCATTAAGAGTATCACCCGACCTCTGCATAACTAGGAAGCTCACAGCCAAATACCAGAAGTCTGATAAACAGAAAGATAAAAGACCAATAATTCGACAACAGTAGAGTCCATAGACCGACACTATGCCTATATCGAAAGAGATGGTGGACTGAACCGGAGATTATACTGCCGCCCATGTTGGGAAAAAACCCCTCCGTAGCCACCTGCTTCAACAGCGTACACGCCGTCTTGAACACTGGTTGGTACTCCGCTCCTTGTATCGTACACCACGTACGAAGCGAGTGTATACAACGAAAATAACCTGCAAAGGAGAAGCATTTTTGTCATAAAAACAACATCATTTCTACGTAGCCAAAGCGACCATAGTAAGGTATACGCTCCCACCCTTATTAGCATTTTGTACCTATTTGAAATACCGTCCAGCCAATGACCAAAAATATGGGCAACACTTGTGGGCGGATACAAATTTGACGGTATTTGGATGGCTGACCACGTAGAACGCGCAAACTTACATTGGAAAAAGAGGTCTTTAATTGTCTCATCATGAGTACAAAACAACACTTTTTACTTTCCGACCAGTTGCGTCGTGCGAGATTGTCTTTTGTTAGCACAACTCCCCTACAAAGATACCACGTGAATATTTTAACTTGAAGTGGTACCTTCGCTTTCCAATAGTCTAATAGTAGACCTAAATCTATATTTTTGCCAGTGCATCCACGCGATTTGTTTTATGAGGCAAATGTTTCCACCAAACATTAAGAACATCTACAGCTGGGCGTCTCAAACCACCTCTCATACGCTTGCGGACGCACCCGGTCAATGACCGGACAGGAGAAAGAAGGAAAAAACGTGACCCAACCGGACTCCTCATATCATCCCTATACGTCCAGGCTGTCCGCGAATCCTCATATCCATCTCAAATGTAGGGAGGATATGATCTCGTGGACGCGCCACGGTGCGTCCGGTCCGTCCGCCATGTAGGATGCGGCCCCACCTCGAATCACCTTTTCTCTTTCTTTATTCATTCTTTTCTTTCTCTCTCTTCATCTGCACCAATCATATGCAAGTGACCGGACATATGATGAAGAAAATGAGAAGTGTGGCTGCGTGGATGGACAAATAGGGGCTCAAAACGGACATGTCCAGTCACTAACCATGCACGTCCGCAGGCGTTTAAGGGGTCATATTTGCTATGTCCGATTGTAGATGCTATACTAAAAAATTCTATCATAACATACAAGTATTGGATAATTCAATCCGGAACCCCGAGCTCAGATGCACCCTATGAACAGTAAAATAAAAAATTCAAAAGATGTATGAGTGCGTGATGTTTGTGCCAAATTTCAAAGCATTTGGGCATTTGAACAACTCTCGACGAAAAATACAAAATCAGGTCTAAACAGTACAAAACAGTAAACTTTTTCACAGACCCCATTTTTGTCTTTTTTAACAGCTTCTCATATGTCCAAATGTTCTCAAATTTGGCAAGAAACATCACACATTCAATCATCTTTAACCACAAAAAAATTCAGAAAATTTTGAATTTTTCTAGTATTTTAAATGATTTTACTGTTCATGCCTGAGCCCGGGAGCCAAATCGCTGCTTCCACAAGTATTGCTTCTCTCAATTAGAACATGTTTCTACCACACATTGAATAATGTGAAATGTTTGTAGTCAGCCGGCTGATCTTTCTGGGCGCGTTCACCATCTTCATAACCGTTGGATCTCGTTTGATTAGTTGCCTCAGAAACAACAACTAACCCATATTTCAAGTTTACAACATGACCCCAGTTGCAATTCCTTTGACCGCAACAAGGGGATTGTTGATGATTAGACACAACGCCGCCCACCCCAGACTCGTTCCCCATGATCAGCGGGGATGCCCGGTACTAGATTGGCCCACCTACGTCGTCCTCATGCTGCCCAAGAGCGCATATGCACTCCTCGTCGCCGGATGGAACCGATGGTTGTCGCGCTATCGCCGGATCTGGCTAAGCACAGCCACCCGCGAACGCTCTGTTGCCGGATCTGACTAGGTACTACCACCCACGACATGTCGTCGCTGGATCGGCTCACCTAGGGGCGCCCCTGCTACCATTGCAGCCTCCACGACCGACTTCGGTCGCCATTACCCCGCATCCCTGTTGCAAAATATATTTGCAACAAGACCCATGTTGCAAAAAAAAACTGTAAGAAGAATGTGTTACAAAAACAAATCTGCAACTTGACCTTTGTTGTAATTTTTTCTGCAACGTGACACTTGTTGAAGAAATTTCTTACAACACAACCCGTGTTGCAATGGTAAAATATGACGCTCGCCCACTCAATCTGCCTGATCCGATGGCTCACGAGGACGCGTAGCAGTGCCCTTGAATAATTGGTCGAGGGGAGGAGTACCTTATCATCGATTGAATCCCCTCCAAGGTAGATGGCGATTCGTAGCTAAAAAAAAATATCCCCAATCAATAGTTAAGGACATTTTTTTGACATTCAGCATATTTTGAAATGTATCTAAATTTTTTGGGATAATTCCATAAACAAAATTTTGAAGACAAACGGGGGAGTTTTTTTTTTTGAGCAACTGCATCCTTTATTAAGCGTTCAAACACATGGGGATACAGATGATATCCGGCAAAACACTAAGCCACACATGGCGCCCGGGACTAAGAGAAGTAGCTGCCTTTGCTAAGGCATGGGCCTCCCCATTATGCTTCCTATTTTCATGAAGGAACGTGATATTCTGAAAGCGCGACCTCTGGTGCTTGATGTCTTGCAGGATGGGATAATAGCGACAAGAAACTTCATCTTGTATGTTCAGCACTACCTCTAGGCAATCTGAGGCCACACACACGGATTGGACCTGCAAATCCGATGCAAGCGAGAGGGCCTCGCTACATGCCTTTGCTTCAAGTATTGTTGGATCAAGACGACCTTCATAAATGATGGCCGAAGCACCCAAATAGTTGCCTCCCTTATCCCTGCAAATTACTGCTGACGCAGCACGGTCGCCAACCTTCGAGAAACCTGCATCCACGTTCATCTTGACATCATGGTGCTCGGGTGGAAGCCATCCGATCGGTGACGGGTCCGCGCGCCTTCCATTCATTACATGCAGGTCCCTGGAGATTACATGCAGGTCCTTGGGGCGGGATTTCCTCTCTGGGATCATCTCAAGATCAGCTAGGAACTTGTTGACAAAGATGTGAGTGCTCAGAGGACTCTGGAACTGGTTGTCATGTATAGCTCGGCGTCTCGCCCACCATATAGCCCACATTGTTACCAAGACTCGTGCTAGGTCCGCTGTGGGTAAAGTGTCGACAAGCCAAAGCATCCAGAGCTTTGCGTCTTCCATCCTGTTCGAGATGATAGTCTCTGTAAGGTCCTCATCAGTGAGGGCGCAAACACATCAAGCCATGCGGCAATCAAAAAGAGAATGGCGCCATGTATCCAGTGCCGCATGACAAATGGAGCACTCTGCCGAATCAGCCATACTTCTGTGCTTACGTACCTCTCCTGTAGGGATGGAGCACTTGGCCAATCTCCAAGTGAAGACACGAACTTTCGAAGGTACTGCTGCTCCCCAGAGTTTGGACCAAGACCGACGATCTGCTTCGACGTGCGAGTGTCCCTCATTATGTTCTAGCCAATCTGTGTGTTGCTGTTTAGTAGAGGAGAGCAACTTATACGCAGACCTGACTGTGAAAATGCCCTTGCGTTCATAGTGCCATGACCAGAAATCTTGGCATACCCGAGAGCTGAGAGGGATGTTTAGGATTGCTTCCTTATCCATCGGGTAGAAGTGCTCTTCTAGCACGTCACTTTCCCATGATGAGGTGATGGGATTAATAAGCTCCGAGACCATCTGCGGCGGGTTCGGCGATTTTGGGCACACCGGTCGCAATTTGAAATCTCGTGGTATCCAATTATCTAACCAGATGTTGGTGTCCTCGCTGGATCCAATCCGTTTGACAAGCCTAAGTTTTAATGTGTCTCTGCCTTCCACTAGAGATCGCCAGACTTGTGATGGATTCATGCCCAACTCTGCATCAAGGATCGAAGAGGTAGGGTAATAAACAGCCTTAAGAATCCGGGCACTTAGGGAGTTTGGTTCCTGTAGGAGACGCCATGCTTGCCGCGCAAGCAAGGCAAGATTGAAAAGCTCGATGTCGCGGAATCCCATGCCCCCACGAACTTCGGCTGTGTCATAACTTCCCAGGAGACCCAAGCAGTCTTCCTCTCGCCATTTTTCGCTCCCCACCAGAATTTCCTCAAGATGCCATTGATGTGCTGACACAAGCCGCGGGGTAGCTTGAAGCATGCCATAGAGTATGTAGGGATTTCTTGAGCAACGGACTTGATAAGCACCTCCTTCCCCCAACAGAAAGGGCCTTCTCCATCCAGCCTTGTACTTGCTTCCAAATTCTGTCCTTAAGATACTTGAAGGATCCTTCCTTGGCTCTACCTACATCGGCAGGGAGACCCAGATATTTGTCGGACAGTTTCTCATTTTGGACTTCAAGGACTAGCTTGATCTCTTGTCTCAAGGTTTCCGAGCAGCCCTTGCTGAAAAATATGGAAGATTTGTCCTTGTTGATGCGCTGCCCTGAAGCCGCACAATATCTTTGGAGGAGGCTATCAACTCTGTTTGTCATCTCAGGTGTAGCATTGAAGAATAAAAGACTATCATCGGCAAATAGTAAGTGATTTACCTGAGGGGCGCCAGGTGCCACTATGATTCCATTAATAACCTCATCTGGCAATGTGGATTTCAGAAGACAGGAAAGCCCTTCAGTGGCTAGTAAAAACAAATATGGAAATATAGGACAACCTTGCCTGAGCCCTCGGGATGGTCTGAACTCCTCTTGCTTTCCTCCATTAAAGATGACCAAAAAAGAGACGGACGTGACACACCTCATCACTGTTTGTGTAAAGCGAGGGCTGATCCCCAGTTTGAGCATTACTCTTTCCAAATAACTCCACTAGAGCCTATCATACGCTTTCATCATATCAAGTTTTAAGGCACAAAACCTGTTACCCTTCAGCTTCCTCGTTTTCATATAATGGAGACATTCATAGGCAGATATGAAATTGTCCGTAATAAGACGTCCTGGTACGAATGCTGACTGTTCTTCGGAGATGATATCGGGGAGAATCAGCTTGAGCCGATTAGCCAACGCCTTGGATGCAATCTTGTAGATCACATTACAGAGGCTTATCGGTCGAAATTGTGCTAATTTGTTTGGACTAGCAACCTTGGGAATTAAAACAATGAACGTTTTGTTGATCTCCTCAAGAACGCGAAGCACCATAGTAGTAACCTTATCACCGCACAACTCCCAGTGACGCTGAAAAAGTTGTGCAGGGAAGCCGTCAGGCCCTGGGGCCTTTGTCGGGAACATCTGAAACAAAGCCGCTTTCACCTCGGCGTTGCTATACTGTGCATTGAGGGAGGCGTTCATGGCTGCGTCTTCCCTGGATGGTATGTGAGAGAGGACCTCCTCGATTCCCACTGTATTTTCTGAAGCGTAAAGATTGTTGTAGAAGGATGTAGCCACCTCCGCCATCTCATGCTCCTCCTGGCAGATGGATCCATCAACCCGTTGTAGCTCAGCTATGCGGTTCCTTGCTTTGCGATGAAAAAAATTGGTGTTACTATCTCCCTCCGCAAGCCACTGAATTCGCGCTCTCTGGCGCCACATGATCTCTTCCCTTAGACATAACTCGACCATGCATTTTTCCACCCGTTCCTCCTCAGCCGACGGTCCCATGCGGTTGGGGAGCGAGCGCAGCTCCTCAAGTTGCTTACGTAACCGGCGAAGTTCAGATCGGACTGCACCAAAGGTGGTTCGTCCCCAACTCTGTAGCCTGCCGGCAACCGAGGCCAATTTGTCCGATAATTCAGTGACGGTTTGGGCTCTCCCCGTCGAAGTCCAAGCTTCAGCTAGCACATCTCCGAACCGTGAATCACGCTCCCACATACACCCATAGCGGAACTGTTTTTGCTTTGCACGTATGCTTGTGTCCATCAATTCAGTCTCTAGGAGAATTGGGCAGTGGTCCGATTTTGCTGCGGTAAGATGCTCAAGAGAGGCAAACGGGAATAGAACAGACCAGCAAGACGAGGCCAAAGCTCTGTCTAAGCGAACACGGCAAAAATATCCTCCGACAACTTTCTTCTCCCATGTCCAATCCAGTCCACGGTATCCCAGGTCCGCTAAACCGCACACATCAACAGCTTCTCTGAACGCGTCAATCTGTGAACTGTCACGTTCATTAGAGCCATGTTGCTCCTCGGGCCTCAAGATCTCATTAAAATCACCTATACACATCCATGGAAGGGTGTTCTCTCCCCTTAATCGTTTCACTAGGTAATTGCCCGTGCGTTGCTACGGGTGTAAAAATATTTTGGTTGTTACACACTAATTGTGCAAGCGTGTCCCTTCAGAATCCGCACGCATAAATCATGCTTCGATTTTTCAGGAAAACATTGTAGGCTTTTTCCCTCAAAAGTCCTTCTTCTTCCTCCATCCGCTACCTGTCTCCACAACACAAATATGCCACTGTTAAAAGTGCATCAGGCACCCCTACAAAAGAACACAAAATACAATCTACACATGAGCAATGATGTAAACATATGTAAATTTATGATCTGCAAGAAAATCACTGTGAAAATAACTTGAATGGAATATTGTGGAGACCCTAAGGTGTTGAACTATAAAATGCAAGTTACAACTTTTTTTCGAAAAGGGGGGACTCCCCGGCCTCTGCATCAGAACGATGCATACGGCCACAAATGCAAGTTACAACTGCTCATACACCTACTCTTTTTTTTCACATGAGTATTACTTATATGGATTACAAAAGAAATATTGTTGTAGAAAATGGTCTATTGGGAACTGCTACTAAACTTCAGACATCTTTACTACACCATGAATCTTACACACCAAATACTGCAGGACATAGAACAAGCACACCATCTTGTAATTCTTTAGTTGGAGAGGTGCATGCATGATTAGCCAGCATATATAAAGTCTGCAGGCCATTGAATGTAATGAATTGTGCTCAATGGTGAAGAATCTTGCAGCAAAGTGTTTCCTACTCATACTAAATGACCTATCGAATTCAACGTTGGTGGGTCCACTCGACTAAGGTGTGCTATGTCAATTACAAAATATACTTGTTTTATCCATCGCAATCATCAAAGGTAAACTGATTATTTTTGCGGGTAAAAGCTGAACTGATTTTCAAATATAAGTTAATCTAAAGATTATGTCGTGTTCTCAACTTCTCCCTTCTGGCTCCTTTCTCTTTCTTCCCTTCGGTCCATTGAGTCCCTTCTTCAAAATCACAATGAGTAGCAACAAAAAAATTAGTACATTGCAAAAGCTTATCTTGAGAGAAAATTTATACAAGTAAAATTTAGCAGCTTGACAAAAACTTGCAATCGATATAAAACACTGTGATTTCTGCATAAGAACAATACAAATTATAAATTTTCTTAAAAAACTGACGAAAACACCTTTATTCTATCTCAATGCCCGATGTAAGCCTAAAAGAGTGACAACAAAGAGGTTGATCACATCATGAACTGAAAGCTCTTAACTAAGGCAACATATCCTTTCTCAATATCATAATAATTCCAGCCCTCATCTCCTAAATTCTCAAGCAAGCATTTTCTCCTAAAGAAAAATTGGTGACGAATTTCATACTACAAGTAAATTAGAGAATAGATGAAAGTATCATATGAGAATTACATGTGTGTTTTTAATCGACAAACCCAACTCTAGATGGTTTATACCTGCTGCTGCTCCTTCGATGTCAGCAGCAGCTAAAACATTTACCTTCCTTTGATGTACATATATCAAAGACCCCAGGGCTAAATTTCCTTGTAAAATTTTACAAAGATATAAGCTAAAAACACATGTCGGAGCAAAGAGAGATAATAGAGAGAGGACAGAAAAACAGAATGCAAAGGACTATTTGCAGGGGCATGAAAGGGCTAATAATTCTGCTGTGACAGATCTCGAATAGCTTTGCTTGTACATCCGTACAAGCCCTAAATAAAGCAGAATGCTTACAATTTTGAGCATACAACCAAATTACAACAATTCAGTATCATTATTATAATATAGTTGTGGTTGGTTCAATCAGCAATTCAGTATCATTATGTACTCCCTTCGTCCGGAAATACTTGTCATCAAAATGGATAAAAATGGATGTATCTAGATGTATTTTAGTTCTAGATATATTTCTCTTTACTCATTTTGATGACAAGTATTTTCGGACGGAGGAAGTATTATTGAAGGTGGTAGTACATACAAATTTCCTTTGTAAAATTCTGAATATCTGCACTAATTCAGTTGCACTACTCGACATCCATTGGTTCTGCAAACAGGGTAGTATTTCTTGCATGCAACAGCAGCCGGTTGCCATGAACTCCTGGACTGTTCTAAAAGCCTCTTTGTGCTTCCTCTGCAGAATTCAACGGGGCAACAACAATTAAAATAAAAAGGCACAGAAAAAAAGGAAAATCATGTCCGCTGGCCACGGAAGAAAGTGGACGGTGCTAGGAGACCTCCTGCAGAAGATTAAGGTTTTCGCTAGCCCGCGGAGAAAAACGGAGATGTGATGGAGCTCCTGGCGGAGGTCGTGTCGGACTGATGGGGTTAGATTTCAGGGAGGTGGCATGGTCTGGTGCAGTGCTCACGCGCGCGCTGCTTCAGAGCTCGCAGCGCACACTAACTTGGACCCCGGCAGCCATGGCCTGGCTCTGTCAAGAGGAAGTCACAAAGTTGCTGCTCGTGATGTAGGCAGCGGTTCAATCAGGGGATGACTGAAAGGAGAGCTGCGATCCCGATCTGGCCAGTCTCGGTGGTGCTCGGCAGATCTCGTCCGTCATGTCGGGGGAGAGAGCAGGCACTGGTGGACGACTTGGGTGCCCCTTTCCTTGTCGTGGTTGTGGATCCCTTCAGATCGGGGTCTCCGTCGTCGATCTAGGAAGGATCGCAGGTTGGGGCTGGACGACTGCGCCCCGTGCCGGTAGCTGCTGGTGGTGGTGTTTGGCGGGGGCTGCCACAGCTAGGCAACAGGAACGGGGTAGGGGCGAGGCCACAGATGGGAACCCTACCCGGATAGGGAGGAGGCCGATCTACCCTATAGCTCACGAGATCGGAAGAGAAGGGGGAGGGCGACGCCGGATTCGATGGCGACACATGATCGGTGGCGACGACCATGGGAGGGGTAGCGCCAGGGGAACCGATTGGGGGAGACCGTGGATTCGGGAGCGAGAGGGAGAAAGAGGGAGGGCTGTGGATTCTGTTTGAGTTTTTTTAGTGAAAACCCAACGTGGGAAGAAACGATCGAGTGAGAGGAGGGGTCGACGAAAGGTACGACGTAAGAGGGGAGACGGAACCTTACGTTTGTTTTATAATCGTTTCATGGTATTCCAGGTCTTGTACCGAAGGCTCCTGGGCCGAACGCCCTGGTGAGTGGGGGCCACGCCACTCCCTTACTCCTTTCCTTCGACCGCCTAAAAGGACTACTTGGCGGTCGCCGCTTCGAAAAGAAAGGCGGGGAGTCCAACCTAGGATTCTCGCGGCGGCGGCGACTCGTGACGAGCGGACTTGCCGGGGCGATCCGGCGAGGTGAGGTGAGGCGACGTCGCCATCAGGCATCCATCCGATCCCCGCTCTCTCCACCCACGCCTCGCGTCGTCTTATCCTTCCTTTGCTTCGCAGCGCCGACAACGCCCGCTGCCTACTCGACAAAATGCCTCCTAGAGGGATTCCGCGAAAGAGTGCGCCGCCGGTGACCATCACCGACCAAATCAGCGCCCTCCCCGACCAGATGCTCCACCATGTGCTCTCCTTCCTCCCAGTGCAGGCGGCCGTGCGGACGTGCGTGCTCGCCCGGCGCTGGCGACACCTTTGGAAGTCCACTACGGGCCTGCGCATCGTCGGCCTAGATGAGGACAAGTATGTCAAAGTTCAAGACATCCGGAAGTTCATGAACCATCTGCTGGTCCTGCATGAGCGCACCCACCTAGGCACTGTTGAGATCAAATTCGATCATTATGATGATGATGGTGACGTGCGCTATGTGAACCTATGGACCCGTTTTGCTATGATGTGCAAAGTTCGGGCGCTCACGCTTCATATCCTTGACGATGGTTACCTCGCCCTAGACGACCTGCCTCTTGTCTCTCGGCATCTGGGAACATTGGACCTTCAAAGTGTAGCCCTACGAAAGTCCTTGCTTGATTTTGCTAGCTGTCCAGCATTGAAGGATCTGAAGATGAATGATTGTGAAATCAATGCTGATAGGATATCATCCCGTTCCCTAAAGCATTTGAGCATCACTTTTTGCCGCTCTGACTCAGATTGCCGGGTCCGTATTTCTGCTCCCGGCCTCGTGTCTCTAAAACTAGAAGACTTTATTGGTATGACCCCTTCTCTTGAAGACATGGGTTTGCTAGAAGCTGCCTGTGTGAATCTTGGCAATGGATGCAAAGATGTCTGTTTGAATTATGACTCTGGTGTTTTCTGTGGAGCTAATGATTATACATGTAAGAATTGTGTTCCTATTAGTGATGACTGCAGCAGCAATTGTGTGCTTCTGGGTGGTATCTCAAGTGCTAAACACCTCAAGTTGATGTCTGAAATAGGAAAGCTATGTCACTTGTCTTGTAACTCTTTCATAGTTAACCCTTTTTTTGTGTCGCACTATCTACGTATTTAGTAAGTTATGTATCACCTCCAATTGAGGGTTCTTAGATCATGATCTCACATTCTCCGTTAGGATTACTTAATTTGTTTACCTTTTGTATTTTCTACCCAGTTCGTTTTCACAAGAGATCTGGAACACTGCCCTGCATTTAGTAAGTTAAAGACATTAGTACTCAATGAGTATTGGTGTGAGGCTCCTGACTTGGATCCACTGGCATGCATTCTGAAAAATTCGCCAGTTCTAGAGAAGCTCACTCTTCAACTATTTTCTGAGGTATTAAACTTATAAATGGACAATTGCTGCGCTGTTAAAGTTATTATCAGTTATCCATATTTGTTGAATGTTTATGCTTGTCTTAGGGACCAAATCATGAAGTGGAAATGGAAGGAAGCTACTGTTGCATGGAGAGACCGTCTGCAATATCAGAGCACCTTAACATAGTTGAAGTCAAGTGTAATGTGGTCGACAAGAGGATTCTCAAAATTTTGAGGTTCCTGTGTGCATTTAACATACGTA
Organism: Aegilops tauschii subsp. strangulata; assembly: GCF_002575655.3. Lineage (NCBI taxonomy): Eukaryota > Viridiplantae > Streptophyta > Magnoliopsida > Poales > Poaceae > Aegilops > Aegilops tauschii. The sequence continues at coordinate 43,159,795 of NC_053040.3, read as the reverse complement.
AGCTAACTAATGGCACTTTGCATATACTCCGTATTGTGAAATTAGCTTCCATATGTCAGAAAGAAACTAATAGAGCAAGCAGTGAATAAGAAAATCATGGAATATGTAGGAACCGTTTGTAGGGTGCCAAATTGTTTGAGGCAATGCAAAATCTGGACCGCATCTGGTGACTCACAAAAGGGAAAACCAATATAATCCATTTTGTTGGCAAAGGATATTTCATCTAACCGTGTCACGGCAGAAACAATAAGTGTAACAGAACATGTGGTCTTGTTGATTAGTTCTGGTCTTGTGGGCACTGGCACAAATGTCTGAATTGATTGGTTCAGGGTAGTGAAGTATCTTCACGTGTTGCTTAGCTCTGAATTGTAACTCAAATGTTTGCGGTAAAACAATATTTGACTCGTTGTGTTTTTGAATAGTAGGTACTAGTGAATAGCAATTTTTATTGCCTCGATAAATATAAGCAGTTGTTGCACTTATGGGCTAAATTATTCAGCGCCCGATTTGCTTGTGATTCATCACTTTGTTCCTAGGAAGTCTTAATAGTCCACATAAGATTTTCTTGAGAAACAAAAGTCTGTTCATAAGCATGTCTAGGACTAGTAGTGTATGCCGTAATTTCTTATTTCACAATCCCCTTGCCACGAAATTGCTAATGACATTTTCCGCATTCCAATTGGGGAGCAGTTTAACCAGATGTTTTACTGTTAGATTATCAGCTAAGAAATGGCCGTATCAAATATAATCAAAGTTTGTCCCCAAATCCATATTAAGATAAGTTGCACCTGGTAAAGTGAATCTCCATACTTTCTGAACTCTGTTCTGGTATCTTAATTTTCATAGTCAAGTAACTGGGCGTTTTTTTACTTCTGCAGATACAACAAACTCTTACATTATCTTTTCATTTCTGTACAGGATTCAATTTCTAGCAAAGGTGAGAAGACTTGGTTTGACGGTTCATATGCCATGACTTGACTATTCAGAAATGCAACGCTTAAGCATATATGTGGCAAGAGTGTTTCCATCTTCGTGTCTTTGTGCGCATCATATCTGAGTTCTTTCCGTGTATAGTCCGCAGTATACAGCCTATGAACTTTATACCGCCCAGTTGGTTGTGGGGCTTGGTTTCCTATTACAGTTTTGGTTCATGCTGAATTTATTCAGCTCTTCGACTGGCCAGTGCTAGCTTAGCGTTTCTTTTCGGCTTTGGTGCATTAACTTGTTCTGTTATGGTGTGATCCTTTTATTTTATCTCCCTGTTAAGATCTTTATGTTTGGAATAGCGAAACATGGCGTGTTCATTTACAGATATTGCAGTTTTTGGCTGGGCGCCATCGATCCGGATGTTTGTTCCATGTTCTGCACACCTAGGCAGAGAAAACTGAAAATGAAATGCGGCAGCTCTGAACATATGTTACCAGCAATGGGAGGGATATCCGCCCAGCAGTTGCTGCTCTCAGACTAGCCGTCCATTCTGGAATCAAATGGTCCAATTCGGTTGCTGCAACCATACTGTTTCTCCACACTATTGACGTCGGTGGTGTCACGGTCTCAGTTGTCCCCAATGGCGGCCTAGGCAAGTAGACAGTGCATTGGCCTCTCACGATCAACCGCGGGCGATAGCTACTAGTCTTCGCCTCCTCACGCCCATATCCCGAATGTTTGCTGCAGTAATAGCAAGCTACGTCTAATAAACCTCTGTAGCTCATCTTCAGGAAGATCACACCTGCAACAACTTTTAGCAATATGAATTGAGTAATTACCTGCTCGCATACCAATAGGAAGAGCAGTCTCCATGCAAATGTTTGGATTCTAGGGTCCAAAGTCTTTGAGTTCTCAGACCTGCTTTAAAATGTTAGAAACCAGCATAGGAGGAGGTGTGGGCTAGTTGTTGGGACTTGGGAGTGATCTGAAGGTCCTGAAAGCTGGGTACTGCATTTGCCTGTAGGAGTTAAGTCCCAACAGAGGATATCTGACTCT